>NW_028327181.1:88023699-88385730 GCF_987537825.1 Furipterus horrens | reverse complement strand
TGGCTTTAAAAGAAACATTCTCAGCCTCACCCTGGAAGGTTTCAATAAGCAGATTCCCAGATCCCGACCTAGAGCGTCTAATTCTCGTTCTGTGCAATGCGACCGGGGGAAATGTGCTTTTTTCAACACCTCTACCCCGAGGTAATTCTGATGCGCGTGGTGCAAAAGCCACACAGATACATATTTCAAGTCCATCATAGTAACGAAATTCAAAAATAACGATAAACTTTTTTTATTCTCAGAACGACTAATACGGTTGAGAGACTTGCTAGTTGCGCTGGAGGTCACCTACTGATTAACTCAGAACAGTTCCCCAAGTGGATCACACGAAGAACTGAATTTGAAAGGCTAGGATGAAACAACAAGCCAGTCTTGTTCTCTGACCCATGAAACAATGCTTAAATATCTTAATGGCAAACACACCCTTCTTCATTGCCATCATCAGGCCCAGTCATAATCCCAGGAGGGTGCCTTGCCCTCTGGAGCTTCATTCCAAGGCCATTAAGCTCTGCGCACCCTGCCAGCCACATTCCTCTCCCCATCCTGGTGCTCCAGACACATCTGACCCAGAAGTTGCTGACCTCAACTTCAAGGTCAGCTCCCTTCCACACAGCCCCTTCTACAAGGAATGAGTGGCTCCACACAACAACCCTTTTTTTTTTGCCGTGATATGTGGTGGGTGCTGTGTTTGCCAGGTACAAGAAACACTCACAATAAAAACACTGGAATACAGGACTTAAGCAGTAGATGAGGAAGTTGTTTATTCACAGATCTAAAGCTCTGGGTGCAGCCAAATCAAAGGTGCGCACGGACAAACAGAGCAGGCTGCTTTTATCCTAATGCGAGGAAACCCCCCTTTCTCCCTCCCCCTCCTTCTCCTCTGTTTTTCTATGCTGGATACTCTGGAGTTACAATCTAACGTGATTAGCTAAATTAACTGAGAGTGATAATTAACTCAGGGTGATCTGGTTATAGGTCTGTCTCCAGCTCTTCTTTGAAATTTCCCTAACTTGTTTGCTGGGCTGTCTAGCTACATTTTCCTATTTTCTTGTGTTTGATGAAGAATATCTTTCCCCTTTGATCTCAGAGGCAGGTATTTGTGCTGAGCTGCGGAATGTCCTTTCCTGACTGGTAAGTGTGCTAATACTGTTAACTCTGGCTCAGAGACCCCCTAATTCAAGATTACATTTGTCCTTTGCTGCTAATTATTTCCTACTGGTTTGAGAGTCACCAGTTTTCTTGCCCCTTACACAGGGACACTGATCAGCCTTGGCAGGACCTTGTGCCAGGATCACCACTTGCCAACCCAGGAACTCTCGCCTCAGCAGGACAGAGCCCCAGTCTTGGATACCTGAAAATTTGCATCAAGGGTAATTATCAGTGGAGAAAGAACCCAAGACTCTGCTCAGCCACATCTTAAAACCCTCACCTCAAGAGGAGGGGTAGGCATGGGCCCTGAGGCTACACCATGGCAAGGGTCCTTGGAAGCCGGGAGCGTGCACCTCAGAGTGCCCGCCCAGCTCCTTGCCCGTGCCAAGCCCCACGTAATTGTTAGATTAATTAATACAGTATGGGCTTCACCTCAAACTAGAGGCCAATAAGATCCAATAATGAACACTTAGAAAGAGCCCTTCTTTTTGAAAAGTGAGGAATTTGAATGCTTTGAAAAATAAATGAACATATAACATAACATTAACACTATCTGCCTATTAAGAGGTTACTATGTACCAGATACTATGTCAAGGCCTTTGTATACATTAATTCACTGAAACCTTTCAATACCCCTGTGTGGTAGTTATTTTTCTCCACTTTCCAGATGCAGAAACCAAAGCTCAAAGAGGATAGGGATGTGTCCAAGATCACAGACCAGCTAAAGAGCCAGCATTCCATGACCTTAAGGACCAGGCTTCTCCTAACTGCTCTGCTCCAGGGGCTGTCACAAGGCCCTTTCTTGCTACCAGAAACAGGATGAATAACTTAAAAAGGCAAAAGAAGCAAATATCACTAATCTCCATCAAAAGACAGCGTAATATGGGAGCAATGTCTTAAAGTCGAAGTTCCATTGCTGTAATTTACCACTGTTTCACCTTGGACGAGTTCTATAATTAAATCTGTTTGAGCCTGAGATTGTTCATCTATAAAATGGGATAATAACAATTCTGCCTCCTTGGGCTGGCATGAAACTAAAATCAAATAAAGAAAACATATATGAATATATATGTACTTTGAACTTACAAATGAAAGGAGTGATTTCACAGCTTGGCATTTGTGACTCATTATAGTGAGTATGACAAAGGTCAGGGATTGTCATGCTAAATTTTGATATTGAACAAGACTTCTCACTTTGTCCCCCAAAGAGCTGTGCTATATGTACTGCATGTACAAACTGAACTAAATTTTTCCACCTACAGTAGAGGTAGAAGTCATAGAAATTCAAGCCCATGTTATTACTCTCACATTTGCCCCCCACTTATCCTACCCACCCACCCCCAGTCTCTCTCACAACCCAGGCTTCAGCTTAAGGCAACATAGCTTCTGGTATACTTGCATTATTCCCAGTTATGACATTTCAGGATAATCTCTACTTTCTCATGAAACTCTAAACCAAAAAACTGCTCTAAGATTTTTAATTCTTTTTTTTTTTTTTTTTGACACTGCATTGTGCTTTTGGAGGGGGAGACATGGTTACAAAGTATGCAGAAACAAAAAAAGTTGACCCCCCCTTACATCTCAGAAAGGGTAGGAATCCATTGTGCCTCAAGCTGCACCATCAATGAGCAATCACTGAGAACTAAGTACCAGGCAGTGTGGTAAGCACTGGGGATGGGGACGAAGATACTGTTTAAAACCTGTAAACATGGTGAATGTCAGGCATTAGATCTAGTAGAGAAGGACCAACAAGTTGATAGCCCAGTACAGGCTTCCACAAAATAATCCCAGGAGCTATGGGGCACAGAATAGACACTTATGACCCCTGGAGAACCCCAATAATGTTTAGAAGTGGTCAGAAACTAGAACGGTGCTTGAAAAAAGAAGAGTGTTGTCACCAAAGGAGAATAGACTGGAGAAGGAGGGAGTGGTCAACAGCAACACACATGCCTCAGAAGGGTCAAGTTAGAAGTCCGAACAGTGCACCTTGGGATTTGGAAATGAGAAGGCTCTTGGGGTCACAGACCAAAGTGGCGTAGGTAGGGCTGGAAATGCAGAGGGTCCCTGGGAGAAGAGCTAAGATAAGAGGCCAACCAGCTGGGAGAGGACCGAGGACAGAGGACAAGGGAGTTGCCAGGGGCAGGAAGAGGGTCTGCTCTTATTCCATGAAAAGGTGGATGCAGATAAGAATGGGTGTGGATTCATTCATAAGGTCAAAGACAGGAAATTGAGGAAATTCCTGCCTGTTGGCTTCTATTTTTTAGCTCTAAAGTGAGAAGCAAAGTCACCTCTTGAGAGTGGGTGAGAGGTGATAACGGCAGCTTTGAGGGAAACAGTGAAGCCTTGGAAAAGCTGCTGAGAGAAATGAAAGAGGGAGCTGCCCTATGGAGGAGGAGAATTCCGGGCAGGCGCGAGGGCCCCAGGGCCCCAGAGTTGGATGCATGGGTGTCCAGGGCTCCGCAGCTGGGCCCAGGTGTGGAGAATCCAGACTCGGATTCCCAGGGCCAGGAAGTGGGGAGACACAAAACAGTTTGGGGCACCGACACCCGGGGGAGGGTTGCTCACGGGGTCTGTGTTGCGTGGAGATACAAGGAAACTCAAGGAGGAGGGCATGAATGGGAGGTGATATGTGGGGAGCAGGAGGAAAGATCCAGATTTTGAGTTTATCTGGAGTGGGCAAGCGGAGGCGAGGTTTTCACAGAAGAACAATTGTGAACGATGACAAGGTCAGGGGTGACCACAGATCTGGAGTTCCTAAAGACACTCAGCTCCTGGGTTTCCCGTCCCCCAGTTCCTTCTGGAGAATAAGCAGAGATGTGCAGCCTCCAGCCTTTTCTGTTCATTCTGCCCCACCACTGGGTGACAGAGATGATGGGGCTGGGGACAGCATCATCCTCGGCAGGCTTTCCCTTCTAAAATAAAAATCTCTTAATAATCGGAAGAACTGCCACTATAATTGAGATCTGAGACATCTGTCCCCACCAGAACACCTCACCCCTTAAGTAGCAGGAGAGGGAAGGGCTGCTTGAGGGACATCTTCAGGGGCTTTGGAGAAGGACACCTCTCACTGGGTTGCTGCTCCTGTGAATAATTCCTGGCCATCATGGAGCGGCAGAGTGATGCCGATTATGTACTTTGCTAGTTAAAACGTTGAGACGCGAGGTTATTAAATATAAATGTCTCAAAGCTCGGTCATTCTGAGGGCTGTTTGGGGACTGGTGGCTTCTCATCAATGTGGAGCAGAGCCAGAGTGGAATTTCTAGGCAGAAAGATTGACATTTCCCTCTGCTTATTCTGCGTCTTGTGTCTTACAGGCCCTCCCAATGCTCTGCACAGAGACACCAGAGGGCAATCACTCCCTCACTTCCCCTAAAACCTTGACATCACCTGCCATCCTTACTACCAACCAACCACCAGGCCCTCTGCTCCACCCCAGCACTAGAAAGTCAATCTCCAGCTTGCCCAGAATCACCCTGGAGCACAATTCTAACTCCAGGATGGAGGGTCAGCTGTGTGGCCACGAGGGGCTGGCCCCCGCCCTGCATCTCCCGTCCCCACTGGAACACACCGCCCCTTAAGGAGCAGGAGTTGGGGGGCTCAGCTGGCCATTTAACGATGCACTCATTCACCCAAACATAGGGGAAAGTTGTTTATTTGTTTTTAATCTTGCAAAGGTGATTTATGTACCCTGATATAGAGTCACTAGAAGTCAGTGGGAAATGTGAGCCCTGGACCAGGTTGTTAAACAAAATTGTAAGTGGAAATACAGTAGTAGTTCCTCTCTATATCGCGGTTCACTTATCGCGGCCTCACTGTATCACGGGATTTTTAAAAATGTTATATTTAATTATTTATCACCGATTTTTCACTATATCGTGGGATTTTGCGGTACTGTATATGTATGTTGTTTAAGTTACATAGGTTTAAGATTGTAGAATATGTTTAAGAACATAAGAAGTGTTTATAAAAGTGTGGAAAAGGTTAATAAGGGAGTGGGAAAAGTTAATAAGGGACTCAGCAGCTGTCCGTCTCGAGAGACGATGGTGTAGCTTCTTAAGAGTCTATCTGCACCGCCGAGAATGGCTGTGCAGTCCGACTCAGGAGTGACATGGTATCTGTCTCCTCCCGTGTTAAATCGACATCTTGCGATGATGCTGGAGTGTCCTCTCCAGTGGAGCTGAAGCTACAGAGCCTGGGCAGGGTGATATGGAGGGTCTGCTGTTGCCCATGCAGCAGACCCCCCCTCTCTTCGCAGCTGAAGGATCCAAGGGAAAGACGGAGTCAATACAGCTTGGCTTCAGGTGCGCCGCAGGAGTTGCCGGTGTTGACTACAACGTCAAACCGCCTTAGGGACTCCGGCTCCGGATTTTCTGTCGGGGTTTACTCCCTTAGCCTTTCCCCTGAAGAGGTATGCCGCAAGGCAGCGGAGGTTTTTTGGAGTCAGAGTTTTCCTTCTCTGATGTGCCCTGACTGGAAGATCGAACCAGCGACACTTAGCTCGCAGGCCGACGCTCAATCCACTGAGCCAAACCAGCCAGGGTAAAATAATAAGGGACTGGGAACAGTTTATAAGTGTGTGGGAAGGGTTTATAAAGCCTTAAAATATATACAAATACTAAAATAAATGTAAGGTCCCTACCTCGTGGATTTTCACCTATCGCGGGGGGTTCTAGAACGTAATACCCGTGATAAGTGAGGGAATACTGCAGTGGAATTGTTAACCTTTGCCATTTCCATGTAGCTACTGTGCCCAGCACCTGTGGGTGGGAGTTTAGACAAAGAAAATGTTTGATTTTGTTTTGGCCAGAATTCCCCAGAAAACAGATCTTGAGACAAAAGCTCACAAGTGATTGTGTCAGGGGGCGTGTGAGCCCAGGGAGGAAACCTGAGGCTCAGGGACCAAAGCAGGGATGGGGGCGGAGTGTAGGATTCACTGGCCACAGAGAGTGGGGGCCGACAAAGATGCTTTGGGTGGGGGCTGAGGGGTGCCAGCTTCCGGCCCGAGACGAGACACCGTCAGGCTGTACCCGCTGAGAGCTGGAAGGGGCACTCGCAGGACTGGCCGCGGCGGCAGTGGCTGGAAGATCTCAAATGCTACATCAGAGGTGCCTGCTACAAAGTCCGTTTTCAGAAAGAGGAACCTTGCACTGTCCTCCCCACACTACTATCTCAAATTAGGATGGAGGGATATCAGACTTCGAATGTTTTTTGATGTCATTATAATGTTCTTTTTAGGGAAGCAGCATTCAGTTAGTGGCCTTGGGTCCTCTGGACCTGGGTTCAGGTTTTGCCTCTGTCATTTCTGAGCCATGTGATCTTGGAGATGATATTGAACCTCTTTGAGCCCCTGTTTCCTCACCTGTATATTGGAGATGCCCACATCATATGTTATCGTAGAATTAACATGAGTGTATGTATAAATGCTTAATAGGAGCATCTTCACATAACAGGTGCCCAGCTGACGGAAGCTGGGGTTTCTCACTCCTGGGAAAACTGCTGGCCATAGAGGACCGCGTGTTCAGGAAGACCACGGGGTGCTGTGCTCACACTTCAAAAACAGAAGTGAGAGAAGTTACCACGTGCCTGCAAAAAGCCAGAAATGACTTCCAACATTTCAAATAACCAAACGGCTCTTACCTCCAGTGGCTACATATCTTGGAGTTCCCAGGAAAGCATCAGTTTCCAATCTTCTCTCTTGTCCTGGCACATAAACTCATTTGAGAGGCGGTCACTTTGATCCTGGACCCGAAAACAGCATTATGTGTCGGTCTATCCCATCAGAAGGGGAAACATCAGCCCTCTAGTTTCCTTTGCTCTGACTGTTCCCGGAGTGTGGGAAACACAGCTCTTCTTGCCCAGGAGGTTCTCCCTCCCGACCTCAGCAGAGGGGTGCTGCTTTGTTTGCACAGGTGAGCTAACCCACAGCCATGTGACTTTCAGAAGAACCAGAAACCTGAAGCACAATGAACCACACGGCAGAGGAGGAACCCAAATCTGCAGAGAGCCGTCTCCTCCCCGACTCCCCCCTCCGCCCAGCACCCCTCTCTCCTGCTGAGCCGTGGTGACCCACCACAGCAGGAAATGGTTTAAGCTGTTCTATAGTGAAAGTGATAGAAGCTCAATTTAGAGTCTTAAAAACACGGAAACCCAGAAAAAGGGAGACAAAACTCACTCGTTTTCTTAGCGCCTATTAACAATTGTCAACATTTTGTTTACATGTCCTTCTGTTCTTTTTAAAAACATAGTTTGTTTTACATGGCTGGCTTACACTATATACAATTTTGTATTCTCCATTTAAAACTGTAACATAAGGAGCAGCAGTGCCGTACAGAATAAGGGAAAGAAGGACTTGGCTTAAGAGTCAGAAGGGCCTGAGGTTTCGTCTCAGCTCTGCCACTTACTATATGATCTGGGGCATATTTATCCTTTCTGAGCCCCATCTCTGTAATGAAGATGATAGACACATCCATTCTCTGCTACTACTTTTCTGTGTGGTCCTCTAGACTGTTAACTCTGTGAGCACAAAGGCTCTTCTGACTGGCCCTCTGCTGAATCCCTGGAGGCTCTGGCGAATTGAAGATGGACACCAAGTCTTGGCCATTCCTCCCATCCAGAGATAGTTTGTTTCTCCACCCCTTGGAAGTCTGGGCTGGCCTTGCATGGTAGCCAGCCTCCAGGTTGTTCCCAGTGATTCTCCTTACCTGGTCCTTCGTGCCCTTTTATAGTCTCCTTCACGGTGAATCAAAGGTGGTCTGCGTGGCAAAAAGAGTATGGCAGAGGTGACCAAGTCTGACGTCTGGGGTTAGCTCATGAAGGGTGTTGAGGTTTCTGCCTGGGCCTCCTGGATCACTCAGTCTGGGGAAAGCTAGTCACCATGTCATGAGGAGATTCAAGCAGCCTGTGGAGTGGCCCATGTACAGAAAATCACAGTCTTCCTGCCAACAGCAAACACCAATTTGCCAACTATTTGAGTGAGCCACCTTGCAAATGGACCCTTCAGGCCCAGTCAGGCCTTCAGATGAGTACAGCTCTGGCTGACATTTGATTGCATCTCATGAAGTAGTCCAGGACAGGACCACCCATGGAAACTGCTCTTTAATTCCTGACTAATCCACAGAAACCAAGAGATAAAAATTTACTGTCATTTAAACCACTAAGTTTGGGTACTATTTGTTACGCAGCAGTAGGTAACCAATACACTCTATGACTGGCTTTGACCAATGAAACGCAACAGAAGTAGCATTCTGGGACTTCTGAGCCCAGGCTGTAAGAGGATTGACAGCTTCCGCTTCCTGTCTCTTAGAAATCAGTCACCATGCTTTGAGAAGCCCAAGCCACATAGAGAAGCCATACAGAAGAGAGTCAAGGCATGCCAGGTGCAGCGGCCAGCTAATCTCCCAGCCAACAGTCCATACCAACTGCCAGCTTGTGAGTGAGCATCTTGGAGGTTCAAGCTGAGTCCTGCCCCAGGTGACCACAGCCTCAGTCATCACCATATGGAGCAAAACAACCACACAGCTGAGCTCAGTCAACCCACAGAAGTGTTGTTCTAGGCCTCTGAATTTGGGGGCGATGTGTTGTGCAACAATATTTAACCAAAACAATGGCCCGGCACCTGGCAAATAGTTGGCTCTTAAAAAATGTCTGGTGAATAAGTGGGTGACCTTGGTTGGACTTCAGTTTCCTCTTCTATAAAATTACAGAGGTTAGGCCATTCCATGCTTACGTCATGAGCCTCCATATCTATTGTTTTACAGCTGCTATTACCTGGCTGCCTGCCACACGGCCTCGCTTTACCCTTGTGGGAAAATTATGTCCGCAGCATCTCTGTTCCTCACCACATGCCAGTTCCTTATTTTTTCTGTGGCATGCCCACAATCCAGGCACCTGGGCACCGTGAAGCTCTGGTGATTTCAACCATGGAGCTGTGTAACTTGGCGAGGGGAGATGAGCAGAAGCCCTCCATCTCATAGGCAGCGCCCGCTCAGTTTAGCCAGAAGAAACTGGGCACACTCCCTGCAGGTCCCTGGGACAGACAGGCAAAGAGCAGAGCCAGCACAGACTACATTTCCCAGCTACCTTTCTCAAGACCAAGTCTGAAAGTTGTCTTTTGGCTAGGAAATGAGTGGCCTCTTTCACAGCATCCAGGGCCCTGGGCAAGTTTCCTGAAGTAGAGACAAAGTCTCTGCTTCTGAGGACTGATGCTCAGACTCTGATTTATAGGTTCCCTGTTGGCTGCAGAAGTGCTATGATTTTATGAGCGTGGCCATTGGGGTGGAAGGTCTCTATCACTCCCATAAATAATTTTTCAAAGGGCTGCAGACGTCAAGTAGCTAGCTTGAGGTCACAAGCAAACCCCTCTTACTGGTGGAATAAGGATTATGTCCCTCCCACTTTCCAACCACTCACCCCCACTCTCCTACATCCACCTGTCACTCACATTACTCTAAGAAACTATGTTGTGTGACCCACTTAAGTGATTAGTCAGAAGAGCCATTGGCCCTTGCTGACTATTAGTCATCCCCAAGTCATTGTCATTGTTGTTGTAATTAGTAAGGCCTCTCTCATTAAGCTATGAAGGTCTGTCCCAGACTTTGGAGAGTCACCTAGTTTCTGGCTGGGGGGTGGGGCAGGAACCATGAAGTTCTTCATCTACCCAGCCAGAACATACTGAGGGAACACCTCCTGTCCCCGGGGGCCTGTGCGGCGATAGAGACAGTGAGCAAAACCCTGGTCCTGCCTGCGAGGAGCTTGCAATCTAGTGCCGAAGCCTTTCCCCGCTCTGTGTGCAATTAGGATGGCGAAGCTCGCATAGCCAGGCTCAGCACATGGTTTGGTTTTCATACATTTCAGAGCAGAGGAAAAAACACAGTGCCTTCCCCTTATGCTCCAGCCTCACCCAACTGCCTGTTTGGTCTCTCGTGGATGCCTGACAACCATCTTGTGTTCAAATTCTTCTAATAGAGCTCTTGGTCTCTGCCCAGCCCCATCTCAGTCAGTGGCACCACTGCCCACCCATTTAACAATGAGTTATTGTTTCTTTAATCCTCACCTGATGACATTTTTTCATTGCTTTCAGAGAGAGAGAGAGAGAGAGAAAGGAGCAAGAGAGAAACATTGATTGGTTGCCTTCTCATACATGCCCCCACCGGGGATCAAACCTGCAACCTGGGTATGCGCCCTGACCAGGAATCGAACTCGTGATCCTTCAGTCTACAGGATGAGATGATGCTTCAACCAACGGAGCCACACCGGCCAGGGCAACAACAAGTTATTCTTGGTTTCATCCTTTCCTGGTCATATCCAATCTACAAGTAAGTCCTGGTTTGGACACATCTAAACTCAATCTCAAATCTCTCTGCTTCTCTCCATCTCCACAGCCACCATGAGCTTTCACCTGGTTTCTCTGCTTTTAATCTCACTCAACACTTCCACGTTGAATTGATCATCACAGACCTCAAATGGGCATTCAACCCCGGCCAGCCAGCTTGTATTTCCTGAGCAAACTCACTTTCCCACTCTCTGAGACAGCTGATCGCTCTCTCTTTAGATACCCAGCCCCTCCCTCCCCGCTTAGTTGCTGACCTCATCTCATCCATCCCTGGAAATACAGGCCCAGCCAGACAGAAATCCCCCATCTTCCGACCACCAAGTCTACCCGTGGCATTTGCATGCATGCCCTCTGTTTTCTGTCCTTGAGCTTATCAAAGCCCTAAACTCTGGTTTTCTAGAAGTTGACTGCTGTAATCATCCCCCGTTTTTCTCCTGTATAATAAATTTCTTCCTCTCCCCGGGACCATTCCCATCAACATAAAAACATGCTCTAGTATCTCTCTTTCTGTAAACCCCCTCCCTCTGGCTAAGGATCCCCACTACTGTCCCATTCTCTGCTGTCTTTCCTTTTTTTCTTTAAAAAATTTTATTTAGTTATTTTTAGAGAGAAGGGAAGGGAGGGAGAAAGAGAGGGAGAGAAACACCGATGTGCTGGAGATACATTGATCGGTTGCTTCTCACTTGCCCCCAACTGGGGACCTGGCCCGCAACCCAGGCATGCGCCCTGACGGGGAATCGAACAGGCGACCTTTCAGTTCGCAGGCCAGCACTCAATCCACTGAGCCACACCAGCCAGGGCTCTACTGTCTTTTCTTAAAAGATTTTTCACTCTCCTATTATCCTCTTTAACCAGCTCCACAGTGTGGCTCCCACCTCCACTGCTCCTCTGACACAGCTCCTGTCACATCACTGACAACCTTCACTCCCCCAAATCCAGAGCTCAGTTCTCTGTCTGACTGGACCCTTAGTCTTTTCCTAAACAGCCATTGGCTACCTGTCAACTCATTCAAACCTTGTTCCCTTAGTCTGGTCTCTCATATTCCCTCCAAGTCACAGCAAGCTCTGCCACCCAGGTCACACATTACTGGGGGTCTGTTCCTTGTCCAGCAGACTGGCCTTCAAGAGGGACCTCAGTCTGCCCATGGGTGCCAGGAAATGTATTATAAGAGTGGAGTGTCAGTGAGGCAAGCCCTGGGGTGTCTGCTGCGATCACCAAACACCGTCCCCACGAACCTTTTCTCCTCATCTTGACCCAGGGCTGGAAATGGGAGCTTAACGCAGTGCTACGGGAGAGGGCCAGGATTGCTGGCATTTCTCCCCACCACCCCCACCTCTGCTAATGCCTTTCTAATGGTGTTTGGGCAACAGAGAAAACTTGCCTGCCAAAAAATAAAATGCCTGATAAGAAGATTTGGCCCTCACCTGCAAAGACCTGGTCTGTGGGGGAAGTGCCAGGGAGGGGGTGCTCACGGTGGGCAGCAGTCCCTGGAAGTGACCTGCTTGTGAAGTACAGAAGGATGTGACAGCCCAGGGCCTGGCTGCCATCACTCAAGGCCCTGCGCAGGTGTGACTGCGTCTCAGTGACCTTGTCCAGAGCATGGCTATAGGATTCACGCGTCAGCTATAATTCTGGTTCATGTTTATGCCGACAGAGTGCCCCGGGAACCATGGGAAACCTCCTTGCCTTTTCTCCCCTCGTGCACGTCACTCAAGATCGAATCCCAACCTCTCCCATCAATATCCCCCTCCTTATTCTCAGACTTCTTCACCTTTGCCAAACCCCTCCTGCAGTAGAGATGAAGCTGAACCTGTCACCCTGGTAACCCGTTCCCTTTGGCCCTGGGTTGTGAATCAGAGTGGTCTGGGTCCTTCCGGTCCTGTGTGTCTTTTTGTGACACTTATCAAAAGAGTGATTCAGGTTATTACTAGCATCTCTGACCTTGAACCATGAGCCCCAGGAGAGCAGGAACTGGGGCTTGTCTCTCCCTCTTGCTCCAGACCAGGCGCATCATAGGCCCTCAGTAACCACCTCACGGCGCCGAGGGAGTGACCTCCGCTAAGTGAGAGGGGAGGGCCTTCCCTGGGCTTGTTGAACTTGAGGAAATGCAACTCAGCTCTTCACCTCAGTTCTTAGAGAAGTGCGTTCTACACAGCTCCTGTTTGGAGAGGTCCGGCCTGCCACCAGCCTTGTCTACCATAAAGGAAAGACAGAAACAAGTTCCTGCAAGCAGAGTTGGGCTATTTTTAGGCTAGAAGCTGCTGGAGTGAGCCAGAAGAGTTCTTGTTCCCACTCCACGGTGGGATGACAGATACCATTTCTTTCTATGCCTCAGAAACTTCAAACTGACAAGAGCCATCAAGGGAGCCAAGCAGCACCATGAGAAAACAGAGGTGGAACCCTCTTGTCTGAATCCTTAGGATGGAGTCCCCACGGCCTGGGAAAAGTACAAAACCTGCCTCATATGCGGTCGGAGGAGGGCAGAGGCTCCAATGACGTTCCCACCAACACCCACTGAACCCAATGAAACCCCACAGTCGTTGTCTCAGTTTAAGGGAGTGAACTCTGCCTTAAAAGAACTTATTTCCTAAACCACATGGAATACAGAAGGATAGGTGGACAGCCATTCCTGTTTCTGTGGCCAAGCCAGAACAAAAAGAGGGGTGGATATGCTAAATGTTGCTTCCCCATAAGGACTCTTGAAGACTGAAAAACCAAGACCTGCAGAGGTGGGGACCATGTTGTTTGCAGTCCTTCATCAGCTTCCTCTTTCGGATTTATCCTATAGCTCTCTTTCCTTTTGGTGCTGTGACCTCCCCCAGGGGACAGTCTCCAAAGCTCAACGGTCCCCATAAAACACAATGCTCAACATTCATCATAAAACACAAAACATTTTGCTTTTTAAATGTAAAACGATAGGTGAATCTCCCCACTCCCCATTTCTGGGACTGGACAGAGCCTGTACCAGGTGGTGGCTAGAAGAGTGCGCGTGAAATTGTCACAGACGGGTTATCATGCAGAAGAGGATTCTAAGAAATTTAAAGGAATGAGGACCCTTTCCAGTTCTCTAATCCTATTAAAAATAAATAAAAGTTTTAGTACAACAAAATCAACTCATATGTTATGATTTTAGGGAGAACTTAATTCTCATTTGATGGCAAGAGGAAGTTGAACAAAGCTATTCTAAAAGCTACCTTTTTTTCTGATTTTTGCGCTAATTAGACAGAATGGAAATTATGGGGCTGCCATCTCTTATAGATTATAATATTTTCATAGCTTTATTTAAAACTTTTAAAATAAAACTTTATTTTAATTTGTTTTATTTTAATTGATGAAAGAGAGAGAGAGAGAGAGATATCAGGCATTCACTGGTTGATTCTCGTATGTGCCCTGACCCTAGATCAAACCCACAACTTTGGTGTATCAGGACAGCGCTCTAATAAACTGAGCTACCTGGCCAGGGCTATCATAGAAATTTGTAAACATGTACAAAAGCAGATAGAATAGCATAATCAGCACATGTGTACCCATAACTCAACTTTATCAATGATGAAGACATGCCTCTTATTTTTTTTTCACCAATCCCCTACTCCTCCCTCAACTGGATTATTTTTAAGTAAATTCAAGATAATATTATTTCATTTGTAATAAATACTTCACTCTGTATCTCTAGGAAAAGCTCTTTAAGAAGACATAATAACCACAATAACATCAGCATGCCTAGAAAATGAATAATAATTCCTTAATATCATAAAATGTCCAGCCTGAGTTCGTTTCCCAGGAATTTTTCTTTCATATCTGGTGCTATGTATTTATCAAGAGCCTTAAAAATGTTTAGAATCAATAACTTTGCTTCCAGAACTATTTCCTGAATTCAGAAAAAGCTTTCTACATAAAGATGTTTCTGCAGTTTTATTTATAACAATGGAATTCGGCAATAAATTAAATAGACACACAAGGTGAATGGTTAAGTAAGTTATAGTAAAACCCAATGAAATAGCACTATGATTAGGGAAAGTCAGTGATGTTATAGAAGACTCAACCCACCATTTCCTATCAAGACTTTTCTTTTTAAAAAAATATTTTTATTTGTTTACTTTTAGAGAGAGGAGAAGGGAGGCAGAAAAAGAGAGAAACATCAATGTGCAAGAGATACAGTGATTGGTTGCCTCTTGCATACCCCCAACTGGGGACCTGGCCTGCAACCCAGGCATGTGCCCTGACTGGAAATTGAACCAGCAGCATTTTGGTTCACAGGCTGGCACTCCATCCACTGAGCCACACCAACCATAACAAGACTTTTCAAAACATCATTTAACTCATAGATAAAATATGAACAATAATTGTATTCACCTAATGAAATAAGCGCTACCATTGTGAAGACTGAGTAAAACTGCACATAAAATACGCAGGAAAGTGTCTGGTTCTCACTAAGGTCTTCATATATAGTCACTGCATAACGTACAGCAATAAACGTGTTCATGAAGAACTTTTAGTCAGATATAAAATTATAATATAAAGTTTAAACACTATTAAAAAATTATACTACCGGATAACTATAACCATGTCAAGAAAAAAGTGTCCAGCGTCAATATATTAAAATAATAGTTTATCCATTGAGTGGCGATCCTCCCCCAAAATCTGCTTTTGTAAAAGCAATGTAAGCTCATAGCAGGAAATTTGGAAAGTGCAGAATAGGAAAAAGAAATGTAAGATTTGATCAATTTAGAAGAGGGCAATCTTAAGATTTTCTTTTTTAAAGTCAACACAACCTACAGCCCCCCAACTATTGGCCGCCAAGTCCGTTATCGCCACCTTGTGGTCAAACTAAGCAACTACTCTCAGACAAAAATCCAGGGAAGAATTAAACTGACAAGAGTATAGCCCCGTAAAGCTATACCTTTTGGGACTTTCAACCCAAAGTTCATCTCAGTCCATGGGCCCTGGGCGTATCCAAGAGACCTCATATAATTGTTCTTAGGTGAGAAACATTGTTCACAGATTTCATATGACTAGTGCATTACACATCCTGCATGAGTCTGGTGCACTCCTCTCAAGAGCTACTCTATGTTCAGCCTGAAACTTTCTAGAAATGTGTCTCCACTGTGTCCACTGAGGATCCCACTTGCCTTAGTGTTTGCCACCAGTGCAGAGAAAACCCAACTGACATCCCACCAGAAAACGCCGGTAGAAGCAGGTGCCCCTCCCGGAGACGCCTGCACCTGGGTTCTCCGTAACTCCACCCACATCAGACCCTCTCCCAGTCACCCCTCTTCCGCAAGGACTAAACCAACTCCGCCGAGCCTCAGCATCCTTTCCAGTGAAAGTGGAGGGAGCAGACCCGCGGTTTCCAATGGAGCCTGGAACAGCAGCAGAAGAATCATTTGGGGAGCTTTGACATCATGAGTTTTGTTGCTTTGCCCCCAAAATCTGATACAAGCAGTCAGGGTCCCTTCTGGAATTGCCAGTCTCTGCCTCCTAACTGGGAGACTAGAACACTTCCTCCAGAGCTGGCATGGTTTCATGGACATCCAAAAGGGACACACTGACATTGTGCCTAAGAGCAGGGCTCTGGAGGCAGATAGCAGAATTCCTCGCGGCTCTGCCCCTGAATCTGGCTAACGCTTACCGATTTCATCTGTGAGATGCGGATGATAATGCTAGGACCTACCTCCCAGGGTTGCTGTGCAGCGAAGATTAAATTATTATTATAATTATTTAATTATACTTACATTTACATTTAATGACAGTTTATATTATGCAAAGCCTCTACAACAGTGTCTAATACGTAAGAGCTATTATGAGTAGTGGTTATTTTTACTGTTATTATTACTATTATATACAGATCCAGTGTCCCTCAGTCAGAAACCTGGCTGCCTTTGGGGACCACCTTCACCGACTTTGTCTCAAGTGCCCTATCGGCCACAATGGAAATTAATGTTAAATATTTATGGCCACTGCCCCAAAACATGCACATGGGTGCTCACAGGAGCGTTGCGCATAATTGCAAAAGGGGGAAACAGCCCAAATGTCCATCCAGTGATGAGTGGATAAACACAGCAGGGCATGAAGGAATGAAGTACTGCTACATGCGCCAGCGTGGTGAACCTTGCAACCAGGATGCTAAGTGAAGGAAGCCACATGCCATCTAACCTCGTTTACGTGAAATGTCCATAATAGGCAAATTCACAGAGACAGATTAGTATTTTCCTAGGGCCAGCCAAGTAAGGGGAATGGGGAATGACTACCAGCTGAAATGCGGTTACTTTGGGGAGGCGATAAAAAAATCTTCTACAATTGACTGTGGTGCTGGATGCAGAACCCTGAATATATTGAAAATCATTGAGTTGTATACTTTAAAAGGATGAATGTTATAGTATGTGAATTATATCTCAATCAAGTAATATACACACACACATACATACATACATATACATTTATGGCTATTGCCCAGCCTGTGCCACTGGGCAGACAAAGATGGATGTTGCGTTAGCTATCTCCTCAATTTAAAAGAGCAACAGGGCATTGGCTGGAGTGGCTCAGTGGATTGAGTCCTGACCTATGAACCAAAGGGTCGCTGGTCACTGGTTCAATTCCCAATCAAGGTACATGCCTGAGTTGTGGGTCAGGTCCCCAGTTGGGGATGTATGAGAGGCAACCACACATTGATGTTTCTCTCCCTCTTTTCCTCTCTCCCTTCCCCTCTCTCTAAAAGTAAATAAATAAAATAGTAACAGGGCTTACAAATAAGACCTTGGCTTTGAGCCGTCAGATGCAAGGTGTCGATTAGGACTGGTTAACTGTGACCCTGCAAGAAGCCAGGCTTGATCTCAATCTATTTACTGAAGAACAAGTATGATGCTCTGGAGCTAGGAAGGAAGAAAACACCTCCCTTGATGCTAGGAAGATATAATTAAAAACATAAATTACACTTTCCAGGCCTTGGAGGCATTCATCGTGTCTTTCCACAGGCAAGCCACAGACAAGGCGGCTTGAAGAATTCTATGAATTATTTTGGAAAAGAAAAGGAGGGGCAGCCACGAGGGTTGTGGGCATTGTGAGTGGAGAAAGGGGAGGGGAGGGGCTAGAGAGGCAATTCGGTGCCACATTGGGGCAGCGAGGGCTGGAGGGATTCACAGCCTGGTGGTCCACAGTCAGGACATGTTTCGTGAGCTCACACAGCATTCACATTTTTTCATCAGTTGCCATAGGAATGTAAGCTCTCGGAAGGCAGAGACTATGTGTTTGTTTTGTTCATTGCTGCAGCTCTAATGCCGATGTGCAGTAATTTTTTCTGCATGCATTGAATAAATTAATATTTAAATATTAGATTTGACTTCCATGTCTGTCCAAGACAGAGTAACAGGGTCCAGCCTGAAACAACTTAAGGCCCAGAAAAATAAATAAATAAATAAAACAGTGCTGGTCAAGACACTGGACCCCAGGCAGCAAAGCACTGTGATCTCTGAGCACTGAGAGACAAATGAGGCGAGCCCTGCACTTGCCCCAGCTAACTGCCTGGAGGGTTTGCAGGCCATGGTCTGGGCAGAAGGAATCCAGATGAAGCCTGGCAAGGCTCCTGGAATTGAGGAGATAGAGCTGGTGGCCCCAGTGTCCTGCTCAAGTCACCAGCTGAGGACTGATCAGCACATACCTGTGAGGAAACTACCAGAAGCCAAAAAAAAAAAAAAAAAAAAGAACCACCTGGACAGAGCAGAGAGAACCATCTTTGGAGCTCAGAGAGGACCAAGAATGCTCCATTCCTGCTAGCCAGGGCGGATGACATTGTAATGCACAGGGTATTGGGTTCTTTGCCTCTGCAGAAGGGGAAAAATTGCTCTGATCCTGCCTTACAAAGCTTAAGAGCAAGCCTTGAAAAGACAAAAGTGTTCCCAAGCAACGTAACTCCATCCCAGAACAAAGTTCAGAAATATTTATTGGCATTCAATAATATCCAGCACCCAAAAAGGTGAAATTCAGGAAAGAAACTGCATAGTAATTTGAATCAGAAAAGTTTAAAAAAAGAATTATTCACTATAACAGATGAGCAACTATATATGAGTAAAGAGAACTCTAAAAAAGATCCTAGGGATGAGGAAAAAACCCAAAGCTGGAATTCAAACTTCATTGGATAGTCTCCTCGCAACTCCCATTCCCTGGGGCCTTGAAGGATAGCTAGCAGACAAGTACACTTATTCAGCCATTGTGGTATGCTGAAAGATACCCCCCCCCCCAATATCCACATCCTTATCTATGGAACCTGTAGATATGACCTTATATGGAAAAGTACCTTTGCAGATGTGTGCAAAGTAGGAATCTTGAGATGGGAGATGATCCTGGAACTTCTAAGGTAGAGGCAGAGAGAGATTTGAAGATGCTGGTCCTGGAGTGATGCCGCCACAAGCCAAGGAATGCCGACCGCCTCCAGGAGCGGCAAGAGGGAAGGAACAGATTCTCCTCTAGGGCCTCTGGAGGGATCATGGCCCTGACAGTGCCTTGTCTTTAGCCTCATGATATTGACTTTGGACATCTTGTCTTCAGAACTGAGAGAAAAAAAATGTGTGTTGATTTAAGCCACAGAATTTGTGCTAATTTGTCATAGTAGCCCCAGGAAACTAGTTCAGCCATCTAGTCACCATCATCTGTGATCATCGCCAGTACAACCAAATGGCCTGCCCCCATCCTAGTTAATAGGTTTGCAGATAGGTTAAAGGGTGCTTTCTGGAGCCTCTGCTTTAATCCAAAGCAGGCCTCACGGGAACGGAAAGGCAGCACAGCCAAGAAAGTGCATGGAGCACTGGCTGGGGAGCCAGGAGGTCTGCGTTCAGGTCCTGCTCTGCCCTCCTCACTGGATGATCCCAGACAAGTCCCAGCCTTGATTTTCTTGCCTGTGAAACACCCAGACTTGGGAGAGGGGAGGTTTCGCTCTTGCTTCTGGTGCTCCTAAGCTTAAAGAAAATGCCAGCATTCTCCCAAACCTTTGCTACCATGTATCACCTTTGGGGCTCTGGGGGACCTCTCAGTAGCTCTTAGATTCTACCACTGGCAGCCACCTTGCTCCAAATTAAATAATAGGAGCAGCTAACCTTCACTGCATGCCTACTGTGTGCCAGGTGCTCTGCCAAGCATTTGATTTGCATCCTTCTCCAGATACACACGGAAATGGGACAATGAAGTCTGCGCTTTGCAACCGAAAGGCCTGAGCTGGAATCTCAGCGCGGCCCCAATTAGCTGCCTGACCTCAAGGCAAGCGATTCAGCCTCCCTGCCACCAGTACAGAAGGATGCCGCCTTGAGCTATCTTCCTGGGCAGTCAGGAGGATCAGATTTAAGCAAAAATGTCTGGCTTGGTCCTCTTGTTACAGTTTGTTCTTTATAATGAGTGGCGGACTCATGGTGAACCCACATGCTCATAAGGGGTGTGCTGACGTCTCTCAGTGTGAAACTGTCTAAGTGCCGCTGGCATCCATTCAAAAGGCAGCGTGGCCACTCCTACCCGCCCCAGGGCTGTGGAACTACAGGCTCTTCCTTCAAAGACAGGACGCACACAGACACACAGACACATGGCAATTTTCAGCCAAGAGCTGAGTAATTTTCCCACCTAAAATGTATTAATATTCTTCCTTTTTTTTTGTTATTATAAACTAGGGCAAAGACATAATAAAAACCCTCTGAGTCTGGCAAAGAGAAACAACATGAAACGCAATTTGAAAGTGGGAGTAGTAATTGTGTCTACAATCCTAAAAAAAATCAATCAATCAAGGAGTAGCTTTTAGAGCCGGTCTCCAGTCATGCAGAAGGGTCTGAGATAGAGCAGCCTCATTGCTTTCTTCTCTCAAATGCCTCTATGCCTGGGCTTCTGTCCTGATTACAAGTCTCATCAACTCCCAGAGCACTGGTTCTAGACCTGCAGGTGCCCTCAGTATCCCTCTCCTCACCTCATTGAGTCACCCAGGTCTGCAACTGCTTTAAAACAACAGCAATAAAGTCTGTGGGTGGGGGTTGCTGGTGCTGGGTCTGTGATTAAAGCACTTTGGGACATGCTCCCTCTGCTGTCCTGTCTTGGAGAATCCCTAGCTTATTAGTACAGGTAACCCCCGTATAACACGGTTCTTAGGTTCCTAACAAATGCCGTGTTAGGTGAATCCGTGTTATATGAAACAAAGAACTAGTACAAAAAGGGGGATTAGGTTCCAAAAATTAAAAAAAAAACATACTATTATATTTTTATAATTAAGAGAAATATCTTTATTAAAGCAAGTTTCATCAAAAGTGTTACATATTAATATGAATTAGGTAATGTTTTCTTCATCATCACTACTAAGCTCCATTAACTGAATGCGTTTTCCTTTTTGACAAGATAGCCTCATCCTCTGAACTTTCTTCAGCATTATCTTGATTTCTATGCTCTACTTTCTGCAAAAAATCTGTAATTTTAGATTGCTTGCTTTTAGCTGAGAGATCTTTATAAATTTCGTTATACGGTGCTAAGCACTTTGAAGTTCTCTCTCAAACTTTCTGCTCCTTGCAGTGCAAGGGTCTTCATTTAAGAAATACGACTCTGACTGTCGGGCTAAGTCTAGGCCTTTCTTTACGCTTTTTAGAGTAAACTGTTTCACTTCTTTGTTTTCATCAGTGCTGTGGTCCCCTAAGTCATCCTGGTACATTGCAGATGTCATTTCTGCCAATATTGCTTCTCAGTTTCTTCTACCAGCAATTCTTGGGTCTCTTCCACAGTCACATTGTGTCAGAGCAAAACCGTGTTACATCAGCACCATGTTATGCGGGGGTACCTGTATATTTAAGGCTTTGATGCAATTAAAAAAAAGAGAAGAACACTTTAACCTTGAGTTTTCCAAAGGCATTTTGCCATGGAAGCCCTTCGCGCTGAGCACCCATCAGAGTCTGAAGGAGGACTGGGGTTCCTCCGTACACGGTCTGGGGATCCACCGGCCTCCCGACTCCAGCTCAGGCCCTCAGACCTCTGCGCTGGGCGCCCGCCCGCCTGCCTACGCCTATTGATAAATATTTATTTCACATGTGTCTCCAGCTGGAGGCTGTGGCGGTCTGGAAGGTCAGATTATGCTTCCTTCACTTCATAATAGGTGTTTGCCAGCTCAACTTCCTCTTGTCTTCTGGTTTATTTTCTTAATATATTTTTCTCATTATACAAATTATATATAGAGACATAATTCATACCCATTATGAGATATATATAGATAGATAGATTTAAAGAATACCCATAACCCTAGAGGGATCAGGTGACTAATTCTCAAACTGATGTTAGCATGAGAATAACCTGTGTGAGCTTGTTAAAAATAGAGGTGCTCACCTAAGCGTCCATTGATAGTTGATTGGATAAAGAAGATGGGTACCAATATATAATGGAATATTACTCGGTCATAAAAAAAAAAAAAACCTTCCCATTTGTGACAACATGGATGGACCTAAGTGTATTATGCTAAGTGAAATAAGTCAGATGAGAAAGACAAGTACCACGCGAATTTCACGTATGTGTGGCATCTAAAAGATGAAATAAATGAACGAACAAAACAGAAACTCAGACAGGAGCGCTGATGGTTGTCATATGGGAGGGGGATTAGGGAGCTGGGTGAAAAGGGTGAAGCAATTAAGAAGTACAAATTGCCAGTTACAAAATAGTCACGGGGATGTAAAGTACAGCTTAGCGAATATAGTCAATAATGTAATAACTACGTGGTGCCATAGGTACTATCCCACCACTATTGAGCACCTAAAACTAACAATATTGTATGTCAGTAATATAGTATTGTAATTGAAACAGTAAAAAATTTAAAAAAAAATAGAAATGTTCAAACCACAGCTATGCCACCCAGCTTCTGCCCAGTGCGTGTGTGCATGTGTTTAATGAACTTCCGGTTGATTCTAAAAGATGTGTCATTGAGGGTCACTGCTTAGGTGATTTCCAATATTTTTGTACCATAAACAAGCCCGTAATAAACACCTTGGTACATAAATCTCTGTTTGTGGGTCTGTTTATTGCCGTAGGATAGATTCCTAGAAATGACATGACTGAGCCAAAGGGCAGGCTGGTTTTTAAAGCTTTCTTCCTCGGAGAGATTTTTGCCTCTCCCCCTCCCATCAGCAGCTTAGGAGGGTGCTTGTCTCCTCACACCCCACAATTACGGTCACTTTGGACAAGAAAGAATACAAGAATAATTGCTATTAAATGTGAGAGAAAAATTGCCTAGCTGGATGGTTTTTAACAGGGACATTTAGCAAGCTTTTGAAGTATAATTACTGTTTCAGCAAGCCGAGGAACGCAGGCTTATTATTTTCTTTTTGCACATGGCCGGTACTTTTGCCAAAGCTGTGAACGCGCAATACTTCATCTGTTCCCCTGGGCTTGTGCTGCTTGTGTGTTTTCCTAGAAGAGCTTCTCTCTCTCTCCTTCTCTTTCTCCCTCTTGAGCTTCCTGCTCCCCTGAAGCTCGGCACATGCGCAGGCCCCCTCACCTGAGGTGCTCGCACCCACCGTGCAGGTAGGGGGCCAACGGCCCACCACCTAGAACGTTGCCCAAAGCTCAATATTCGTAGCTGCCATATTTCACATTCTCTCCCTTCTGCCTCCTAACTCTGGAGCCCCAGCAGGATTTTCCCAAAATCTGGACCCACCTGCACCTAAGGAAGAAGCGCCATGGGCCCATTGATTTGGGCCTTAGAATGGAAAAGGCCACAACTCCCTCCCCTGTGCCCAAGGGGCAGACGGTCTCTGCAAGGTCCAGTGTAGCAGGGAACGAGAAGTTTCTGGGAGGAGGGAGGTACCTGACCAAGGGCATGGACAACAGCCTTTAAATGTGAAATGTGCTCATTCTCTGACTGGCTGTTCCCAAGCTAGAAATCTCCCCCAGAGAAGGCTCACACATGTGCTGTTCACAAGGACTTTCCATGCTGTCTGCGACTTAAAAAAGAAAAAAAGGCCCATTAATGGGCAGCTGGCTAAATAAGTGAAGGTCCTTCCATATCAGGCAATACCAGGCAGTTGCACCAGGTAGTTTAAAACAATGAGTTGAAGAAGAAAAAGGAAAAAGACAATGAGGCAGAGCTGTATAGGTGGCAGGAAAATACCTACTATTACGTGAAAACCGATATTCAAATTATCCCTTTTATGTAAGGGGAAATACTTATTTTATTCAGCCAACATTGCACGAGGACCTACGGCACGCCAGGCACCGTGGAGAACAAGGCAAAGCACACAAAGCCCCCCACCCTCATGGGACCAGCAGAGCCAGAGGTTGTCACTAAACAGAAATAGGGCTGAGAGGAGCTGTTCACACCGGTTATTCTCGGGCAGGTGTACGAGCAGGGCCATGGTTTTGATTAGGGTGTTTCAATTTTACTCTCTAGGTTTCTATACTGAGTTTTTTCCACAAGAAATTTGCATCGTATTTGTAATTTCAAAGCCTACGAAATGAAGAAGTGAAGTGCAGAGGGAAGGCAGGAGTGGAGCCCAGGATACAGCCAGGGCCTGAGAGCTAGGACACCATCGCTCCGGCTTCCCATCGGCTCACAGGTGTGATCTTTCATCCCTCAAGGAAAATAAGCCGCAGGAACAAAAACCGTTGTGGGGGACATTTCAAGGTTACCCCAGCTGTTAACTGCCTGACCCACAAGTCCCAGGTCTCAAGTCTGAAGGCCAGTCCAGGATCACGTGTTGCATTTCGTTGCCCAAACCCTTTAGTTTCCTTTCATCTAGAGCAGTTCCTCGGCCCATTTGTGTCTTTCCAGACGTGGAGATAACTTGAAAAATCGAAGCCAATGATGTTAAAACTGCAGTTACTTTGAACAATGTACTTGAATTCTGCGCGGTATCCTTGTCCTGGAGAAGTACATTTTTATGCCACTAGGGGGCAGTCTCGGTAGGCCTTGGACCTCAAAATCTCTTGCGAGAGAACAAAGGCAAGCTAACTCTTTTTGTCTCAATCAGATAAGGCTACTGGGTAAAGCACAGGATGTTAGAAATGCCTGCATATTCACAAAGGTGCTATCCTTTGGAACATGATTTCTCACATAGGATTCATAATCACATTACTCTGTCTGTGGATTCTGGACCATAGGATTCCTATTCAGTGGACCTGGCGTGGGTTAAGATGTATTTCTGACAAGCGGCTGGGAGATACAGGATGATTGGGATGTTGCCGCTCTGCAGACCACAGGACATTGGAACAAGCCCGTACAAAAACCTTTTTTTTTTTTTTTTACAACTAGGCAACAATTATTTTTATATCATAATCAGCAGTGATTTTTCTCCTACGGCTCTCCCCCTTCCTCTCTTCCTCCCTCCCTCCCTCCCTCCCTCCCTTCCTCCCTCCCTCCACCCCAGCCTTTGGCCTCCGTGCCCTCTGTATCTTAAGGTTTTGGTTGTAGCTGCTCCCTCTGCCTGGAAAGCTCTTTCCCCAGATAGCCTTCTGCTCGGCTGACTCCAAGTCTCACTTCTTAATGAGGCTCGCCCAGGCCATCCTACTGAACACCAACACCTGTCCCGAGCCCAGCTTTCTATTCCCTTTCAATCTGCTTAATTCTTTCCCCCATAGTCTCACTACTTTCTCACGTACCATATAATCAACTTATTATGTTTATTGTATATTTCCATCTCTTTCTGACAGAATCTAAGCTCCATGACGATAGGGATTTTGTCTATTTTCTTCACCGATATATCCCAAACACCTATAACAGTGTCTGGCACACAGTAGGTGCACAAGAAAATATTCATGCACTTAAAGGGACCTTCAGAATAATGGAGCCCAAACCTCTCATTTGGTTGAGGAAGAAATGAGCTCCAGGTGTCTGGACAACATAAGGACTGGCCCAAGATCACACAGACTGTGGGGATATTCTTCTAAGTAAATATAACCAAAAGTAGGACTTGTTTTGATTGGTTAATTCTTAAGCTACAATTTTAATTTTTATTATTTGCAGTAGGTCTTTTCCAAAAAGGACCTGAAGTAGCTGACAAGATTAAAGGTCATGTAAAATAGAACAGTTAGGAATCAAAATGGAAGAGATACCATCTAAAGGAAGAGGAAGTCCACAGAACAGGCACTTGACAGTAGTAAATTACTCCGATGCGGTGCAGAATGTGGCTCTACAGTCTTCGGCAGCTGAGTTAAACAGGAAGCACGTGGGACTGCACCGTGTTTGCAGTCTGACCTGAGAAAGCCCGAGTCCTCAGCAGGAACTCACATCCAGGAGAACTCTGTGTAACACCCATTGGACCCCACATTGACCAATTTACAAAAAACCCAAAGTCATGGCTGGAGAGTGCAATGCTGTTATCTGCAAAGACTCCGAGGTAACACGAAGCACACAATGGCTCTTGTGGCCCCGGTGAATTCCATCCTGATGTTCGAACTGAAAATGAAGATGAAAACTAGAGAATCTAGAAGAATACACAGTTCAACAGGCCTAGGAATGTCTTTCACAGATACCTGACGTCTCAAATCTCTGATAAACATTGAACCACAGGCAATTAATGCATGGAATTGGAGTTTTAATTCATAGATTGGATTTTCATATGTTTAACAAACTTTGAATGAGTTTTTACTGCAAACATTTGTTTTCTTTTTCCCACTTTCTCCCACACAGGGCACTCCTCGGGCCCAGCCATCTCTAGGGCAGCGAGGACAGGGAGGGAAGCCCCTTCTGTTTCTTCAAGTTGCATAAAGTACTTGCCAGGGTTATCGTGTGTCTGAAAGAGAGACACTGCACATTTGGCAAATTCCTTCTGGCCACTGGGAAGTTGTCCTCCACCACTGAGCAGGGACAATTGTTCCGTTTTCTAGGGATGCTTCTTCAAAACCCAGTTATTTTTTACAAAGTCTCTGAATACGTTGAGTAAATGCTAGTCAATTTATTTAAATAAATGACAATAAATTTTTTCTTATAGATTCCTTTTTTTTTTTTTAAGAGAATTCTCAGGGCATATTTTTTTTGCCTGGTGCACTTAACATTTTTTACTTTTGTGGGAAAAAACACAACATAAAATTTACCATCTTAATCATTTATTCATAATGTACAACCATTCCCACCGTCCATCTCCACAGCTCTTTTCATCTTGCAGAACTGAACCATCAAACGATATAACCCCAATCCTCCCCTCTCAGCCCTGGCAGCCACCTTCTACTTTCTGTCTCTACGGTTTTGACTACTCTTGAGTATCTCATATAAGTGGAGTCATACACTATTTGTCTTTCTCTGACTGGCTTATGTCACTTAACATAATGTCCTCAGGGTTTATCTGTGTTGTAGCCTGTGTCAGCATTTCCTTCCTTTCAAAGGCTGAATAATATCTCACTGTACGTATGCACCACATCTCGTTTACCCATTCACCCACTGATGGACAATTGAGTTGCTTCCATGTTTTAGTTATTGTGAATAATACTGCTATAAATATAAGTGTAAAAATAGCTGTTTGAAATTCAATGCCCACTTCTGTTAAGTATATAACCAGAAGTGGGATTTCTGGATCATATGGTGATTATGTATTTTTAAATTTTTAAAAAACCATCATACTGTTTTCCTTAGCGGCTGTACTATTCTACACTCCCACCAGAAGTACAGAAGTGTTCCTTTTCTCCAGATCCTCGCCAACATTTGTCATTTCTGTTTTTATTTGATGGTGCGATCTCACCATGACTTGGATTTGCGTTTCCTTAATGATTAGTGATATTGAGTATCTTTTCGTGTGCTTACTGACCATTTGTAGATTTTCTTTAGAAACACCTGCTCAAGTGCCTTGCTCATTTTTTAATCAAGTTGTTCATTTTTGTTGTTGTTGAGTTTTAGAAGTTCTCTCTATATTCTGGATACAAATCCTTTATCAGATATATAGTTTGTAAATATTTTAATATATTTCTCAAGGCATCTTTTTCTTTCTGATGCACTTTTAAATAGAAATCACTACGACCATGTCTTCAGCTGAGCCCCCACTGCACTCTGTTCATCTCAGATGTGTCCCACCCATGGACGGTCTTTCTCCAGGAGCCCAGAGAGAACTAAGAGCAGATGGCACCTCAGTGAATGGCTCACCACAGGGGCCCTGTGGAACAACCACCTGCCTCACGTCTAAATCCTGCAGGCCATTCCTAAATGACCAGAACCCCAAATGGTAAATTTGCAAATGCCAAAGGGTCTACTGAAGTGATCGTGGCCCAAAGCTTTGTGATAGAAAGAAGAGCCTCTCCTTTTGTCATCTTGTTCTTACTGACGCTGCCAGAGAAGCAGCCTGGAAACGGAGCTCGTCTTGGCTCGGGGACACACACTTTTAATTAATGGCCGGTAGCATGACAGGGCCTCCAGACACAGTTTCATGTTCTGGTTCAGGGTCGGACCTCACTTTGGAAGGCACCGAAATCCATTCTATTTCATTTTTCTAGACCCCAGTTGCAGGCTCCTTCAAAGTCCCTCCAATGAGAGGTTTCCTCAATCTGCAAATTCTGGCCCAGACAACCCAAGCCCGGAGGAGGGGAGAGTTGGTTGTACCAGAAACTAATGGAATAGTTTCTGGCAGTAACCAGACCCTCCCATGCCAAGAGGTTCCAGGAAAACATCCCAGGATTGGAGGAAGTAGGGCAGCAATGGGGGAATTTTTCCTAATGAGTTCAATAAACTCTTGGAACAATAAATCCACCAAAGGTCAAATACAGATAGAAAACAACTTTGCAGGCTTTTGGAGACATTTTTTTCCCCCAAGGCGAAAGAAAAATAGAAAATATTCCATTCATTGGCTCTCAAAATAAATCACTGGGAATAAACTTTAGTTCTGTATTATGGCCAATTAATTGGTGGCGGGAGAAGGGAAAAAGGTAAAATGGCTGTCTTCCTGCTGTTCCTGGAGGCCACCATCCTCCCCCTTGCCCCAGCGCCTAACACTCATCCTACCCACCACACCCCCACCCCCACTTTGTCAGCCTTGCTCCTCACCCCTCCTTATCCACCTGGTACTCAACTTACCCCCAGGTCTTTGGTAAGAGCAACTTCCTCTTGGTCGCTCTGCTTAGTTTTCCCACGTCTCAGTTAGGAACCCTTGCCCGGTGCCCCCATTTGCTTTGAATTTCTCCATCACAGCATTTGTCCCACTGTTGTAATTGGGTCTCCACTAATCTGGGTCTCTACTGGATTGTATGTCCCAGGAGAGAAGGTGCCATGTGCTTTTCATTATCTTATTACCGACAACGTGGAGAAAGCAAAGCATGGCAGATGCAAGCTTGTTAGGTGAAATGATCTCCACCGATGCCATTTTAGGAAGCAAACCGACCACCAGTTCACCCCTGGAGGGGTGGGCCCCTATCACCTGTGGGGAATATTCTTGCAGAGATCAGTGGGCCCTTAAATTGTTTACTGCTCTGGGTTTTACGGGTCTTAACAGGAAGGAGTCATGAGCCTGCCAGGTGACTCTAAACCTCCTGCGTGAGCCCTGCTGTTGGCTGTGTATAAGAACCAGCCCCCTCCCTTTCAGGTGTGGAGGTTTACTCTCTTGCTGCTGCCCCGGGCGTTGCTTCTGGCCATAAGTTCTCTTACTAAACTTGATGTAACCCTAGAGTTGTCAGCCTCTTTCTTCGGTCTCTTGGCCCCAAGAAATTTTCCCCAACAAAGCTTGTTGAGTCAACAGGTAAATAACTGGCTAGTTTAGCTCAGGGTTTCTCAGCCTTGATGCTATGGGCATTTTGATCTGGGGTAGGGGGACTCTCCTGTGCATTGCAGGATATTTAGCAGCATCCCTGGCTTTTCTACACACCAGACGCCTGGAGCCCTCCCTATTTAGGTGTGACAACTAAAAATGTCTCCAGACCCTGGGAGGCAAAATCACCATGGTAGAAAAATCACTGTTTTCATGAATGAATGGTGACCTTGGAGTCAAATTGCCCATCTGGAGTCTACGTCAGGGAGAGTCCAGTGAATCAGTTAATGTTGATGGAGCGCTCAGTGTAGGTTCATGAAATGGGCGGCTTGCCTCTCGTGACTTCTCAGAAGAGGGGAAACAATTCCACTATACGTTTGCTATGGAGTGCGGGTCAGGCCCTTCAATGGCTTGTTACAACGTGAGTACACCAGAGGGTGCTGTCAGCAACAAGTTCAACCACAGTGACACAGGGCCTCTCATGGAATTAGTGACTGACTGGATGCCCCTGTGAAGTGATCAGCTCAGACTTAGACGCTTGGCTGTGCCATTCGGTTAGGACAGCTGAACCAGGATCCTGGATTTAGAGAAATCTTTACTCATTAAATCTACAATGAAAGATCGGTGCATGTGTGGTTTCCTTAGAGATATAGACAAAGGGGATAAATAATGAAAAATCCACTTATGGCCCATAAATAAGTCATAAGCAGCAAAAAACAGTCTTCCCAGCTTCCATTGCAATGGCCCTGTTCTGATAGCAGCCAGGGACTGATGAAGTGACCCCGGGGCTTGGTCCTCTCCCAAAATCCTCAACACAATGACTATCGGACTGTGAGGTCCTTAGAAATCACTTAATCCTTCACCTCCAGCCCTGGCTCTGAAAACTGGGAAATTGTATGACATCTTTGCAATACAGCTTTGTGTGTGTTACAACTTTGTGTGTGTACGTATGTGTCTATAGTTGTCACCATATTTTCAAAGGATTTCTAATCCCTATCAATGTTAGGATCCATTAGTTAGATCTCAGTGTAGAGATAAAGAATCTGAAGCTCTGAAGTTCAGGTTTCTGCAGCTGGGATTCTGCGGAGCCAGAAATCTCCCTTTGCCCTCAAGTCCAGTGGGGCGGTGCTCTGATGGGGGACCCACCCACAGGGCAGTGAGGTCTGGTCTGAGGCCCCTACGGAGCATGGGATACCAAGGCTTAGCCGGGACGGAGGGTTGCCATGTAAAATATAGGATCCCAGTTAAATTCAAATTTCAGGTAAATGAGTGCCTTTATAGTATAAATATGTACCAAACTTTACATGGGACATACTTAAACTCAATTATTCATTTATTTGAAATTCAAATTTAACTGGGCACCCTGGGTTTGGGGAGGCTTTGTTGTTTTTTGCTCATTCTGACAACCCTACCTGCCAAGGACAGCCTAGGAGTCTTCTTGGGCAGCGAACACTGAAGCACCAGCCAATGAATATTAATGGCTTAGTGTCTGAGACTCAGGCTACCTCTGGCCCTGACTTCAGTGAAGGGCACAGAGGCCTTTGGCCTGTGTATGACCCAATCTGCTGATGGGAGCTCTTTGGGTCCCTCTGTGACTTCAGCAGGCCTGAGGAGTCCTTGGGCATGACAGATATCCTCTATGCATGTGGCCTCTCAGAAGATGACATTTCACAGGTCTGTGAAGAGTAAAGATCAAATTTATTTAATACAACACCCATCAGGGAGTCTGCAGCTGTGCCACTGGGGGGCGCCGAGCGGTCTGAGATTTCACTGGAAATGGCACAGCCCCTCACCCACCCACTCAAGACACCATCAGAAACATCTTAAGACCTCAGGAGACCATTTCTTTAGCAAGGAATAAATAAAAAAGAATTAGTAAGAAAAATATGCATTTCATTTTTTCTATTAAAAATAATATTTGCTATAGGCAACCATCTTCCTGTTGTTCAGCCTTCAGCAGGGTAGACGAAACGAAGAGTATAGAAAAACAGCCAACATCTATCTGTCCGGCTCCATTTTCTGTTTTGCGCATTGCCCGGAATGAACCTTGTCTTCAAGTTGATATATCGATGGGTCGCTCCCAAGCAGCTTTGTTTTCCCATTTGTGTCGGGCAAGGTCGTAGAGGGGACAGGGTGCAGCTGTCTGTCAGTTCTATGCACTTCCAAGGAACAAGGACTACCCAGAACCACAGGCCTTTGAAGGAACAAAGACAAAGAAGGGCAGGGGGCAGAAACTAGCCCCTAAGCTAGGCCATTTGCTAGACATGATCAACTATTTAAAAAAAAAAAAAATCAAATGAAAGAAAAAAAAAACAGGTTTCTGTGTATGAGGGTACTTGAAAAGTTCTTTATCTCTGTACAAGACAAAATATTCAAGTTTTAAAATATTCCAATGGCCTGCTGACTCTGAACCTCCTTCTCCTGCTCTCCACTTCCAAGGGTACTCCAACTTGGTGGGAAGTGGGATGGGGGGCATGTGGGAAATTAACCAGTCCCTCTGTAACTCCTTACACCAAACACAAATGTAGCAAGATGGCTTTAAGAACTGGTGACTTGGCCGGAGGAATTGCTGTGTTCAGTGGGAGCAGGGCAGGTTCAGAAATAAGTACACAGAGCTCTTGGAATTGGGAATCATCTGGTCTTCTTGGAATGTGGCCGTCCTCCTGGGGAGGAGTGTCTGTTCCCACAGTCCTAAATTCCATTAAGGGAACCTTCTGTTCTCTGCAGGAACAAGAGACAAGACAAGGCCATGGTCACACCCTTCGGGACGGAAGACTGGCCTGGTGGAAGGGCAGGCCGAGACGCAGACTGCACTGCTCAAAGGAACGCCAAAGGAATGCTGTCATCCACTGGTACTGCCCGCCCTGCGGGAGTGGCTTCTGCCCACACCCGGGTCCCCCTCGCTCCCTGCCTGCTCTGAGGGGCCTGCAGCCCCTGCTCCCCATATACATGCTGCACATCAGGCGGTCAACCCACTTCTTCAAGCACCCACTCACTGTGCACCCAGCACGACATCCTGCGGGTGCTGCACGTACCCACAGAGGAAGACTCGTAACGTCAGCGGAGACCTGACTGCTTGCTCCAGCTCTGCTTCTAACATGAGACGGGCCTTCTCTAGGTCTGTGTTTTCATTTCAAACATGAAGGACTGAACTCTGATGATCACACTTACATGTTTTAAAACTACATGATTCTGCCTTAAAACGGAACGGATCAACCTTGAAAACATTACGCTACATGAAATAAGCCAGACACACGAGGAACAAAATATTGTGTGATTTCACCTACGGGAGGTGCCCAGAGCATTCAAATTGAGAGAGACAGACAGGAGAGCAGCGGTTGCCAGGGGCTGGGGGACCGAGTTTCAGTTTGGGAAGATAAACGAGCTCCGTGGGTGGCTGGTGGTGGCTGCACCACAATACGAAGGTACTTGTCACTAAACTGTAGTTAAAGATGTTACAATGGTAAATTTTATGTTGTGTATGTTTTGTGACAATTAAAAAGAAAAAAGGAAGAGAGGCTCCACACGCCATCTGGCAGTGCTCTCTAACTGCTTCATATGGCATTTGTGTCCCCTGCCCGCGCATCAGCGACTTGACCCACCCCTGACCCAGTTACCCGGGCACTGTTCTCTATGCCTCCCCCCAGCCCTAGAAATGACTGACAAACACCATGGCCATGGAATAGAAGGTGGAAGAGGTCCTAACAAACTACAGCAGCTCAGGAGTGGTGAGAGGACCCCAGCTGGGCAGCGACAGAGTCACACAGGGCTTTGGGGACGTGGCTCTGGAGCCAGCCTCCTGGGTGGAGAGGATTTGGACAAATGGATGGGGCGAGGGGGCAGGAGTGGAGCATGCTGGGAAATACTGGAATAGAGGGTCTCTGGGCAATGAAGAGCAGGCAGCATCTGAGTCTGACCCTCCAAGGACACAGGGTACCCTGCTATAGCAGGCGCTCAGGGAGGCAGGACTGGGAAAAGTTATGGGAATCAGCCAGGGTGTTGGGAACCCCATAGCCATGCTGGTCGCCTCTCTGAGGGTGGACTGAGATAGAGTCCCTGATTGTTCTGACCTGGCTGGGTCTGCAAAGACTTGGAACAGGATGTAGGCCTGAGGGGCTTTAGCTGGAAGCCCAGGGCTCTGCCTCCTCCTCTGCCGGGAGAGAGCCTGGCAAGCAGGCCAAGAAAGCTGGGTTGGCCCCGGCGGCTGGAGGCCTGCCAGGCTTGGCAGCTACCCTCACCCCATTTCCTCTGCACCACTGGAGGGGTGACCCTGCTGTCTAGCCTTTCTGCAGGGCCTAGACCAAATCCCTCCCCAGACACCCCTGCTCCCCGTCTCTGAAGGAAGCCAGGGCTTGGGGAGCTGCTGTAGGACCAGCCGCACAGACAGGAAGGGCTGGGACACAGTCAACTGCGCTTTGGGGATTTGGAAGTAAAAGTTAACACGCTCACATCCAAGGCTTGTGTTTGCCTGTGCTTAACTCAGAGGCCGGCCGCCAGCCACTCACATACAGCCATGAAATCGCCCTGCTTTCTGGCCAAAGGTTATTTTGCTTCTAATACCCTTGGGGTCTCTACAGCCTGCTTCTAGAATGTGCCCCTTATGAGCACTTCCAATAAACCAGATCTGTGCTAGGTGCTCATTTAAGTTTTGCAACAACCAGGTGAGGGGCTTTTAAAACCTCACATTTACAGATGAGGAAACAGAGGCTGTGAGATGTTAGGCTGTATCTGCCCAAAGTGACAGGGCTAATAAATGGCTAATAAGAGAAAAGCCAAATTTTAGTGTGGGTCTCTGGTCCTAAGTCAAATGCTGGCTTTGACTGAATCCTGAGCCTTGGGTAAACAACTGCTAGATTCCCCTCATGGACTGGGGGCAGTTCAAGGCCAAGTTGAAGTTCCCCATTCATGTCTCATACTGTCAGTGGTTGATGAAAAGAACTTCAGAACAGATAATCAAGTAGCTTTTAAATGATAGTTTGCAGTTTGCATAGTACTTTGCACATATATTTCTCATTTAAACCGTAAGACACTCGTAATGGGTAGTTATTACTGTATTTGTTGTTATCATCACCATTTTACAGATTGGACGCTTAGGCCTGAGGAAGACAGGATCACCCAGAAGATGTCTGCAGAACTGGGACTCACACTCCAGTCTCCTGCTGCCAACTCTGGGGCACTTCCCGCTGCAGCCTAGCTGCCCGCTGGCTCCCAAGAGAAAAAGAGGTGAGCTGTAAATAGGAGTTGCCTTTTTCAGTAAGAAGGTAAAGTTCTCTCCGAGATCCCAAGACCCACGCAGGTCCAGATTTACCCATTTAAGTGTGGGCTGTTCTCTCTCATGTTATCTGTCTGCCTCGGCCACAAACATGATTTATAAACACGGCAAAAATGGCAGAGGAAGATGAAGTCAGAATGTACCATTGAAGCAAGTCAAACAATACTAAATTGGTATTTGGCTAAGTGGCTATCTCATTGTTAAGATACTTCCTCCAGTATGTTTTCAGAAGCAACGGCCATTAAACAACCGGGAACGATTGCCAGGTTTGATTTCAGGAAGGAAATCCCCTCCCATTTCCCTACTGGGCAATTCGATTTTCTCTTGACCCTCACCAGCTGATTATTAGGGAAAATATACCTGCTTCTTTTATAAACAAAACGCTTTCACTTAAAGATTCACAATTCCTTCCCTACGGCTGGGAACCCCTGCTCCCCTGTCAGAAACCTTTAGTATTCTGGAGAGCAGGACCAGCCATGCGTGGGCTCTCGGGAGCATCCTGGGAGCAGGCTTCTGGGCTCACGGGCCAGCCCCTGGGGAAAGGGAAAGTTCTGTCTGTCCTGGGGCTCCAGCCCTTTGTCCAGAGAGACCGTTTGGATTGAAGACAAAGGAAACAGGCCAGTCCTGCAGGTCCAGACAGCCCTGCCTTGGGTGGGCACAGACATGTTACTGCAGCATCTCTTTACCTGAGTCCCACTCTGCCCATTTGACAACAGCCTTGCTTCCCACTCTCTCCAGGCCATGATGGCTGGGACAGTGACAGCACTTCTTGGAGGGAGTCTTGTGTCATGCTGGCCGGGGGAGTCCGGAGACCTAAATTCTAGTGCTGGCTCTGCTATGAACTAGCTGGGTGACCCTGGGCAGGCTGTTCTGCCAAGTCGGGTGTTGGTTTTCTCACTGGTAAATGGGGCTCCCTGCCCTTCCAATGCAATAGTCTCTGATTTCAGAAGTCGGGGTGGGTTTAGGTTATAAAAAGACATTCATTTCATTTCTCTCATTCTTAAATTGATAGCTTTCCTCCATAATAAGAATGTGAGTGGCTTCCTGTCCGTCAAAGGCATAATGAGTTCTCTGGTTTATAAGAATTCAGACTCAGGCAAAAACAAAGGAAGCCAGGGGACCCATTAGAAGGGCTGACAGCAATCTTGCTGAAAGCTCTTCCCAGACCTTAAAGCTATTCAGTGGGGCAAATTCTTCATCTCTTAAGAGGCTAGCTGCCCAGTAAGTTAACTCCTGCACTGCTGGGCAGCTCTTAAAAAGGGTGGGGGAGGTGGGTCTTTGCAGAACTGGAACTTGGACTTCTGCGTTTCTTTGCAACATTCCCACATGCCAAGTAGCAGTTTCCTAAATCCTGTTTCCTGTGAAATCTCCTAATGGGGCCTTCAGACCTTCACACGCAAGCTCCAACTTGCCTTTCCCCATCCCTGGTCACTGGTCACCCCCTCTTCCAACACAGAGCTGCTTAAAGCTCCATCCCTCACGCCTTTGCTCCTGCCAACCTTTCCACCTGGACCCTACTGTAATCCAGCTCGCTCTTCATGGCCCATCCAAATGACCCTTTCTTTCTTTTTTCTTTTTTTTTTTTAATTTTACTTATTTATTTAATTTTTAGAGAGGGGAAGGGAAGGAGAAAGAAAGGGAGAGAAACATCAATGTGTGGTTGCCTCTCGTGTGCCCCCCAACTAGGGACCTGGCCTGCAGTCCAGGTACGTGCCCTGACTGGGAATTGAACCAGCAACGCTTTGGTTCACAGGCCGGTACTCAATCCACTGAGCCACACCAGCCGGGTCTAAATGATGCTTTCTGAGGTGAAGACATTATTAATCAGGTGGAATGAGCACCTCTCCTCTGTGTTCCCATTGTCCTTGGTGTAGCTATTAGCCCCTTGTTTTCTCATCAGTGATAACTTGTCTGAACCTCTCATTGGGTCAAGGCCCTTGAATGTCCCCTGCAGCAGAGGGCCTAGTGTGTAGGGGTGAGCTGTTAGATGCCCCATTTCTCCAAGTGCAGCCCCCGAACCTACCTTTTTTCCCAAGGCTGAACCCTGGACTAACAGGAAAAAGGAACTTGGCTTGTTTGGAGCTAAGTGCCCTAGATTCCCGATTCTCTGGGAGGGAACTTCCCGTGTCTCCCTTCCTATGTGGGCTGAGATATAATGATGGAAATAGTGGGAGGGAATATTTGATATCACAACTGGCCCAGAAAAGCTGGCCAATCAAATGACCAAATCTCCATTGGCCCAGGGCTCCTGATCTAAAATGGATGGGGCCAGTACAGGGGTGTAATTAGTGGGAATGCAGGATCTGGGTGAGTCTGGAACTATTTCACTGTTCAATAGACGACTTTTAAAAAATAGTATATATAAAATGTGTACTTACAGAATATCTGTTTTCCGTGAAATCTGTAAAATAAAGGGTAACAGAGAGGTGAGCAATGCAAAGAGAATGTGTTAGGCTCCCTGACCCCAGCATCTGAGAGGCTGAGCCCAGAAAGGAAAGCGGGGGGATGATGCAGAAGGAAATGCCAGACCCGCATGCTCAACGGGTGCCCAGGTTTATGGCTCCTTCGCCCAGACAGTTTCCCCTGGGCCCTTAGCTCCATGTGACAAGCATATAATGTCCCTGGCAGCTCATGTGATACTTTTAATAGTTGTTTAAAAAGTTAGTACTGCCTGTTATTTTAGGAAAGAAACCTGAAAACTACAAAAAAATAGAAAGTAGCAGAAAAAAGTATCTCTGGTTCTATTCTCCAAACCCTGTTGACATGTCTGATCTTTTCTGCTATGAGGAGGCTTTCTTTTGGAGTTAAAATTAATCAGTATATGCCATTTTATAGCCTATCTTTTTCACAAACATGATTTTATAAACATTTTCTGTTATCTTCTTAAATATTATTATTAGAAGCTGCATAATAATCATTCAATAGAAGTGTAATTATTTACTTAACCAGTTCCGTACTTTAGTAATTTAGGTTCTTTCCAAGTTTTTTCTGTTTTTAAATAATGCTGCCAGTATCCTCTTTGGGAATAAAGCTATTTCCATATTTCTTACTAGTCTGTCCATTCCCAGGAGTGAGCTCAAGGGAGCGGAAGGCGTCGACATTGCTGACGCTTTTGGCATGTACGGCCCAACAGCTGTCTCAAGGGCAGGCCCGCCACATTCCCTGTCCTTGGGAGCTTCGCCTCCACTCTCCAGGGACCACACTGTCTTCTTTCCAGAGTGCCTGCCAGGCTTCAGATGATGAAAATGTCCCTACCTAGATGTCAGGAAGATGAGTGTGAGGGTGAGGAAGGCCAACGAGAGCAGGAGGGTGAGGGATGTCTGCTTGCATTAGTTAGAGATGGTTTTCACTGCAAGAGGCAAGAGAGGGCTATGATTTGCCCCGCTGGACAGGCCCAGGCCCAACTAAGAGCAGAGTTTCTGAATGGGCAGTGGCCCCCATGCTGGGGCTGGTGCCTATGGACTATAGACAGAGAAGCCACCAGAACCTCTTGTTACTGGGGAAGGCCCCAAGAGGAGATGTGGGAATTGGGGGTGGTTGCCATTCTTGACAGTGATGGAATGAGGGTAGAAGGGCCATGACCCCTCCCTGAGTCCTCAGTCTTAGTGGGAGAAGCGCTCCAAGGGGCCTCGGTTTACCAGATGCCCAAGCTCAAACCTGGTACCTTCTGAGTCTTGGGCAGTCGCAGGGTCCATCTGTCTCAACCCTTCTGTTTCTTTCTCTAATTTAGAAATATCCTGTTTCCACAAGTCCACTTCCCCTTCGAACCCTGTCTTATCACAGCTCCATTGTGTGTCCCCTCTAGAAGGAACAGGGCCCGAAATTCCTAAGGGGCCCCCTTCTGTCCTGGCTGGGACAGAGGCAGGCGTCAGTGGCCAAATGGATGAATCAGTCCGACCACGAAGTTGAGCCATTGTGTAAACTTCCACACATTGAGTGAGGCCTGGGCAGCACCCCACCCCCACCCCAAATCTGACCTGGGAGGACCTAAAGGACCCCCTGCTTCCTGCTCCCCCAAATCCCTAAGGGCTCTGGGATGAGACAGGAGAGGGGAAAGCCTCAGTCTGTGCTTCCTAAAGCAACCTGAACACAAAGTACTAAAATCTGAGTTTGCTGATAAACACCAAGTGTATGCACACTTGTAGTTTTCTTTTTTGGTAACAGAGAAACCACCATAAAAACAGAATCTGGAGGGTAGTATTCATTTCTTTTTTTTTCCCATGAAGTACTTTTTTACCCTCTTCAATTCCAAGCCTGGGTTGCTCTGGGCCTTGCAGGACAGGTGGGGACAGGCCTTCGAGTGCCTTCTCGCCCTCCCAGAGGGGACATGACACAGAGGCCCTCGTTCTTTTTCTCCTGATAACCAGCTACTCTTGGTATCCTGGATTTCTCCCCCTTAAGAAACACCTAGAGGTATGAACACCAGGCAAAGAGAAACTAGAAGGTGGAGACTGAGTGAGCAGATACTCAGATGGGAAGGTGGGCTCTGTCTGACCCTGGCCCAGTAGCTCAGTTGGTTAGAGCGTTATCCCGATACACCACGGTTGCAGGTTCAATCCCCGGTCAGGGCACATACTGGAGTCAACCAATGATGCATAATAGGTGAAACAACAAATCACTGTTTCTCTTTCTCTAAAAAATCAATAAATACACAAAACAAAGCAAAACTTCAAAAGACATAGGTTAGTGTCTGGAGCAGACTTGGCATCTTTTCCCAGGACCTTGAGTTGTCGGGTGCAATGTGCCCAGGACACCTGCCCAGGGGCACAGGGCATCTGGAGAGAAAAACCAGCTCTCCCGTTGGAAAACTCACAGGAGGTGAATTCCTCTGAGTTAGGGTTTCCTAACATTGGCATTAAGGGCATCTGTCTGGATAATCTTTGTTTGGGGAGTTGTCCTGTGCATGTCGCCCATTAAATGCAGTAGCACCCCTCCTTCCCCTCAATTTATGACAACCAAAGACGTCTCCAGACATCGCCAAATGTCGCCTACATTGAGAACCACTTCTCTAAGCTGTGGAAATCTCGCCCAGACTGGACTTCTTTCCCAGGGAAGAACTTGACTGTACTGCTAATTGCAATGAGCCGCTTTATATTTCCGTTTTGAAACCCAGTGTAAACACAGGTTAACAGGTTTTGCTTGGGATGGCCTGCATGCCACTTTCTAAAGTCCTGTACTTTCAGAATAAGCTGGAGCACTATTGAATGTCCAGCGCTGAACTGGAGGTAACATTTCCTGGCCAGAAACCGCCTTTCACACAATCATGGCTCAGCCAGGCTGCGGGAACAGCTGGGAAAGCCAGGGAGAGCCATGTCTGTACAGAGAGGCTCCCCGCTCAGCCATCATTTCTCTTCTACGAGAACTACAAGAACGAACGAGGGGGAGGAAAAGAAAAGGAAATCGTTCCTTGGATTAGTCAGAGAAGGAGGAAGCGATGACAGAAGAGAGAGATGGGGGCAGGGGAGGGTTGACTCCAGGTGACCTGGCAATGCAGAGCACCCAGGCTAGGAGCAAGCGCTGGCCGTCTTAATCTCGGCGCTCAGGTGAGTAACAGAGGATTCCACGTGAGGTCCTAGGCGCCGGAGACGGGAGTCAATGGAGTCTAGTCATGTGTGAAGAGAGAAGGGTACCAAACCGGAACCTGGGCTACTTTCTTTAAACGCTCACCTCTTAGGACCACCTATGCTGATGCCAAGTAAGAGACGTAAACCAGACTAATTTCCCCATTTCTGGGCAGCCAAGCCATAGGCTCTAACTAGCGCTGCTACTGCTGATCTGGACTGGCAAATAATTGAAAAAGGAACAAGGACTTGGGAAAATCTCAAGTGCTGAGCTTGCAGAACTAAACCAGGAGGAAACCAGCAGCATTTTCTCTGTTCCCCAAAGAAATGGAAGGTTACAGAGATGCAAAAGTTTTCAGTCTGTTTTTTTCTGATGTAATGTTTCTAGTTCTGAGAACGCGTCTCCTTCCTCCCCTAACATAGAGCAACAAACCCTCTAACGGTTGGAAAGGGGAGAGGCTCAAAGGCCAAGAGGTTTCCTTGCCTTCGACTAAGAGTTCATTGCTGGGAGATGTTAGCTTAACCATATAATCATAGGCTCTGAGTAGAACAGCTGACTTGCATGACTGTGGCCATGACTCAGTGGGAGACACTGAGTTGGAAGAGATGTCCCCCCCCGCTGCCCATTTTAAAGAACCCACCTGCCCACCACAGCCCTTCCTTATCCACCGAAGGGCCACATGCACTCCTGAGGGACACTGAGGTGTTCACTCCACAATTCTATGTGGGTCAGGGTCATTTTGTTGAGACTTAATGAGAAAACTGACACCAGAGGAAGAAGGGTGTGGGGTGGGGGCCAAGTCATATAACCTAATAAGGGCAGAGCTGAGACCAAACCCCAGGTCTCCGTCTCCTGCTCAGGATGTTTTCCAACAGGCTCACAGCACAAAGAACCACTGAGCGGGACTCTGGCCAATGTGAATGTGGCGGAAGCACAGTAAGTTGGTCCCTGAGATCCCTAACTTGATTCAGATTTGAAGGGGAAACTCAGGCTTAAAAGCAAATGCCTATGTGGTCTTGGAGTACAAGGTAGAAAAAGATTAGGACTGGCTCCAAGGGACCGGGGAAGTGATCCACAGAAGTGACATGACTCCCTGCTCACCAACATGTTCACAGGATGCTTCTGGGCTGACTAAGGCACAGGCAAATGACTGTCACTTCCGAGAGCCAGGACACAGAGACTCTGAATGTTGGAACTGTAAGCCAACTTAAGATCATTCTTTCAACCACCACCTTGGACAGATAAAAAAGGCTGAGCTTAGTCAAAATCACAGAGAGGCACCGTGGAGTGGTTGTTGCCAGGCGCTGGGGAGAGAAGGGAGTTGTTTAGTGGGTATGAAGCTTCAGTCTGGGAAGATGAGAAACTTCTGGAGATGTAGGACAGTGATGGTTGTACAATATTATGAATGGATTTAATGCCTCTGAAATGTACACTTAAAAGTGGTGAAAATGTTAGGTATACGATATCACGGTTTTAAAAAATGCTGAGCTTAGAGACTAGAGCCAAGATTACAAAGACCCAGTGTCCCACAGCCTACAGGATCCCCCCCCACGCCTCAGCCAGCTGCCCCACACTCTCCAGGCCCCACCCAGAGCACCACCCTGGGGCTGCTCCGGAGGCAGGCCTGCCCCATACCCTTTCGCTTATCTAGAAGGGCAGTTTGCCTTTGTATCACTCAGGGAAAACAGGGGTTTAAGAGCCAGAACTACGCCCTGTGAGCCAGTTCCCAAAATAGCCAGTCCTGAAGTCCTGCCTCTTGGAAGGCTTGGAAAACACTGGGGAACTGAGAAATTAAGTTGGGGAAGAATAAAAGATCAAGAAGGAAAGATTGAACAGACTCAGCTCTGCCCTCAGCCCTGCTCACTGACCTGAGCAGAGACCACCCCTCCCCGGCCCGGGCCTTTATTTTATTGTGGGTCACACACACACACACACACACACACGGGGTTATCTCTGCTGTCCACCCTGGGCCATCCCTCCAGGATTGCTGGGGAGTAAGAAAGACCATACCCCTTCAAACAAGAAGCAGAGCAAAACTCAGAGTGATATAATCAAAAGAGAGCTCACAGCATCTTGAAGATGGATCTAAAAACGTGGTCCCCAGACCAGCACTCGCAGCATGTAGGAATTGGTTAAGTATACAAATCCTCGCACTCTAGACCTACTGAATCGGAAACGCAGGAGGAGGTGCCAAGCCACCAGTGTTTTAACAAACGTGGAGAACCCTTGACCTACATCCGTGTCCATGTCCCTCATTTCACAGAGAAGGTGACCGAGGCACAGGGAGATTCTGTGACTCACCCAAGAGTCACCTAGACCGTACCAGGCTGTTACCCTTAACTTCTGAAGCAGATAGAATTGAACCTTCTAATGAAGCTGATGATAAAATGGAAACCAAACAACCACGAAACCTGAAAAATGCAGAAGCGCGTGGTCAATCGGTTTGGCGATAGAGAGGAAACGTGAAGGCTCTGCGGCCAGGCTCCCAGCATTCAGGCCCCTGTGGGCCACTGCTGGCTAGCGGCCCGTACGAGCAACTTAACCCCTGGGCCCACTTCTCCATCTGTAGAGTGCGCCTAATAATAGCGCCCCCTAATAGAGCCTCCCTGGGCCTTATGATGATTTTGAAGATTAAGTGAGAGCATCTGACAGTAAGAGGAAAAAGAAAGAAAAGAAAAGAGGAATTAGCCCTGATGGGTGTGGCTCAGTCAGTTGGGTGTCATCCCCTGAAGCAAAGAGAAAGAGAAGCAGTCAGATTCCCAGCCAGTGGATCAGGGTACTTGCCCGGGGCGCATATGAGAGGCAACCAATCGATGTTTCTCGTGTAGATGCTCCTTTCCCTCTCTCCCTTCCTTCCTCTCTCTCTAAAATAAATAAACAAATAATCTAAAAAAATAAAAAAAGGAGGAGCCAACCAAGGCCTGCCGCCTCCTCTCCTTAAGTAGCAGCTTAGGGGGAACACTCAGAAATGGGAAACCACTTGGCTTCCAGAACAAGAACCCCCCTAGGAGGTGGGGGCACTCACCGGCTTACGCAGCAGCACTGTGGTTTGGGCTACAAGGCCCAGAGCTGGCTCTATCCTCAACCCCTGGGCAGGAGCTGGTTGCCAGGTCAGAGACCAGATTATACAGGGACCCAAGCCCCAACTGACCCCTGATGGCCCAGATGGCACAGTGGGAGTGTCCTGACCTGGGAGTCAGGAGATGGCTTCAGTCTCGCCCTGGGCACCGAACTCGCTGGGGCTCCAGCTCCTCTCGCATTTTTCAGAGGAAACAGGCTGAATGCTCGCTATATGGCAGAGATAATACACGGATTGCATGCTTGGGGTAGGTAACATGCACCCTCTCCCTTGACCCTGTCTCATCCCCTCTTCTCATTTAATCCCATCTCCATTTAACAGTTGAAGAAATTGAGTCCCAGAGAGGTTAGGCTTCTTGGTCAAAGTCACACAGTGGGTAAGTGGCAATACCAGGGCAGGGGGTCCAATGACTCCCCACAAAGCAGGGTCCTTCACGGCCTCAATCCCTCCCTACCGGGTTGGGTTCCTACAGTGCCCACGGTCCATTCCAGCCCAAGGCCAGAGGGAGCAGCCACATTCCAACAGCCTGGCACTGACGACTCGGGGATCTAGAACAGCCCGGGGAACCGGAGAGAACCCACTCGCACAGCTGCCTTGAAGCACATGCAGGAAGTCGGAATATACGTCCCCCAAATATGCCACTTGGGCATCACGATTATGTTGAGCTGGGGGCAGAGAATCAATGGATGCAGAAAGAAGCTGCCTGGGAGCTTCTCTTATCTGGGTAAAAGCAGACGCTTCTGACACATGAGAACCACAGTAAATCCCACTTCCCGGGGAGGTTTTATGGCTGCGAAGACAACGGAAATATGGTGCCGAGGCGGCCCGATACAAACAAGCCCTGCTCCCCATTAGCTCCCCCATATATTTACCTTCCCACAGCTTTCCGCCCCTGGAACCTCTTTTTCTTTGGTTTGTCACTTTTCTACAAATTGATTATTCTTGCTTAACAGGCTCGGTAAACTGCTCCACTGTGTCACTCATCACTGCTTGTTTCTCTCTTGTTAGTTTGTCTTTTGTCAGCAGGGCCCCTAACACCAACCCTTTGGAATCCACACTGGGGGTGGCCTTCACCAGCTGGGAAGGTGTATGCAGACCCCAAGGCCTTTTCCCTGCAGAACTTCCCGGAAACCAGAGGCAGTGGCCCTCAGGGGCCAGGAGCTCGGTGTCTGGCTCTGGCAGAGACCTAGTCTCAGGGACTTGCTTGGTGTGTGACCTTGGGCAAGCATTTTAACCTCTCTAAGCCTCGGTATCCTCATCTGTAAAATGGGGTCTATTGTGGGGATTGGAAGAGATTTTGCAACGCAGACCACTGAGCGCACACAGTCTGTTCTCAATAAACGTGAGCTTTTGCATAACCAAAGGAACTGAAAGTGACCTATCTCTGGCACTCCCAGGAAAACAGAAGAGGAATATTTGCACAATTACCAAACGGGAACAACTTTGAACCCCACCTGACCTTTAGCCTTCTGTTACACTGGAAGAATAGAGAGAAGAACAGAGAAAGCCTATTTATTTCCAAATTTACATTTTGCTAGTTCTGAATATGTTGAAAATGAAAAATCAAATACTTAGGCCAAAAATGCCCTACAAGACAGTTTTCAAAACTTTTTCAGTCAGTGTTAAGTCCCACAAGGGGCTGAGTTTCTGCTCTGGTCATGAAAGTACCATTTAAAAAAAAGAAAAGAAAAAAAGATTATACCCCTGGCTGGTGCGGTTCAGGGGATTGAGCGCTAACCTGCAAATCAAAAGGTTGCTGGTTCAATTCTCAGTCAGGGTTGCAGGCCAGGCCCCCAATCCAGGTATCTCTCACACATTGATGTTTTTCCCCCTCTCTTTCTCCCTCCATTCCCCTCTCTCTAAAAGTAAATAAATAAAATCTAAAAAAAGAAAAAGATTACTTAAGGAGTGATTCTTATTTTAGATAACAAGTAGGCTCTCCAGGTAAGATACTTACCTGTTTATTCAAACGCTGTTAGCATCAGAAACATCTGAGAACTTGTTAGAGTTCAGACTCTGGAGATTCAGATTCTGTGGGTCAGGTTGGGCCTGAGGCCTTGGCGGCTGCCGGCCTGTGGATCAAACTTGGATTTAGCCAGGCTTTACCAAAGTGTCCCAGTTCTTTTTTTTTAGACTGTATTTATTTATTTTTAGGGAGAGGGGAGGGAAGGGAGAAAGAGAGGGTGAGATCGGTTTCCTCTCTTGTGGGCCGATCCAACCAGAGACAGCCTGCAACCCGGGCAAGTGCCCTGACTGGGAATCAAACTGGTGACCTTTAGGTTTGCAGGATGACACCCAAATCACTGAGCCACACCTGCCAGGGCTCCCAGCCCTTTTTAATGATTCCCTTTCAAAGAATCCACTTAAATAGAGTTTGCTGTAGGAAGCAAGATAATCCTCTCTAATGACTACTTCCCCCAAGATGTTTATGACCCTTAGGTTGTGACTTACTTTCAGAATTTAAAAGTAATCTTTGTAATTTCATTTCCCCAGAATGAAATACAATAATTATACAAAAAATGAGATTGTTGGGAGCATCCCCAGTTCCATGTCTGCCAGGCAATGTGCTCAGTCTGGGGGAAGCTCTTTGTGAGGAGCAGGCACTGAAGTGGGTGAAGGCAGAAATCAAAGGGAATGGGGGCAAGGCAGACTCCCTCCCCCCGAGTCAGCGAGCTCTCAGAGAAGCTAAAGCTACTGCCGTGGTCACAGCAAAGCAGTGACTTTGTCTAAGGCCAGTGGGAGCCCCATGGCACCAGGGCCCACGTGGAGAGCAAGTGGGGATCACTCTCTGGCCCCTGAGAATAGGCAGGGCTGTACTGCTTCTCTCGGGGTCACCGGAACTGTGTCGGGTGTCCTGTGAGCACACAGGGGTGCCAGGACACAGTCCAGCCAAGAGCTGGGTGCCTGTTTGTCTGAAGGGCAGCAGGCACTTAGTATTATGTCAACTAACTAATAGTACATGTTAACCCATGACTACTTTTCAAAGTCAACCCTGTGGGAGAGGTGGCACCCTTTTTGACTCCCTTTGCTCCCTCTCTTCCCCACCCACTCCCAGGACCCCATGGATGGCTCTGGGGGCAGCGCCCACCATGCTGGGGGAGTCAGGGGCTCCTCACTCACCAGGGTTAGCTTTCCAGATTTCAGTGTACACTGTCTCTGTGTCCCTCCTTCCCAGACCTGGAAAGGGACCAGGCACAGGTCAGTAGCTGCCTCCAGGCACCAGGTCAGCCCACTGCTGAAGCAGGAAAATACCTGCGACTCCCCAGGCAAGGCTGCACCCCACTCCCCCACCCAGAACCTCTCCCCACTAAGCCCGGGCCATTGTCCCAGTTCAGAAGATCCTAGTCTAACCAGCATCACCCTGCCTGGAAGTACCAGGGCAACAGGTCACCGTGGGAACCCAAGATCTGAGAGGCCACAGATGGAAAGGCTCCCAAGTCAGGCCTGCAGCCTCCAGCTCGGTGGCCTCATCCCTCTTTCCCTGCCACTGTGTCCCCGTGTCCAGCTGCTCTGCCAGCCTGTCCCCGGAGGCTGGGCTGTGGCCACCCAATCGCCCGAAGTCTGGGTTTCAGCCTGAGCATGATCTGTGATGAAGGATTAGTTGGGACCGAGAACCGCTGCTGATTCCAGGCAGCTGGGCTACTTGAGTTCACGTGCCAGCACCTGAGCCTCACTGCAGATGCTGACAATTTGTCTGGGGTGGGCCGTGGCTTTGATTAAAAAAAATTTTTTTTTTAAGATTTTATTTATTTACTTTTAGAGAGAGGGGACAAGAGGGAGAAAGAGAGGAAAAGAAACATCGATGTGAGAGAGAAACATTGATTGGTTTCCTCTTATACGTGGCTCAACCAGGGACCGAACCTGCAACCCAGGCATGTGCCGTGACTGGGGATAGAACTGGCGACCTTTCAGTTTATGGGATTGTGCCCATCCTACTGAGCCACACCACTCAGGGCTGGCTCTGATGCTTTCTAAACACTCACCAGAGGATTCTAATAGGCAGAATGGGGTCCTGTGCACCTCCCAATCCCAGGCCCCGAACAGCTACCTGGAGGCACCTGTAAAGGTTGGATGTGACGGTGAAAGCGCCAGTCAATGTCCCCATAGGTGTTTCTATCTCAGACCCATGACCTTCAGGAAGGTCTTGGCACAATCAGCCCACTTCCTGAGGCCTTTCATGAAAATCCTGGTCGTTCCTCACGCACTGAATGGCGGTGGTTCCTGCCTCAGCACCCAGATGCCAGAAGAAAGCCTGGGGGCTGGTTCAGATCCTGAGAGCTGAGCTTGGGGCCCTTGGGGTTGCCAGGGCCTTGCAGGAAGCATCACAGGGACTCCCCTGGGGCATGAAACCTAGACGGAACCCAGTGGAGTGCCTGAGATACCAGGCCCCTCCCTGAGAGGACACCTGCCTTTCCCTAAGAGGACAGCAGAGATGCCTACACCACTCTCCCTCTGTGACGCAGATTTGGGGGTATAGAGGAAAGCTCCAGGGATCCCCATATCTGTGGGCAGGATCCACCACATCACCAAGGGACTCTGCTCAATGTCAGGCCTGGCGAGTCCCTCGCTCAGCATGATCCTAACAGCTACCGCGGGCCAGGCGCCATGGGAGACAGAAAGGTGAGTTGGACCTGGTCCCAGCTTTCAGGAGCTCCAAGCTGTGGGGTGACCGGTAGGCAAACAATGCTGCAGGACACAGAGTGCCAGGGGCATCTGGTCGCTGTCAGCTCATCCTCTGACTCAGTCGCACAAGGAAGTGGGGGAGGGGCAGGGGGAAGGAATGGATCTGGGGGCTGGACAGCCAAGCTTGGGGGCCTGGACACCCAGACACACCAGGGCTGGCCAGTAGACCTCTGGTTACCTTGGGGACACTAACACCCTGGGGACCTGAACAGCCGCACTCAGGCCTATCAGCCTGGGTAGCAGGGTGGCTGCTGCCTCTTGGTGCCCCCGTGGTTTCTCCGGCTGCCCTCCTGGCTCTGCCCAGCTCAGTGGCGGGTGCGGGAGCGTTCGGTTCATCACACTACCCCTCCCCCTCCCCTATCTGGTCCCCAGCAGCAGCTGCCTGCTAATGACTAAACCGGCCCACCGGCTGTTTGTTTCTGCTGTCAGGGATATTTCCAGATGGGGCTTTATTTTGGCTTGTTTTTCTCTGTTAACAGAGAAGGAGATGGCTTCCACCTCATGGGGTTTTCCCGGCAATTAGCCTCAGAGCAAACACGCAGCAAACCAAACCCGGGTTTACCCAGTTCCTTCCTGCACCTCCTCCACCCACAAGGGACCACTTGGTCAGCTGCCAGCCAGGGCTAGAAATGAACACAGTCCCTGGCCGAGTAGCTCAGTTGGTTAGAGCATCGTCCTGATACACCAAGGTTGTGGGTTTGATCCTTGGTCAGGGCACGCACAAGAAGCAACCAATGAATGCATAAGTAAGTGGAACAACAAATCGACGTTTCTCTCTCTCTCTTTCTCCCCCTCCCTCTCAAATCATTAAAAATAATAATAAATTTTTTTTAAAGAAGAAGAAATGGACATCCCATTCCCACCCCCCGCTCCACTCCAACTGTGGAGGAAGGAGAGATGGAGCACAGGGTACTGGGCTGGCCAAGGCCAGGTCAAGTTTACTTACTCATCACTGGCCTTGGACCCACAAAGCCCTTTCCTAGCCTGGTGACCCCTCGCTGAAGAGAGGGCAATGGTACAGCATCATAGGCCAGGCCGGCTCCCCCACTGCCCTTAGCTGCCCAAGAGGCTGGGTCCAGAAAACTTAATGTGAATCTTCTAGAAACTCTCCATCTCCACCCAAGTGATCCTCATTCTAGCTCTGCTGAGGCCCTCACAGCCCACATAGCACCTTTGTGCAAATTGGGCCAAGGTGACGCCCTGGGTGGTTGCACTGCTGCAGGTGCACAGCTTGGAAAGGAAGATACCCCTGCCTCACCCTGTCCTATTTCTTTGCTTCCCTTCAATACCCCCCACGCCCCACCTTCAAGCAAGGAAAATTAATCCGGACACTGCTAGCATGGAGACATCCCCACAGGAACTTCTTTCCAAGGTCACCACCCTGCTTCTTTCTCCCTCCGACATCCAAAGCCTTCAGGCATCAGCTCCCTTAACTCCCGTCTTGCCCTGTGCCTCACCCCCACCTCCTTCCCCAGCAGCAGAGCAAGAGCAGGACCACCGTAGCAGAACCTGAGGGCACACACAGCCCAGGGCAGTCCGTCTGCAGGAGGGGGGAGCGTGGGTTCCACACACATTCAAACTCTTTGGGCAGCCCCGCCCTCTTGTTATGGGCCTTCTTGCTTCCACACCTGAAGTCCCCTGAAGGGGAAGTGAGCTGCCACCCACAGACTGAGCCCAGGATGCCTGATAGGGGAGGGGCTCAGGCTGGACCAGGGAAGGCTGGCAGGGCAGGGCGCCCCTGACGGTCCCATCTGCCACAGCCCACCCAGACTCGGTTCTGAGCGTGAGCCCCTTGTGCTGCCCCCTCTCGGGCACCTTGAATTCAACCCAACAGAACCAGCTGTCACCACAGGCTCGTTCCTCCCAATCTCAGACATCACGACCATCCATGCAGTAATTCTGTCTCCCCCATTCTGCCCCTCAAATTTTCCATCCAGTGCTGCGATCTGTCTCCGAAATATATCCGGAATCCATCCATTGCCAGTGCTTTGGCTCCACCCTCTTGTCTGCTGGTGACACTCTTGTCTCCCTTCATAACCATCCACCGCACCAGCCACAAGGATTGCTTTTTCCAAGAAGGAAGTTGGAACCCACCGCTTCCCTGCTTCAAGTTTTCCCAGTCCGCTGAGACTAGAATGCAGAGAGCACCTTGGAGGCCCGGGAGGCCCTGGCCCCCGCCCGTCCTCCCAGCTCCGTCTGCCTCGGCTCCCTCCCGCTCCCTCTGCAGACACTCCAGTCTCCTTCCAGAACCCTAAATGAGCCCAGCTCCGGGCCACCTCACGCTGCCCTTCCCATTCCCTGGGTCTGTCCTCTTCTGGGTGGAGCCACCTTCTTGGTGCCCTTCAGGCTGCAGCTTAAATGCCACCCCTCAAACAGGCCTCCAGGGACAGGCACCACCTTTCCCGCCTTCTTATTGTAGCCCCTTCTTTTCCTTCTGAGCACTCACTATAACCTGATACAATTTACTCCCTGGCTCCTTGTTTCCTCAGCGCCCGCATAGGCTCTGCCTCCGTGGGAGGGACCTTAGCTGCTGGCCCACCACCAGCCCTTCATTTATTAAGTCACTGAGCGAATCATTTTCAAGGAAATAAAAAGGAGGAGAAGGCAGGCCTGCCAAGGCCCCCACCCCCAGGCCCATGCGGACTTAGAAGTGGGCATCTACAGAGATGGGCTGCACCAACTGCGGGGGCCATGCTGATCGCAGACCATGGGGCCGCACGGAACGGGGTTCCCCGGAAGGTTCTCTGCACACACCTGTTCACATGGTACCCAGAACCTAAGCAAGGAAAGAAGGAAGGAACCCCGAACTCCTCCCAGATCGTGAAGCAAGAGGTGAAGAGAGAATGCCATCACCCCATGGCTGGGGCTGATGCTCTGCACGCTTGGCCTGGAAAACAGCCCCGGGCCTGCCTGGCTGAGGGGACACAGCCTGGCCGCAGCTGCGGCAGGAAGCAGGTGCAGGGCACGAGTCCTGTGAGCCTCCCAGCAGCGAAGGCTGATGCTCTGGCGTTTGCTGAGCACCGGCCCACTCCGAGCCGCCCTCTCTGGCACAGAACCAGAGCTCGGGCCCTCCCGGCCAGCCTGTGCGAGAGAACCATGTACATAAGAACAGAACCCGAAGCTAAAGCCAGAATCCCGATTTATACAGGAAGGGAGTCTGTGTCTTTACGCAGCTGTCCCTTTAAAGAGCAAAGCCCTCACTACCTTTGGACACAAACACGCATCCATTTACTCAAGCTCAGTCTGCAAGCAGTTCTGTCAGAAGGACGCTGGGTCTGGGCAAGGGGGCGTACCTCTGGAAGAAAGCTCAGACACCCCGGAGTGAGGCTGATCTCAAAAGGTCTCTCAAAACACACACTTCTGAGCACTTAGTAATTAGTTGATAAAATGTATCCATTATTAGTAGTATGATAAATAATAATTACTGAAATTTTATATCTCAAAGCCTGGGCGGGGTCACAGCTCCTGCCTTAGGCACGTCCAGCAGGTCTGTCTGATGACCACCTCCCTTCTGAGCGACTGAGGGTCACTAGACTCTTGTCTTTTGGCCACAGCCCCCCCCCCACCCTGTGCATCTACACCCAAGGAGACGGCAAAGCGAGGGCAATCACTCGACCGATGGCGTTTACCTTCATGAGGCTCAGGTGAGATGACCTCTACTTCTGTGTACTCCACGTCCAAGGTCAGAGGCTCTGCTCAAAGGAAGCACAGCACCCTGCAGTTAGACAGCCTCCCCTTGGGGGGCGGGGGCTCAGACCACGTTAGAGATTTTCATAGATGACTAAAGTAGTCCGCATTTTGAGCAGAAGCCAGCACAGGCGTAACTTCGTTCTAAGCGGGTGAGAAAGCGCAGCGATAACCCTGCACTCGCCGGGATGCGGAGGGACCCTCTGCCTGGGTCCCCCTGGTTTCTGCTGTGGGAGGTCCTGTACAAGTTCAGCAGGCACAGAACACAGCCAGCATCAGCCATAGCAGTTAAGTCTAGAAGCCTCCATGGCCACAGGCATAGAAAACTATCTCCAAGATGTGAAGGACCTCAGGAAATGGAGAACCATAGAGTGCCCCCAGCCCAGAATGCCCCGAGCCTGTGACGGGTACACACAGGAAAATAAGTTAAAGAGAGCGGTCAGGGGGGCACCGTGAAATCTAGCCATTTAGTTTGTTTTCACTCCACATAACATCACTGAGAAACCCTGGAGTGAATCAGGGTTTCTCGCCAGCAACTAAAATTGATTCTGCAGTCAAGGTATTGACAGAATCCATGCAGTTCTTTAGAGTTTTTGTTCCAATGATGGAAAAGTGAGTGAGCCCAACCCTTCTGAGCTTTAGGCAGAAGCAAGCTATCTCTTGTTAACTGTCTTAAAAAATAAACAGCAGTGCTGTTTTACTTCATTTTTATAGTGTATTTTTCATTTTTATGAAATATTGAATAGGTCCAAAATATTTGTAAGTTCTGTATAAAACATAAACAACGCCAAGACAATAGATAACTGCATGCCGTACCATCACCCCTTTAAAGACAAAGAACATTCTCACTGCCTTCGAAGGTCCCTGTGTGCTTCTCTCCCATCCCAGCCCTTTAACACGTTTCTCCTGGCTTTACCGAGACACAATCGACATAGAGCGTATGTAAGCTCAAGGTGTGAAACCTAATGATTGGCAGCGATGCTATTTAAATAATTTTTTTAAAAACCCTCCTGTACTCTCCAAGGGAAAGGAGATTCTCCTACCTTATTCAATAGTCCATTCTGATTTAGGAAGTTCCTTTTTTGAGTCTAACCCGGTTCTCTCCTACTGGAATTTAGGTCACTTCCCCATTAAGGACACTAGGTAGTGTCTTTGGAGACAGCAGCCAGCCACCTCCATTGTATTTGTCAGCTGCTGACAGGGTCGTGAAGAGACGTGGGGAAATACCCACAAGTGTTAACAGTTTTAGTTCTTTTCCTAGGGATCCTTTCTAATGTAAAGTTTTCTAACTAAAAAAATACTAAATTATATAATTACCTTTATTTTCATTTATTGGTTTCATTGCATGGTTTCCAATATCTTCACTGTTATCTACTTAAAAAAATAACAGTTAGGATGGGTGGCCATGGAAATCCTAGTTTTCTATATATAACTTTTTTCTCCCTCCCTCCTCCCCACATCATGGTAGTGTATCTGGGTTCTGAATTCCCTCCTGGTCTCCCTGTGGCCCCATCCAACCCACTGTGTGGTCTTTCTCTCTCTCTTTTTTTAAAATCCTCACCCAAGATATGTTCATTGACCCTAGAGAGAGAGGAAGAGGGTGGGAAGGGAAGAGAGAGAGAGAGAGAGAGAGAGGGGGAGGAACATCAATGTGAGAAATGTCACATCAATGTGAAAGAGTGCCTCCCAAACATGCTTTGACCGGGGATCGAACCTGAAACCTTTTGGTGCATGGAATGACTCTCCAACCAACTGAGCCATCTGACCAGGGCTGTGTGGCCTCTTTCTAACACCAGTGGGATGGCCACCATCCTGCGGGAGGGACACTTCTACTCATGAGTGATTCAAGAGTCAAATTGTTCACTTTGAGCAAGTTCATTAGAAATTAAACTTCATTGCAGAGGGACAGCTCTGTAGCCACAGCCAGGAGGATGCTGGGAGACTAACCCTCCCAGGTGGGGAGTGGGATCCATGGTACAAGAGGAAGCGCCTCCAGGCTGCCCCCTCAGGAGGCAAATGCATTTTTAATCTTTTTAATCAATTTGTTCCATATTAAAAAGAGCTCTTCTGAATGTTATAAATACTATTCCTGAAGGACACATGGCTTTCATTATGTATTTGACCTAATCACTGTTGTGATTACTAACATATATTTATGAACTGAAATAATCCATGGAGAGATGACATAAGCATTGGACTATTTCTTGCATTTTGGAAATTTGGGGGGAAATCCCGTTTTAATATATATCTACATCAGCATTTAATTCAAAGTACCTGTATTTCTTTTTTTTAAATATATTTTATTGATTATATTGTTACAATAGTTCTGTGTCGTCGGCGGCGGCAGCCGTCCGTCTCGAGAGACGATGGTGTAGCTTCTTAAGAGTCTATCTGCACCGCCGAGAATGGTTGTGCAGTTCGACTCGGGAGTGACACGGTATCTGTCTCCTCCCGTGTTGAATCGACATCTTGCGATGACGCTGGAGTGTCCTCTCCAGTGAAGCTGAAGCTACAGAGCCTGGGCAGGGTGATATGGAGGGTCTGCTGTTGCCCATGCAGCAGACCCCCCCTCTCTTCGCAGCTGAAGGATCCAAGGGAAAGACGGAGTCAATACAGCTTGGCTTCAGGTGCGCCGCAGGAGTTGCCGGTGTTGACTACAACGTCAAACCGCCTTAGGGACTCCGGCTCCGGATTTTCTGTCGGGGTTTTTACTCCCTTAGCCTTTCCCTGAAGAGGTATGCCGCAAGGCAGCGGAGGTTTTTTGGAGTCAGAGTTTTCCTTCTCTGATGTGCCCTGACTGGAAGATCGAACCAGCGACACTTAGCTCGCAGGCCGACGCTCAATCCACTGAGCCAAACCAGCCAGAATAGTTCTGTGTATTTCTTTATAAATAATACAAATAGCCAACGGAACCCACCTTATACCACAAAAAGGTATTTTCTTTATAGCATTGGATTACTTTTTGCTAAATATTCACTGAATTTTTCTGAATGTAGTTTCTTAAATGATATATTTGCTGTTTTCTCTTTATTGGCACATTACTTTTGTTACTTTTGCATGGGCAACAGCAGACCCTCCATATCACCCTGCCCAGGCTCTGTAGCTTCAGCTTCACTGGAGAGGACACTCCAGCGTCATCGCAAGATGTCGATTCAACACGGGAGGAGACAGATAGCGTGTCACTCCCGAGTCGGACTGCACAGCCATTCTCGGAGGTGCAGATAGACTCTTAAGAAGCTACACCATCGTCTCTCGAGACGGACGGCTGCTGACGACGACTTTTGTTACTACAAACACTTCATTTCATGTTTTAAAGGTTTATGATTCATGACTATAAGAATTGATGAATTCTTAAAACATATCTCTCAAGTATGCCCTATAAAAGACATATCCTGAAATTCTCTCATTGTGTGCAATACTGTTACTGAACTAGAAAAGAACATGGGCATTCTATTCCCAAACCTGCTGAAACAAAATGGCTCCAAACCTGGCTTAGGACAACCCTTTCTGTGTGATATAACTGTAAGTCCCCTCTTGAGGAATTTTCTCTTAGACCTCATGGGATTAAGAACTCCTGGAACTGGCTACCCAACCCACTGAGCTGACTCAAACTTGCAATAAGACACATAGCCAGGCATTCCAATATTGTTCCATTATTTCAAAAAATGTTTCTACTGCCCTTACGCACATGGCTCAGTTGGTTGGGCATCGTTCCACAGAGAGAAATGCCTCCAGTTTGATTCCTGGTCAGGGAACATACCTGGGCAGCAGGTTCGGTCCCCACTTAGGGGTGTGTATGGGAGGCAACCGGTCGATCGATGTATCTCTCTCACATTGATGTTTCTCTCCCTCTTTCTCCCTCCCTTCCCCACTCTCTAAAAATAAATAAATAAAATCCTTAAAAATGCTTCTACTAACAGAGAAGTACTTAAATTGGTTTCGTGTTTTGTCAAGTTTGAAATAAAAATGTCTTGTGCTTCTAATAAATAATTCTATCTGAGAAGATGTTTACCAATGCCTTAATTTGCTAGCTGGGCTTCCTTACAAAGGATTATAATTATCATCTACCTTTCATTCCTCGGGATGTTTGGAAGGAGGCAAAGTGAGGGGAAGATGTTCCACCTTTCTCCTGTGTTTGCTTTGCTTATCAGCTCACCATCCAATGGCTGATTAGATCGAGTGCTCCTGCTTGAACAGGGCTTCCCTGGGAACCTTAACCCCACCACTGCAGATTCTGTGTCTAAGAGGGGTAACCGAGTGGGCAGCAAATTAGGAAACCTCTTAGCAACTGCAGGAAACTCTAACTGTACCGTAAGGATTGTTGGCTTTGGTACTGGAATCTGACATCTTCTCATTGTTGGAGGTCAGAAGTGGTACTGCCGGCCTTAAAATAAAATTTGAAAATGTCACACATTTTTTTGGCTCTAACATCAAACCAACAAAATAATCAAGGAAAGATCAGGAGAAAATCAGGAAGAGATTTCCAAAGTGAGCCAAACTTTACTCTCTTCTTTAGAAAACGAACATTTTTTTTCACTTGTGAGCTTATTTAACAAACACTTTTTGCTGTTAAAATAAGTGTCAAGGCCAAAGGGCACATGAACAACAGGAGTCCTTTCCTAGGTGAATCCCACCCCCCTGAATTCCTCATTCTGTTCTACAAAGCTACTGTTTGCATGCTTCGGGGTTTTGGATTTCCAGACTGTAAAAATAGTACAGCCACTTTTCTTTCCCCTCTAGGCCAACTCTATTTTGCCAAGTAAGTAAATTTTAAAAGTTCTATCTACTACCATTATAATTTCATAAGAAAAAGGGGATTTCACAAGGAACAGTATAGGAAGGACATAACCTCAGAATAAAGCCATTTCTTCCCGTGAAAGGACAGTTGGCAATCTTCCAGTGCGACACACACGTGCGCGCGCACACACACACACACACACCCTACACTACTCACACCCTTATTATTCTGAGTTTCCCAAGAACCAATGAAAACTTCCTGATGATCAGACTCTCCCTACAGACAATGCCCACAGGGTGGCCGCACTGACCTGGACATTTCCACTGGCATCTGCTTGGCTTTAAAAAGAGAAAGAGAAAAACCAAAGTCAGTAAAAAGTATCCACATCCACAACAGAGAGGAATACTCATTCCAACCACATGTGACTTCCTTGAAGATTTGACTACCCATAAAAAGAGAAAAGAAAGCCAAATATATTTCTGCTTTAAAAAGAAAAAGAAAAAGAAATAAAACATAGTAGTTCTTCTCTTGGTCTTATACTGAGAGCTTTCCCAACATTTCATCCAGAAAGATGACATTTTGTTGTGTGAACCAAGAGCTATTTTCTTTAGAGGAACGTGATGGAGGTGAAGACAATGATACAGGAACCAGATTAGCCTGACAAAAGGACAACTGTCTCTTTGACTCAGAACCGTGCCAACAATTAAAGGCTAAATTAATCCTGGGGCTTTGAATTCCAAGCTGGCCTGAGACCAAGTCTGTCCTCTGCCCCTGCCTGTTTGGCAATGACCGATTGATTCCCCGAGGAAGGGATTTGTTCTGGAGCCTGTCTTCCCAGAGGGATTTCCTGCTCTGGAAAAAAACCCAGGGCCCCTCCTTATCTCATCTGCCCCCATTCATCCCAGGTAGCAGCCCCGGGGCTCCAGCAGAAACCTCCTTGCCCACAAAAATCCTGGCAGAATTTACTGGTGCTGTGCCCTTTTCCTTGAGTACAGGCTAACTGACTGTGATTCCGGGGTGTCAGCAGGTGATCCTGGCTTCCCTTCCATGTGTGGCTAACCTCCAGCCCAGGGTAGAAACCATGGCACAGCAGCCAGATGAACTGGGGTTGGGGGGACATTCGGTGTATATGGGGATGTCTCCGTAACACTCGCACCCCTCTCTACCAACTGCAGGACTGTGTGTGGCCAAATCCACACAAGTGGCTTCTTGGGACCATGCCTAGTTGGAACTCTCCCCTGAATTTATCTTTTCTGGGTTGTCCAGCTAGGAAAGCAATCACTTTCATTTTTGTCCAGCTAAATTCAGGGGCAGTGAAAGCTCCACACCCACCAAAGTCAAGATCTTTGGTTATCAAGGCAACACCCAAAGGAGAAAAACAACTGAAGTCAGTTACATCTCCTCAGCTCCCACGGGCGCAGAGCACAGCCGCCCATAAAGCTGAAGCCCCTCACACCCACAGGTGGTCTCCTGGCAAGGGCAACCTGTCAGAATGCAATGAAAGAACCGTGCTCACCCTTGGCTTTCTTCTGAAAATAGCATCTGGCCCCAAGTACCAAGAGGGCGATTATCACTCCGATGACAACCACTGCAATAAGTCCTTTCTTCCACGGGGCCAGAAAGACTGGAGGTGAGAAAAATCAGAAGAGATCGTTTTTCCTCTACCAGCAAGAAACAACGTTGGCTTTAAGCAACAAAGGAGTCTGGTTTTTAGTTCCTGTAACCACATCTTACACTGAGCATCTGTCTACCTCTGAGGGATTCTGTGGTCATAGTCGGTACAGAAATGGTCGTTCTTGCTACAGAGTCAGCTACGGTCTTAAGGGACTATCGGGCTGAAGTGGACTCCTTTCTGGGTCTGTGTGGTCCTCCCCCTTCTCTGGGAAGCCACCCTCCCTGTTCACGTAGTTGGGCTCCTCTAACCGTCCCTGCTCTGCATGACCCAATCCCCGCAGCCACAGGCGGTGCGTGGGTGGACGTTTGACTCCAGACGGGCCATTTGCTATCTCTCCGCCAAGCGCGGGGAATTACAACCCTGTGAAATACTTCAGGTCCTTCTAATGACCAGTTCCTCTTTTGTATTTAACTCGAGGGGGCTTCTGTCACTTACAAGCAAATAGCCTGGAGGGCAGTGGTCTCTGAACCCTCAGTGACGAGTGTTAGACTCCCACCCATTTCCTTTTACAAGTGGTGAGCCTTCGGGCCTCGCCCTTGGTGACCTCAGTACACCTTACGGCTGAGAGCGTGACTCACCCCTGACTGTCAGCGTGTTGCTGCGGGGGACCGTCCTGGCACGGTTGGCTCTGTTGCAGGCTGTGCAGTAATACTGTCCGTCCTGTTCCATGCTCGTCTGCGTCTTGTGCCAAAAGGCCTGGACATCATTTAAGGTGATTTCGTAGAAGGGCCTGACCTCCTTTTCTCTATAAAACCTGTAGGTGATTGGCCCAGAGGCGTTGCTCGTGAAGCATCGGAGCACAAAGTCTTTCCCAGACTCCACTGTCTCATCATTCAAGATAGAAAGCTTGACCTCGTCCACTGGGGCTGCAAAGCAGGAAAAGGATTAGCACTGAAAAAAGGCAGGGGTGGGGGGTGGGGGTGGGGGACACGGCACAGACGCTGCTCGCGGCCAGCCTCCTCCCATGCCATGACTCAGCCTTGGCTTTTGTCACTCCTCTTACCCCACAATCTTCAGTTCCTCCCCTAAGTGGCCCAGCAGGGCAGCAACAGATGCCTCCGGCGCACCCGTGTTAATTAAACACAAGATGCTAGGGACGTCCCTCTTCACTGACCACCTCAGCTATTACTGACCATTCAGCTTGATTCTGCCCGTTAATGTAGGTCTTCTGTTGAGGTCTATTTGTGAGTCTGTACCAGTGTGTGTGTGTGTGTGTGTGTGTGTGTGTGTGTGTGTGTGTGTGTGGTCTCTCTCTCTGCTTACAAAGATGCATAGCATTTCCAGATTTCATGAACAAATGACTTGACTCATGACCTGTTTTTCTCCTGTTTCCTTTTTGAGTGTCTAAACCTATGGCTTTCACATTCTCATTTCCCACTTACTTGTTAGCCCTGAAAGCTGACTTCCATTCCTCTGCTCCTGAAGCTGTACTTGATCTCTGGTTTTGAAGAGACTCCAAAGGCCACCTGATCCCTTGACTAGCTCATCCCCACCCTTGGCCTCCCTACAGCTGTCACCGGTCTCCCAGCCCTTCCTCTCAAACTCATCTTCTTCTGGGCTTCTGTGAGGCCTCACAAGCCAGGTTCTCTTATCTCCTTACCTACCACTCCCTCTTTATTCACAAGTTTTTCTTCTCTCTGCCTCTTAAATATGGACTTTCTGCAAAATTCAGTCCTCAGTTTTCCCTTCCCATTCTCCTCTTTGGTGATTTCACTCACATCATTGTTTCTCTTTGTGCATTTAACACATAAGCGCATTGCATTTAATGCCTAAATACATAGCTCTAGTCCAGATTATGCTCCTGAATCCCTAGTCTTGATTTTCACCTGGGCATTTCTACCTGGAAGTCTGTCAGCCTCTCATTCCCATCAGCTCCAAGCAGAACTTATCCTCCTCCTTTGTCCCCTTTCCCCAGTTCCATGTTCACCCACCAAAATTTTGATCCTAAATTGTCTTTCCATGTAGACCTTCCTATTAGTGTGAGAACGGACTGGTCAGCAGACTGGCATCTGACTTATGAATCACCCTCGTGAGCACAGTGGGTGGCCGGACCATGGAGCTGTTGGTCCGATGAAAGGGAGTCCCGGGCCTGGGATGAGATGGTGGAGGTCGACCACGAGGGCAGGCTATTAAGGGTGCAACCTGACTTGACAGTCTCTCTCCTTGTGCAGCACAAGGGGACAGCGGCAAGCGGAAATCAGGAGCCGGGCAGCCTTGCCTCCTTTCCAGCCTCACTTCCTACCAGCTATTTGTTGTAAGCCTTATTTGCCTCAAGCCTTATTTGCCTCATCACAAAACGAGGGTAATATTATTATGGGTCTTACACAGCTATTGTAAGTATTAATGGGAATAATTTGCCAAAATATTTCACACAGGGGCCGGCACATGGTCAGGGCTCAGCAGATGTTAGCCACTAACATGGACGCAATTTAAACCAACAGTTTCACGTGGGCTTCTATATTAGCTTCTTGAGGTAGCATGAGGTCTAAAGTCACCACTCCTCCTAACCGATGGAGGCACCGGGGTGATGTTCCCACAATACCCTTCTCATGGGCCCCTTCCCTCCTCTGGCTCTTCACGGCACACAAGACAAATTCTCGGCTCTCAGCACTAGCATCTGATGTCCTTCACAGTTGGGGTCAGTCACTTTTTCAGTTTATATCCAGTGATCCTCCATTCCCAACCTTAGTTGCCAGCCACCTTATTCACCCACAGTCTTGCGAACGAGCCCGTGGAGATTTTGCTCGTGTATGTGACTAGGCTGGTAGGCCTTCTCTAGCCCTCTCTGCCCATGTGTCATCAAGCCCCAGCTCCTGACCCAGCTCGTCCCTGCAGGCTAGGGAATATCTTCATGTCCTAGATTCCTGTCACCAATCACTGGCAGGATATTTCACATGGCAGTTAATCATGTGTTGCCTAGTAACATTTTTCTATGTGTATTTGCACTGTTACTCAAATATTCATCTATATCCAAATATTTTCCTGCTGTTTAATCTGGTGGTTCTATGCTTCTTGTTATATTATTGGAAACAAAGAATATGTCTTTTTTGATATGCCCTTAGAGCAGTGGTTCTCAACATTCCTAATGCCGCGACCCTTTAATACAGTTCCTCATGTTGTGGTGACCCCCAACCATAACTAAAGCATAGTGATGAATCCCAAAAACAATATGTAATTATATATGTGTTTTCCGATGGTCTTAGGCGACTCCTGTGAAAGGGTCGTTCGACCCCCAAAGGGGTCGCGACCCACAGGTTGAGAACCGCTGCCCGATAGCATTAGGTGCTTAATATATATGAACGTTAAGTTGAAAAGTGTGACTACTCTTAGACTGTATACTAATAGTAGCAGGAATCTGTCCGGCTGAAGATGTCCAGATGGCGTGTGTAGATTAAAGTTATTAAACAAGAAGAAAGAGAAAGAGAAGGAAGGCTTGTAAGCTTTTTACAATAGGATGCAGCATACCTCCGAGAGGCAGGCAATGGCGCTCCTAAGGCCTCTGAGAGGCACGGAAGGAGGCTCAAGGAAAAATGCCCCCCCTGGGCAACGGTGTTTTTCTCTTGTGTATGAGAGTCCCAGGAGAATGTCAGTAAGCCGCGGGAGGCACAGCCTGCAGCTCTAACTGCGTGGGCTCTGCACGTGACAGTTTGCCCAACAAGGGTCAACTGTAGAGAAGAGCTCTGGTCAACAATTCTGAAATGTCTGGCAGTTCACCTAAAAAGGGGGCTAAGAGAGCTCCCAAACACAACTTTAGAGCTCCCTGAAGTCGGGACACTTCACTCACATTTTAGAAGTTCACTGGAAAGGTTCTGAAGGGAGAGGACATTGGCAACCCCAATGTCACCAGATACTGTCTGGCCCCATTGACCTGGGCATCGGTCTGGCTTTGTCTCACCTCACATTTGTGAACTTGGCATAAGTCCCACCCATCTCCCTTGCCCACACCATCCCTGGGCAATCCCAAACCTCTGAAAATATAAAATAAAGCCCCAACCCCACATGATTTCTTCTCATAGCACAGCAACTTACCTATCACCTTGACCAACAGAAGGTCACTGTGCATTTCAGAGTGGGAATGGCAATTATTCGCGAAGCACTGGTATTCGGTGTCTTCTGTGGGATTGTCTTTGAATACTGCGGGTTCATTTGAGTGTACGCTGTGATTCTTCAAAGTGTTACTTGCTTTTACAAGGTGATACAAAATAGGTGAAGTACCATTTATGGATTGGCAACTGATATCTATGGTCTGTCCTCTTATCACCTCAGACTTGAAGCCATAAGAAATCCTGGGCTTGGAGAGCATTTCTAGAATGACAGAGAGAGAAACAATCTAAAGCAAAACATCCAATCCAGGTCGTTCTTACTCCAAACTCTGAGCTTTGCCTTCTCTGTCATTAATGTAATTTTATTTTATTTTTTTTTACTAAATATTTTGTTGATTGGTTTTAGAGAGAGGGGGGAAGTGGTGGTGGGAAGAGAGACAGAGACAGAGAAACATCAATTTGTTGTTGCACTTATTTGTGTACTCACTGGTTGGTGTCTGTGCCTAACCGGGGACAAACCTGCAACCCTGGCATATTGGGACAATGCTCTAACCAACTGAGCTACCTGGCCAGGGCTCATTACTATAATTTTAAATGCCTGCCTGCTTTATCTACCTTTACAGGACTTTTATAAAATTGGCAAGTAGTGTGTGTGTGAGTGTGAGTGTGAGTGTGTGTGGGGGAGGTGGTGAGGAGAGGGGGAACAAGAATGCTATAAACAAACAAATGACACAAATTCAAGAAAAAAAAAATCACATCCCTCTAAATATATGTTCATACTTTCATATATCTCACATGTACATATGTGCACATCCATATGTGGTTTTTGTTTTTTTTTTTTGTATTGAGAAAAGACACAGAAAGAGCATTTTAAAAAAACCCAAGAACACAAAGAGAATATATTTTAAAACAAATTCTCAGTGCGTCAGCCTCTCCTGACTGGAAATTGCCTACCTCTGAAACAAGAATCCTACTAGGTCATTATTTAGAAGTTAGCTTATTTAGAAAACTTATATAATGAAATGACCTCCTCCCACGAACAACAAAAAGAATTAAAATGGAATGACCCACACTCATCTCTTGCACTATTTCCTTTTGAGTTAGACGACCAGAGAGTTGACAATAGACTAAAATCTGGGTTCAGTTCAGACTAAGGTCTTGGCTGAAGAAATCACAGCCACAGGTTAACCTGAAGGACCATGACTGAAATGAATAATCACAGTGACAGTGACGGCTTGACCAGAGTTTCACATTCATGCAGAACCCCTCCACCCACATGTGGTCCAGGGCCCACCAGAACCAGCGTCTTCTAGGCTCTGGTTACAAAAGTGGAATCTAGCCTCGTCCCGACCTGCATTCTAACCAGGTTTTGTACATTTGTTCAAGTCTAAGAAGCGCAGGTCTGGGTGGTCCCAGCACCGAATTCTGCCTAACAGAAGTCCTAGACCTTGCGGTCAGCCAGGTTAAGGATTCAAAACTGGAGCTTTGATCTTAATGTGCAGTGTTGACTAAGCCGTGAACTTGTGGGCAGGTGCCTGTTCCAGCAGCCAGACTCTTGCCGGTTCAGAGGCTGCTATGTCATCAGCATGCAGCCCCAGTGAAGCCATGGACTTGACTTGCCAACAGTGTTTTCTTTGTATTGCCCCTCTCCTGCACGCAAAGCAGAAATCCCACTTGATTCTGTTTAGTCTCTTCATTTCACTCCTCTCTCCTTCCCTCAAGTTCTTACCCCACCGAGTATGGTCTGCCTTCACACTGGAGAGGGTGGCAGCAGGTGAAAAATCCCCTTCCTCCGATTCCACCTCAAGACTCTCCGAGCTAGCAAGGATGGACTCACCACACACGGTTATCTGGACGGTGTTGCTTTTCTTAAGCACCTTGCCGATGCCTGCGATGCAGGTGTACGCTCCACTGTCCTCCTTGAAGGCTTTCTTGGTGAAATTCTGAGACGATGACACAGTCATGTCTCCCTTCTGGATGGTGAAGTCGGCTTCAGGCGCTCCAGGGATGGAGCACCACAGGTTCAGACTTTCACCCTGGTCCAGATATAGGGCGGAAGATTCCAGCTTTGGCTTGGAAAATAGCTCTGAAAAACCAGTAAGGGGGAATGGAGTGAGATGTTTCCGGGAACGACCCCCAAAGCCCCTTTACAGGGGGTCCCTTGGCCTAGCTGCTTTTGGCAGAGCCAACTGCCAACTTCCTGCAAAAAGTTTACCTTTGCTTCTCAAATACCTGATAATCATACAATTAAAGAGCCAGCATTCGTTCTTCTCCTAGGATCCCAATGGCAGGTTTGACTCTCGTGTTAATCCAGTTTATTTCACAGACATGGATTAGAAAAGTTTTGCAACTTGTAACGATTCATGCATTCACCTGTTTATTCATCCACTCACATGTTTTATTCCACAAGGATTTATGTCAGGCTATTTCTGTGCTAGGCACCTCGCTTTCACATTGGGGAGACAACATGAAAAAGAAACAGTCCCTGACTTTAAAGTGCTACATCTGCTGGGCGATTAAGACACAGTGTTTGCGGCAGGGCCCACAGAGGGGACACTGACCCTAGGCTTGGGGAATCAGGAAAGGACTCTTGGAGGAAGTCATCCAGGCAAAGAGGAAAAGGGTCATAGGCAGAGGGAAAAAACAGCATATGGAAGACCTGGCAGGAGGTCCAAGCACCTGAAAGTGCAGTCGGCCTGGAACAGAGAGGGAGCAGAAGAGGTCAAAGGAAGGCCTGCGGGTGATGAAGGACCTTGGGAACCACTTAAAGAAGTGTGGCTTGCGTCCTCAGGCAATGGGAAGCTGGAGAGCCTGCGGCAGGGGAAAGGCACCAATGTGTGTTGCGGGGAGATCTCTGGGAGCAGAATGGATGGGTGAAACCTGCTTGGGGTAAGTTGTAAGCTACATTCTGTGCTCCTCTAAGGAGTTATTAGAGCCTAACTGAGGTTGGACGGCAACAGTAGTAAAGATGGAAGTTGACTTCGTCTTCCCCTTACTTAAATATTTCCTGAAATACATCAATATTTCATTGTTATAGTATGTGTTTTTATTTTCAGCTACAGGGTAAGTACTAGTTAAGTATGTAACCAATGTGAAGACTTGGGTCTTCCATGTAAACCAATGCACCCCGACTTCAGTTACACTCTTGATGCAGAAGCAAGAAGGAGTCAGTAATTCTTGAGACTATCTGGATATTGAGAGAGGGACTAAGCCCCAAAGTTCCTCTTAGGAAATTTGTTGGGCTAGAGGTTTGAGAATGCAGCCAGGAATTAGGAAATCAAATTCTACCTCTGCCTCTAAACATGCCAGCTGTAACGGTTTGGGCGTACAGATCAACACTGTCATTGTCATCAGTGACGCTACATTGCTATGGAAGTCATTTCCATCTTAATCAGTCCACAGTGTCTTCCTAGTTCCATGTACAAGGAACAGAATAAAACTCCAAGCAAGGTAGTGTCCCAGTAATTAATCTGTATTTCAGTAAGACACATGCCATTCTTACTTCCTTCCATATAGAGCAAGTATTGACTTAGCTGTTTTGAGAGCTCTAGGTCAGGAGTGGGAACAGGAACCAAAGAAACTGACATCCTAAAATGCCTTACCATCTCATTGGGCACATACCAAAAAATGCGAAAAAATGACTTAGAAAAAAATCCCAAAGCAGTGCCTTGACCTTTCAAAATATGTAGACAAAAATGTAAAAAATAGAAACCCTGTTGCTGAGGCGGGTACAAGACAGTTTACAATTAGGAAGGAAGTGTTAGGGAACAATTGCTTGTAAAGGAGATCATATAAACAGACTGGCAGGACCGTGACGTGGACTAATAAGGATCCGTCTGTCATTCACTCATGAGCGAATATTTATTGAGCTCCTATAGTGTGCCAGGTTCTGTGCTAAATATTGAAAATTGAAGATGAATTGAGCCACTGGTCCTTCAAGAGTTCACGCCCAGAGGCGACACAGATGCTCGATCTTTGCAGTGACTGCTGACATCAAGATACAAGTAGACTGTAAGGGGACCTCAGGGTGACCATGGGACTCTGCTTGGGGAAGCCTGGAGAGAGATTTAGGGCTTGGTCTCTAAAAACAACAGAAGTTTTTCAGTGGTCAAGGGGGAAGGGTAGTCTGAGTGGGAAGGAATATTTGGAAGAGGGCAAGTTCAAGGTGAAAGATCATGACTGTGCAGGAGTTTTAGCCCAGGGATAATTATGCTGAATGGGGGCCATCTTAGAAGGGCTTCCCCCGCAGCGGCTGAAAGATGAGTTGGAAGAGAGATGTTCAGGGAGACCCCTGTGGTACTCCTTGTGTGAGGGCCAGTGCTAGGGTGTGACTGTAGAGCCAAGAGGACAGAACAGAGATGACAGACTTGGTGACATATATATCGGTTCCGGAAAGGTAGACAGTGGAGGGTAGAAGAAACTCTTTTTCCATCCAAAGACAAATGATTAATTCAATGACTTTTTTATGTTTATAAAATTACTGTGAGCCTCCAATATTGCTATATAAAGCCATTTACAGGGAGGCTTGGAAAACCAGATGTATAAGTGGGCTTGCAGACATTTCCAAAGGCTTGGTCAAACTTGAACAAGCTCACAATGCATGCAGGCTGAGGGCATGGAAGGGCAGACTGAGCATAGCACTTTGCTTTCTTGGGCCCGGGAGACGGATGGACTGGTGGCTTGTATACCCTGCATGCCTTCTGGCTGTGGGTGATCAGCTGCAACAATAGCTAGCGCCTTATGGTGCAGTGATGCTTTATGCTCTCCTAAAGCAGCCTGCCCCAGGGCGTAAGGGTGCATCTCTAGCTGGTGAAACAGTCCGGGTGTTCACCACGGGGCTCCTGGTGCATTCACAGCAGCACGCCCATCCCTTTATTTACTTCCTCATTGCATTACATTCTTTTTTTTTTTTAAATCCTCACTTGGGGATATATTTACTGATTTTAGAGAGAGAGGAAGGGAGAGAGGGAGAGAGGGAGGGGGGTAGAGAGGGAGAGACGGAGAGAAAGAGAGAGAGAGAGAGAAACATTAATCAGTTGTCTGCTGCACGTGCCCCGACTAAGGATTGAACTCATAGCCTTTTGGTGTATAGGATGATGCTCCAACCAACTAAGCCACCCGTCCAGGACTGCACTGCACTCCAATGGTATATTTATGGCTATGAATTCTTCAAGGGCAAAGCCTGACCTTCGGCAGGTCTCTATCCCCAATAGGTTGTCCAGCAAAACAGAAGATGCTCAATATATGTGGAATTAAATACTTTTCTCTAATGAGATAAGACCTGTCTTATCAATGAAAAATATCATGTGCTCTCAAAATATTTATCATTATCTAGAATAAACTAAAGTGCCAGCACACACTATAGACCATGTGCCAATCACCCAGTTGGGTAGTTGGCAGCCTACCTATGATCCTGGTGACTGGTTCTGTGACTGTACACTCAATGCTTAACACATAAGAGATTTTCAGTAAACAAGTGAACAAATGAAGGAATGAATGAACACCAACATTTGGGAATCAAGACATACTGACTCGCTGTCCTCTGGAATACCGTCATCCTATGTTCACTCATTCATGCGACAATTAAGTATGGAATTCCTACTATGTGCCAGGCACTGTCCTGGGTATTAATAATATAGCACTGTATAAAATAAGTGATGTTCCTGCCCTAATCAGCTTACATTGCAGTGCCTGAATCCATACAATAAACAGGAAGAAGTGGAGTATATATTTTTTGGTGGTAAGAGCTAGGTAAGGGGGAAAGGTGCCCAAGGAAACTTTTAAGTGCATGTGTTTAGAAGTCATATAGATCCAGGGGTGACTCTTGTTCTTCTACTTGGTAATCCTATAATGGTTGGGTGAGTTGCCCACCCTCTCAGCCTCAGTTTCCATACCTGTAAAACTGGGAGCGTGATGTGTGTCTCATAGCATTGCTATGAGCTTGAAGTGAAAAAGTATGCGCACCAGTCATACAGTGTTCAGTAAAAAGGGGATCTAGCATAGTGCTCAGCACAGAGGAAAGATAAATGTGCTATATTAATAGAAACACTAGCCCTGGCTGGATGGCTCAGTTGGTTGGAGCATTGCCCCATACACCAAAAAGTTGCAGGTTCGATCTCTGATCAGGGCACATACGTAGTTTGCAGGTTCGATCCCCAGTTAGGGCATGTACAGGAGGCAACTTATTGATGCTTCTCTCTCTCTCTCTCTCTCTCCCCCTTCCTCTCTAAAATCAATAAACATATCCTCAATAAGGATTGAAAAAATAATAATAATAGAAACACTGGCTAGCATTCATTGAGTGCTTACTCTGTATGAGGCTCTTTTTTTTAATTTTTAAAAATTAATTAATTTGTTTATTTATTTTTAGAGAAAGGGGAAAGAAGAGAGGGAGAGAGACATCACTGTGTGGTTGCCTCTCACTTGTGCCCCCAACTGGGGACCTGACGTGCAACCTAGTCATGTGCCCTGACTGGGAATCAAACCAGCGACACTTGGCTCGCAGGCTGACTCTCAATCCACTGAGCCACAGCAGCCAGAGTTATATGAGGCTCTTTAAGTCACTTAGTCACTCTAGCAGCCCTGTTGGTGAGTTATGGCAAAGAGAGACTTGGTCGATCACCTGAGGTCACAGAAGTGGTGAGTGGCAAGGTTGGGATCTGATGGCAGAACCCGCACCCTCAACGACCACAGCTAACGGCTTACTGGCGCCGCATGGACTTTTCCGCACCAGCACCATCCCCCGCCTGAGCGCATTTATTCAGACAAGTGGGACTAGATTACACGTCTCATCGGCCATCCCGGGTTCCAGCACAGTCGCTTCTGCAGCCTGCCATAGGTTGATACCCTACCTGTTATGTTGACCACGATGCTGCTGACCTTGGATATCTGGCTGATTTCCACTTTGCACGTGTAGTTGCCACTGTGCTCCACTGTGGCCATCACTGAGTATGTGGCCCTGACGTTGTGGTTGCTGTGCGCCACGATGGTCTTGTCCTTCTGGATTATGATTTCTGGATATGCGGTGGACATGTGCGTCACTTGAACGGTGCACGTGATGTCCATCTTCTCTCCTTCCGTGATCATCCCCTCAGGGGCGATGTGGAATTTGGGATTAGAGAAGGATTCTACAAGAAGAAGACAAGCCAATTGGACTCAGATTCAAACCTGGGTGAAGGAGAAAGGCACTGCCTCTTTTTCTCTCCTCTTTTTGTTGCCAACCACTGCTTCCCCTTATTAAGTAAAAAAAAAAAAAAAAAATCAACTTGTCCGCTCCAAAAACGTTGACTGGGCTGCTCTGAAGCTCCCTCCCTTCTCGCTCAATTCTTGCACCTTCAGCCTTTTTCTTAACTGCAATTCTCTTACTTTCTAGAGGTTCCCAAAAGCCAAACCATCTTCTCTAGGTATCAGCTGCAGAACCCTCTTCAAATGACCTCAGAAATAAGCACAGCAGTTAGGAACAGACCCCTCTGCCTGCCCACCAGGGCTTTTCGAGGGTCCTCTTGCAGCGTTTCATGGAACTCTGGCATTTCTGCATAAACAGCCCATAGCTTTCAAAACTGACAGTCTTTGAGACTGTGCTGTTTCATGGAGATAAATAGATATTTAAATAACCAGATGCAAAAAGGGGGGAAGGTATCTAGTCTATTCCATTTCTTTCTTAAAGATGTTGGCTGTGACTAACTAAATTGATTGAATGGCTCACACAGTTTGAACACACCATTTTAATAAAATATAAGTCAGGTGCCAGGGTGTGGGATCTTCAGGAGACGGTGAAGGAAGCAGGATTAGGCCTTCGCTCCTGATAAAAAATAACGGAGCATGGAAAAAATATACAGATAGGGACATTAAAAATGTCAAAAGTAAATTTACAGTGATATAATACTTTTATAGTCATTAGTTTTATTTAACTATAAAGTCATTGAAACTCACAATAAAAAGTTACCATTTTAAAAAACAGTCTGCTTTCCTGAGTAAAACTCAGAAAAGAGAGAATATCTTTTAGGACCCTCAGCAACTACCCTCTGGGGCATCTTAATAACAACTGAAGGTTTTTTTCTTATACCCAAATTAATCCCAGATGCACCAGAGACCTAAATGTAGGGGGAGAAACATTTGAACCACAGAAACACTAAGAGAAAACATAGGTGGATTATTTTCTTCGGTTATCTTGGAGTGTGGAGGAACTTTAGGTGTGAATTACAAAACTGAGGTACCATAAAGAAAAAAGATGGATAAATCCGATTAACCATTAAAATCTTCTGCATTGAAAAAATCAGAAAATAAAAACAATGACAAACCAGAAAAAATACCTGCACAGTACCTGACAAAGAGCTAATTCCTTTGATGTATAAAGGGCTCAAACAAATCAATAAGAAACAGTAAAAATGGGCAAAGTATATATGAACAGCCAGTTTATGGGGGTAAATAGACTAATAATCATAAAGAACACACTCCACCTCACTAGAGACCAAGGGATAGAAATCACCACCACAATGATATATCATTGTGCCTTAGTTAGAATGGCAAAGTAACACAATGTTGATAATACTCTGTGTTAGTAACATTGGTAAGCATCCCTTTTGATGGAAATGCTCAGCCATTTTGAGCACTTGGACAATATCTATTGATATTGAAAATGCACAAAACATTTCAATTGACAATTTGTGGACTGTTAGGAATCAACTCCATTAACAATAGTAGTACTTGCTAAAGTATACACGTTTTAAGTTACTTGTATGTCTGTTGCAAGGCTGTTGATAGGAAAAACTGGGAAAATACTGTGTCCATCAATAGAAAAAGGTAAATACATTATAGTGCATCCTGACAATAGGATTCCAAATTGCCACTAAAATGATGCAGGTCTGTATTTCCTGATAGGAACAAAAGTCCATAACATATTAAGTTAAGAAAAAGTTATAAAATAGTCCGTTGGACAAGTCCTATTTTTTGTAAAAACAAAGAAAAATGAAAGCTCTGTGTGTGTTAGTGGAGTAAGTCTAGAGGACACACAGGTGGTTTTCTTGGAGTAGCTGTACGAGGAATAACTGTCACTTCGTACTTTATAAAGTACACTTTATACTTCATTTTCTAAAAGTTTAACCCATACCATGTAGTCTAATCTGAAAAACAGCATATGTACGTGATATTTATATGTGTATGTAAATACACATATACACATGATGTACGTATATATAGATATACACAGGTATAGATATAGATATACATATATGCACACACACATACATACATACACAATGGGCAGAGGTGAGGTCAGGGGCCGAAAGCAGAGGGTCACCTATCAAAGTTCAGGGCTCCTACTTTGAAAATACTTGAGGCCATCTGCATAAGAAAGGGTCTCCCCCAGCTCTTCCCCACAGGTCCCCGGTCGCCTGTCCTGGACACTCGCACCCAGCTCCCCTCTGCTGTTGCCCTTCTCTCGCAAGAGCAATTCTCATGGTGCCTCATTTGTTTCCTGTTGTCCCAACATCTTGTGGATGGGGTGCGGACAGAGGAGGGAGGGGTTCCTCATCTAATGTGGGAGGCAAAGGCTGAGGACCTGACTTGCCTTCCCCCCTGATTCCCCCCCAACCCCACTTCCCGATGTCTGACCCACACTGGCTTAAAGTTGTGGTTTCCAAACCGCAGGTCACACAGGACATCACTTCAGTGAGTTGTGGCCTGTTTTAAACAACTGAAATAGGGCCCTGACCAGTGTGGTTGAGTTGGCTGGGCGTCGCACTGCAAAGCAAAGGGTCGCGGGTTTGGTCCCCGGGTTGGGGCGGGTGCGCGAGGCAGCCCATTGATGTTTCTCTCTCACATTGATGTTTTTCTCTCCCTCTCTTTCTTCCCCCCTTTTCCTCTCTAAAAATAAATAAATAACATATTTTAAAAAATGAAATAGAATACAGTAGAAAATAGCAAAATGCATCATGTATCAAGGTTAAGTATCATTTGTAAAATTTTGTTTGGGAAATTTGATATATATATATGTATACGGTGGGACAAAAGTAGGTTACAGTAATTCATATTGAAAATAATACAATTAATAAATAATAGTACAAGAATAAACTGTTTTATGTACTCACAACTCTAAACCTATTTTGCCCCACCCTGTATATATATATATAAAAATACATAAATATATATATTAAACTGTGTCACAGTCAAAAAGTTTGAAAACTACGGACTTAAAGTGACTAAGAACAGTCTTGATAACAGTAGTCCAGCCAGAAGCCCCCAGCCCCTCCGTAATCCCGGACTCTTTCTCCCCATGCCAAACCAGCCAGCCAGAAAGAATAAAAAAAAAAGAAAAGCAGGGCTCTGACCCCTCACGGTGACCAGATCACTCTTGGTTATTGGAGAGGTCTCCATACGTGTCCCAGAAAATTTGCTAGCTTCACACTGGAAATGTATTACACGGTCCTGCTCCTCGACTGTGAATTCCAGTATCACAAAATTCTGGTTCTGAGAAGTTTTTTTTTTTTGCTTGACACTTGTTCTATAATGTTCAACTTTTTCAACTGTGAAGTGTACTGGGGCCATTTCCTCTGGGACAGAGCAATTGACTGTCACGACCCCGCCTTCCACCGCCTCCGTCTTGTCCAGCGTCACTGTGGGACTGGACACTCCTAAGGAGAAAGAGGAAGTTCATTAGCGTCAGTTTGGTTCATGGCACAGGCAGAGTCATTGTGGTTGACCCATCTAAAAGTTCTTTCCTTTCACTCCCAGAATACCCAGGGCTACCTCCCAGGTAATTATGGAGCATATATGTGCCCAGCACTACAGCAGGTACTTTCAAAAGTATAAAATATGTTTAAGATGTGGTTGGTGCTTTCAACATTTATAATCCCATTGGGAAGACAAGTCTTCCCAACGGAAACAGTTAGAAACAAAACAAATCAATCCAGCCAGTATTCATTAGTATTACTGTGATTCCTGTTTTAATTTGTTGAATGCCAGTCACAAGCTAGGTTGACTTTATATCCATGATTCTATGTAATTCTCATAATAAACCTCCTGAGTGGGCAAGGAAGATAAAATTATGCCCATTTACAGATGAAGAAGGTGAAGCTCAGGGAGGCTCAAGGTTCATCCGAAAGCTCACAGCTATCAAGCCCCAGAGTTGAGATTCGACCCCAGGTCTGCCTGGCTCCAAAGCCAGAGGCTGGGCAGGTGGGTCAGGCGGGTGATGAGGGAAAGGAGGGATGCTTGCCCTCCCAGTTCAAAAAGCAAACCTGAAAATAACTGAGCCTCAGAGTGTGCTGCAGAGACAATGAGTGATGGAGCGGTCAGGAAAGACGGAGGCCCTCTTTGACTGGGGGTTCAGAGAAAATTCTAGAAAGGAACAGGATCTAAGAAGAATCTTGGAGGAAGGGTGTTATTTGGGCAGATGACGTGGGATGGGGGACTAAGGACAGGCATTTCAGGGTGCACATGTTCATGGGAAACTGCTTGGGCCCAGGTATATGAGCAGAGGGCCATCTAGAGCAGAGAAAGGGGTGGAGAGGAAGGTACATCAGGTGACCCAGGTCAGATTAGGGGACACTGGGAAAGCCTGGCTGAGATTGGATGTCCTGTCCCGGCTCCATGGTCTGGGGGTCATGAACTTCATCTTGGAGTCAGGTGGACTTGCTTGCATCCTAAACCTGCCTCTTCCTGGATGTGCCACCTCACCCAGTCACTTATGCAACTTATAAATCCTTTTTTTTTTTTTTTTTAATCCACCAAGTTCAGAGATGGAGGGCTATCTGCTTGGGAAGGAGAGCTGTACTGTGTTCAACCACTGCTGTTACCCAGAATGGCAGCTGATGTGAAGGCGTCCCCTGTTCACACTGAGCTCCCCAAGGGAAGGGACCATTTCTTACTCATTGTTGGATACTCGGTCTGGCCCAGAGCAAGGACTCAATCAATGTTAAATGAATGGATGAATTGCCTTTTGTCTACCTCAAAGATTAATCCTAATAATCAAGGGTTAGAGGTCAACTTTCGAGTCAATAGATTGTGTTGCTGGCTCTAGCTTTGCCTTTGGTGAACTGCGGAACTTGAATATGTCCCTCAACTCCCTGAGCTCCAGGGTCCACATGTGTCAATGGGGGGAACCATGTTTTGCTCCTGGTGCTATTGCAGGGGTTCACTGAAATGTGTGCAAAGCGCTTACAACCATTTACCTCATAAGCGCCTATTAAGTAGTAGTTCTTATCACTGGAAGTAATAATAGTATGAATGACTGTTCTGGTCTCAAAAGCACACAAATGCAGGGATGACAGTTATGGCAGCAGCTGGCAAGGAAGCAGAGGGCTGAATTCACTAACTCTGCCTGTTGAATCATCCAGGTTTTAAGAAAAATTCCCCCAAAAAGCCCTAAGGAACTGGGAATGACTTTCAAAGGTAATAAAAGCCCGCGAAATAAAAGGCCTGCTGCCATGGTTGGTTGTGCGGTCCACAGCAATCTCTCCAGGGAAGGAACGAAGGTTGTTTTCCTGAAAGATGGCTAGAAGGGACCTTAAGGCACAATGGAAAACCAGAAAGACTTGGAAAGGACAGGTGTGTACAGGCAAGGATGAATGCCAGGTATGTGGCCCAGCTTCTGTGCACTGAAGAGCAGACTGAGGGCCACCCTAAATGTTCCTTGGGTAAGTTCCAGCAAAACAGAACTAAAGATCATAAGTGATCATTTGCTGCTCTTGTTATGCTTATGCAAATGAACAGGATAAATTAAAAATGGACTTAATGTAGTCCCTTTAAAGACAAGGAGAGTAATCTTAGGGAGAAAAATCAGTATTCAAGGAAAATCACAATGATCAGTGGCAGACTGTAAAGTAGGGCAGCTAACCGTCTTAAAAGTTTCTTCTCATTTAAAAAATGGTTTCACTTGAAAATTAAACCATATCTGTGATATCACCAAAGAGATTCAAGTTGCAGGCAAGTAGAATGTCAAGTGCCTTGCAACTGTATGTCTTCCCAATAAGACAGTCTTACAGATTTAGAGACTTTTTTGTTGGTTATGTTACATAAATTAACATGTGTTTTCTGTTTTCAAAGGGCATAAGCCTATGACCACATTACCTGAGTGATTGTCTGTACGCATAAGCCTCACTTAATCCTCTCTGCAGCGCTGCCTCCGGAGACTCAACAGTTTGGCTGAACTAAATGGCTGAGTTGGTGAAGAATGGGGTGGTCTGTGGGCTTCACTTTAAAACTGGTTTCTCTCTTCTATCCTAATGGCTTGGACAGAAAGGGCCCAGAGGTCTGAGAGGGGGGAAACATAAACTATTTCCCTCAGCCCAAACTAAATAAAATGGGCAAAAGGGTTTTGGACAGGAGAGATGTGCCTAGCACACCTTCCTCCAAAGAAGCCCTTTTTTTTTTTTTTTTCTCCTAATGTGGAACATTGAAAAATTAATCCCTGCCTTTTGTCACCTAGTAGTTATGGATTGAATGATGCTTTTTAACCCTTTTTGCCAAATCTGTTGCCCCCAGAACACAACAAGGATGCCAGCCTGCTAAACCAAGCACGCCGTTGTCCGGAGACAGCCAACTGACCTGGAGTCTGCACAATCCTTCCCCATGTGGGAAGGCCACCCTCCCCTCCACACCCCCACTGTTATTAGGGATTTCTGGACCCAAGGGTAGGTAGGACGACGACCATGTCCAGCTTGAAGCAGCTAGAGGAGCTTGAGACCTTCGCCCATTGTCCTTTACAAGATTACAAAGGGTCTTAATATCTGAGAGGGAGGGATAGTTATTTTTTACGAACCATGGGTATGGACTTGGGGGGGGATGCTGGGGGAGGGAGATACTGGGTGGAGGGGAGTAAAGGGGAAAAAATTGGAACTACTGTAACAACATAATCAATAAAATATACTTAAAAAAAAAAAAAGAAAAATTCCCCTAAGTTTCAAAAGCCTGCCAGCACATTTCTTTCCAACGTACTTGTCCCACACTCTTGGCCAGCCAATCTTTCCTCGTCACTAATGTAAAAGCCCAGACCTGTTGGTTCCTCCCCTGTCCTCACTGGAGATGGAGAAGGCCTGGTCTGCCTCTGTGTGGCTGTTGCCCCTGGTGACACAGAGAGCTGTCCAGCCAGCCATGCCCCCTAACTGCGCATAGGACACCCATGGAGGAATCGGCCTGAAGGGTGTGGCAGACTGACAAGAAAGTGGTCAGAGATTGCATAGGAAAATGCCCCCGGATGCTTGCCCATTGGTTCTTCCTGCTTCCTGTTGGCTGAAAGGGTTATTTTTCTCTAAGGATGGCCTGGCCCAGCACCTCATACATGATGGGCCATTCATTCATTCAACACTTGGTTACTGAGCACACTTCATTCACTACCCCATTTAATTCTTTAAAACATATATATTTTAAGGGTACATGTAGTTAACTAGTTATTTCTATTTTAGAGACAGGAAATGAAGACTCCAAGAGGCTGTTGGAATACTCAGCTCTTTCTCAGCCTCTGCTCCTTCCTCTGCCACATCCCTTTTCTCTGACCTTGTTCCACTCCCATCCAGCCAACCCTTACTCGATCTTTTGGATCTGAGCCCAAGGTCCCTTCCTCCAGGAAGACATCTCTAACTTCTCTAGGTAGAATTATTTCCTCCCTCCTTTGTGCTCCCAAGCTACTCAGACCATATAACTACTAGACTATAATTATCTGTCTAAATGTCTTTCTTCCCCACCAGACTGCACTGCCTCTTCAGCTGGATCCTCTCTGATGCATTTTCATGTCATGCACTGATTTTTTTACTGACTGGCAGCCTGGAGAAATGTTTCTTAAGGGAATAAATGAATGAATGAATGGAACTCTATATCTCTGAACCCAAATTTCCCACAATGATTTCTCTATTTCCCCATCCCCATCCATCTCTACTTCCCCTTTTCATCTGCTTGATTTATTTCACAACATTTATTTATTGCTTACTACGAGCCAGATTCTTTGTTTAAGATACAAAAATAGACCAAACACCACCTCTTTCCTCATGATCTCACAGTCCAGAAGAGCAGACACATGTGTGAGGAATAGCTGTAATATGGACTGAAAGGGTAAATGCCATTCCTGGGAACTCGTCATATGCTGGCATTAAGCTAAGCCCTTTCTTTACCTACAGATAGCTTTTAATCCTCTCAAAATTCCCTGAGCTGGGTATTATTGTTATTTTTCACTGATGAGAGGCTAAGGGACTTGCCCAGATTGGAATCCAGGCAGACTGACTACAGAATCCAGTGTCCACACTTGGCCCAATGGCCTTTATACAAGTCCACGGACTATAGAGAGGGCATAAGAGCTGTGAACATCCTGGGGGAGGTCAATTCTGTTCAGGAAAGTGTCAGAGAAGAGATCGAGTAGAGCCTTGAAGGAGAAACGGTAGTTCACAAAGAGATGAGAGGAAGAAGGGTATTCCCAGGAGAGGGAATAGCATGTGCAAAGAGGGTGAGAAGTAGCCTGGCATGTTGGGAGCATGTCTAAGGCCCATATTTTCAGGTTAGGAAAATGGCAGGCAAATGAGTGAGGCAGGTGATGGGTGGGCAGGTAGACCCACTGTTACTATACATTCAGTTACCGTTCTTGCTACTGCGTGTGTTAGCTTCACCTGACCGAGCTACAGTCAATTCCAGGGACTCACCTTTCACCAGCACCTCGTAATCCAGTGTGGCTTTCATCTTGTTGTTCAGACTCACAGTGCATTTGTACACCCCCGCATTGTGCACCCGCGCTTGAGGGATGAAATACGTCTCCATGCTCTCCTTGGAGGAGACGTTGTGAATCAGCACGTCGTCCTTATAGAACAGGACCCAGTGCTGAGGCTGGACATGGGAAGTGGTGCTGATGTCCACGTTGCACTGCAGGGTCAGATTCTCCCCGTTTTTCACCTCCTGCCCTGGCAGGATCACCATGTGGACGCTATTGATGGTGAAAGCTAAATGATAAGAGAAGGAGGGAAGACACACCTGTCATCCCAGAAACATTGTCCTGGTGACCTTCACCACATTGGATTGGTATCATCCTACGCAGTATAGTGTCCAAGGGTCCCGGATGGCTACAGGGGCCAGGTGGGTAGCAACTCTGGGTAGTGGGCCAAGTATGGTACTAAACTACTCGTTTTCCCACCAAGAGAAGGTGGCAGTCTTCAGAGTGTGACAAAACAAAAAACAAAAACAAAAGAACACCTGTTCATGAGACATACGCAGCCAGCTAGTTTTTATGGATCTATAAAGAAATACAAAAATAAAGTCTTATTTACTCCTCTCCCTTCTTTTACACAAGACATCCCTCTCCATACACAGAGTGGCAGCTCCAAACGTGGACCCTACCCGAAGCTTATGTGGCCCACACAGACTTCAGAGTCCAGAGATGGTATGGGACAGCGGGCACCAGGTGTTGTGCAAGCAAAACAGGGTCCCGTGGCTTAGGTTAGGCTCCTAAAAGTTCAGTTCTCATGAGACACTTTGATAAGAGAAAAATATTCACGGGCCATGCCTGATGGATGGATGTGTTATTTATTGAGTTTCCTTTATACTCTGACTCCTTAGTTTTAGAGCAAGGAAGATCTTCAGAAATCTGCGTACTTGGACCTCCTTGCTACAGTCCCTCATTGAATTACATTAAACAATAATACATAATTTTTATAAGTGGTCCCAGATCAGTTTTCAAATAAGAAAAGGTAAGAAAAGGCACAGCTAGCTAGCTGCCCAGAGACACTGGCAAAAACTGTCTTTCCCTTTCTTTTAACAAAGTGAAACCTTTTATCTGCAATTTAGAATTTAATTTATCTACGATGTCTCAGGTTTTTAAGTGAATACAACAGTCCACACCTGTCTCTTTCTTCCGAACACTTACTTTGACAAAAAGGAAACGGCATCTGATCGGTTCATGAGATGACACAAGGCGAGCGCTTAAATTCAAGCTGTTTCCACAGCACCACCCATCGGAACCCCCTTTTCTGTCTTTCTCTGTGCCTTGTTAGCTCCCGGTCTGAGGAGCCTGCTGCGCGAACACTCGAGCAGACGTTTCTTTGGGCCATATGTAGTTCCCCGTTGATTAATATGGTCCCTTCCTGGTCAGGGACAGGCGGGTCTTAGTCCCCGCTCCTTCATTTTTATTTTTTTTTTAATTTTATTTTTAAAGATTTTATTTATTTATTTTTTAGAGAGGGGGAAGGGAAGGAGAGTGAGAAAGAGAGATACAAAAATGTGCAAGAGAAACATAGACTGGTTGCCTCTCTCACATCCCCAACTGGGACCTGGCCCTCAACCCAGGCATGTGCCCTGACTGGGAATCGAACCAGCGACCTTTGGGTTCACAGGCCGGTGCTCAATGCACTGAGCCACACCAGCCAGGGCCCCCTTCTTCATTTTAAGCCCTGTTGTTTGGCACAGTGATTCTATCAGGAGATAGCAGAGAACAGAGGTTAAGTGCTGAGACAGGCTGCCTGAGCCAAATCCTGCCTCTGCTGCTCACAAACCCTGCAGCCATCGGCAAGGTACTGAACTTCTCTGAGTCTCAGTTTCCTTATCCATGCAGTGGGCGTAATAATAGTAAATGTACATGGGACCCTGAGTTTAAGTACTTGGGGTGCAGCTCTTGGCACAGATGAGGTACTTGAGAAATGTTAGCCAGATTCTGTCGGGCACAGTTTTAACACCAACTTTTGAGTCTTGGGGTTTCTAAGCTCTGTCTCAAGTCCATATTTCTAGTGAATATTTTTCAAAAGAAAACCATTTTTAAGAAATCTCCCAGGTTACTTATAATGACTTCTCCAGGTTCCCAGTGTCAGTCACCCCGTATGTCAGACTAATTTACTGTCACCAGTCTGCGGGAAACGCGCGCACACATGGCTGTGTGGCAGACTGGGACACGGAGCAGGGCACAGCAAGAAAGCAAGTCAGGCATGCCCGGTTCAACCCCTCAGTCCCACAGCCATAGCTGGGCAGTGCTGGGTTATTTAACCCCTCCGGGCCACCACTTACCCTCTTATAAAATGGGTACCCTCTTATAAAATGGGAACACAAATACCTGCCCTCCCGGGTACTGGGTACTAATACTTCAACCTTGAACAATAACAAAGCAAGGTGTCTGGGAGCGCCGAAGGGGCAGAGTATGTATTGCTCAGTGCCTGGCCCCTGGATGACATTGCACTCCCTCCCCTCTTCCATACACCACTCATGGAGCAGACATGTAGGTGGGCATCTGTGTGGCAGCCACTGCGCCCCATACTAGGGGCTCAGAGAGAGAGAGAGAGATTGTTTCTGCCCACCTGGCGCTCACAGTCTGCATTTCACAATCCTTCCCTACTCCAGGCCTGGCGACCTCAGTGCTGTCCCTGCCTGGGCCTCCCCGCTCCGAACAGGCCTAGTTCATTTCCTTTTTCTAGGAGGCCCACCACTTTGTCACAGTTTTAAAGCACACTTGGGCAGTTTTCAGAGAGGATGACACCCACTAGCCTGGGGAATATTCACCATCTTGTTTTTCTAAGCAACACTAACACACATCTGCTTAATCAATTAATTCAACCGCTGCACTGGTAGGAACAGCACCATCCCACGGCCAGCTGAAACAGATGAGGGAGACGGGAGGCAGACAGGACGGAAGAAGGAAAATCACTTTATAAAATTTATCAAGATACATGAATCCAGCTCTTCAGCTTCACACAAAACCTCACGGACTTGATGCAACAAAACCAGCAGCCTAAGGAAAAAGAACAACAAAAACCCAGCAGCCTCTATTTCACCACCACCCCCTCAGCCACACACCCCCAGATTCCCCCCCAGCACACAGCCTTCCAGATGGTCCCCACTGAGCCTTGCCTTCTGGTAGTCACATCTCCAAGCGGTCCCCTCCCACATCATACCAGGGTTAGTCTCATGACCAATGAAGTACTACTGAAGGGCAGGTGTGTCCCTTCTGGCATTAGATTATAAAAGACATTGGAGCTTTTGTCTTGGCCACTCTTTCCTTTTCTGGGTTCACTCACTCCGGGCAAAGCCAGCTGCCGTGTCATGAGCTTCCCTATGGAGAGGACCACATGGCAAGGAACAGCCACATGAGTGAGCTTAAAGCAGACCCCCTACTTTCAGACGAGCCTTCTGATCACTGTGACCCTGACCAACGTTTTATCTGCAATCTCCTGACACTCCCTGATTCAGAACCAGTCAACTGAGCCACTCCTGGATTCCTGACCCTCAGAAATGGTATGAGAGAATAAATTGTCTTCAGCCACTAAGGTTTAGGGTGATTTGTTAAGTAGAAATAGATAACAAATATACCACCCAACCAATTTTCAAAAATATTTACCTGATGATTAACACAGAAAATGGAAAACATTATCCTCTTTGTGAATAAACTGTCGAGGAAGAGCCAAATTGGATTACCGTGTATAGGTCTCAGTAGTCACACAACTGGGAGGCTGTTCACAACCTGGGCTCCCTGGGCTCCCTGGAAGTTCATGGATGGGTGTTAGGGAACCCATGAATCTCCTCTGATCATATAGGCAAGGATGCGCTTTTCTGAAGAGAGGATCCACAGCTCTCTTTCCAAAACCCAAAGGTTTTCAAACTGTCATGGTAGAAGGGTGAGATCTTTTCACCCTGGGGAGACAAAGGCTGACAGAGAAGGATCCAAAGTAACTAAGTCACCACAGCACAGAAAGGCTCCCAGGGACCACAGTGCCAAATTCCCAAACCCTATGACCCAGGAGCCTGATTTCCTCTACCTCCAACGGATGCTGATGCTCCCTGGGAAGATGAGGCATTATGACTCAGCCAGCCACTTGGCCCTCAATCTGGAAATGACTCAGAAAGACAGGCAGGGGGAGAGAAGGAGGAGCCACTCACTATTGTGAGGGAAATTACAGGGAGCCACAAAGCACAGAGTCCCTGTGGAACTTCAGACCATGCTGGCCCATCTTTAGACTCTCAAATATCTCCAAGTCCGGCTCCTTCAATGAGACATTTATTGATCATCTATGCCAGGTGCTGGGCTTGCAAGGTGAATACAAAATCATTCTTACTGTCCCAGCGCATGCAGGCTGGTGGGGGCCCAGATAACTGGAGCACAGTGATATAAACACCAAGAGGAAGGGCTGCCCACGAAAGGTCAAGGAGTCTGAAGGAAGTGACTCCTGAACTGAGCCTTGAACCAGGCCAAGAACAGGGGTGCTCTGGGCAGGAGAACAGCGTGTACCAGGGCACAGGGGCACGAAAAATCAATGCATTCAGGCACAAACAGTTACAGGAACCAGAGTATGGCTCTGGAGGGGCCAAGAGAGCCAGGTAGGAGGTACCAGAACAGAGGGCCTTGCCTGCTGTGCTGGTGAGCTGGGCCCTGTCCTGAGGGTATTTAGAAGGGTGACAGGATGACATGGAAGCTTTAGAAAGATCACTGTGGACTGCGGGGAGAGACCAGAGGCCTATAAACAGCTTGGACAGAGGTCCAGGTGAAAGGTGATGAGGTCTGAGCTAGGGCAGGTACAGCGGGAATGAAGCGATGGGCTTGAGAAATATTTAGCAGACACAGAAGGACTTATCTGCGAGGGGGGTGTGTGAAAAGTTTCTGGAACTAGAGTGGTGATGTTTGCACAGCAATATGAATATACTAGATATCATTAATAAATTTTATGTTATAATGTATTTTAGTAACATTTTTTTAAAGACTTGCTTGAATCTGGGGGTCGAGGCAAAGAGTGGCAGGTAAGGTTCCTGGATTAGGCACCCAGGAGGGTCTGGATGTCACAGACTCAAGTAGAGAATGGCAGAAAAAGATAAGTGTGAAGTAAAAAGGCATGGTGGTGACACTGGTTTGGGGGGACCTGGGAGGCAACTAGGAGGAAAAGTCACCTCCTGGCCCCGCATGATGCTCAGGGGGGAAGCCAGGGCTCGCCTGGCCCAGGGCGGTGTGTGGAGGTATAGAGAGCAGGTTAAGCTCCAGAGAGGATAAGACCAGGGAGCCTGCAGAGACCAGGGGGCGGAGGGGTCAGACCCTGGGAAAGTCCAAATGCACTGTGGGGAAAGGAGGGGGGTTGCCAGAGATGTAAGAGGACCCCAGGGGAGAGGAACTAGGAGGCCGAGGAAGGAAGGAAGCAGCTTCGGGCAAAGGCCGTGCAGGGCCCCAGAGCTGAGGGCTGGCGTTGGGCATCAGGAGGCCCGTGCAGGACCCCGGTGCAGGGAGCGGCGGGTGCCAGTGCAGGGGTGACTGAGAGGTGAGGAAGCGGACCGTGAGCACAGACCAGCCGCCAGAGCAGTCTGGCTGAGGAAGGGAGCAGACAGATGGGGGACACGAGATGAATGGGGGCGGCGAGTTGTTCGTAATTTTCCTTTTTCATAAAAAAGTAAGAGCTACCAATTGTGTTTGAGGGAGAAGAGCCAGAAAGGGGGGAGATACCACAGTGGTAGAACGTGATCCCAGGGGGCAATGCGAGGGCTTGGCTCCGAGCCCAGGTGGACAGGCTGGCCCCGGCCAGCACAAGGGAAGAGGGGCAGACATCTCCACCTCGCCTGAAGCAGGAGGGAAGCCAGGAGCACGGGTGGGGAGGCCGATAAGCCTGCAGCAGGGCAGAGGGGAAGCTGAGGAAGTTCCCTCCAGACAGCCCTGTTCTCAAGGTGAAGGCTGAGGTCATCTCCTGAGGCAGGCAGCCGGGGTGGGGTCAGCGCCTGAGATAAAGGAGTGGAAAGTGCCAAGGCTGACCAAACGCCTCAACTGCGGGAGCCGGGTCGTGGGCCACCCGCGTCAAACACATTGACAGCATGGTCTTGGGAGGCCCGAGGATTGGGAGACCTGGATCCTAGCCCCCACTCCACTAACACCCAGTGCTGACCACATGCAAGTACCGCTGGTCTTCAGGCCTCAGTTTCCTCAGGTGTGAGAACAAGGCAGAGGCCGGAGGCAGCAGTGGGGCAGTGGGCGAGTCTCCTCCTCTAAGTCACGTCATGTAGCGCTGAGGTCTTGGCTGAAGGTACAAAAACCTTTCTCTGTGAACCATGGGGAGGGAGTGGTTTACTTCCATCCGAGGTGGGGAAGGGGACAGGAGAGGCTGGAGGTCCTCGGAAACAGGATGTCCAGAGCGAGAGACAGAGAAGCCCAGAAGCAGGAGTGATGGCGGTGTGTGGTCAGACACAAGCTGGGGGGAGTGGGCTGGCCTGGACTGAGGGGGCGGCGCAGGAGCTGTGATCGCAAAGGTGGGAGGACCAGCACTGCGGATAGTACATAAGCCATTATTTATCACCTCCTTTCACCTGATCTCATCCTCTCACTGACTCTGTGATTAATCCTCTTATCATCCCCACTGTACAGAGTGAGAAAAGGGCTCAAAGAGGCAAAGTAAAATTGGCTTTAAAAAGTTGAGTCAGGCCCTGACTGGTGTGACTCAGTTGGTTGAGCATGGTCCTGCAGAGTTGAAGGGCCACCAGTTCAATTCCCACTGTTAGGGATAAAGGAGCAAGCCAGTGACTCTCAGACCAGTAGGAAATAATTAACAGATGAATCACAGAAAAGGGGCGAGGAAATGACATTCCGCAGTGTCACACACATATCTCTGGGATCAAAAGGAGGAAGATTGTCAGCACCAAACACAGAGAAATGGGAAGCTATAGCTAGATAACTTTGCAAATAAGTTGGAGATAGACCTATAACTAGATTTCCCTTAGTTAATCACACCCTGAGTTAAGTAGTTAATCGTGTTAGATTGTGAACCCAGATTAACCAGTAATGAAGAAATGGGGGAGAAGGAGAGGGGAGGGCGAGCTTATTGTGTTAGGGTTGGGTAGCTAATTGCATTAGTATAAAACCAGTTTTCTTTGTCTACTTCACGCACACATGCTCTTGGCTGGCGGTGCACCCGACTCTGCAGACTCGTGAATAAACGCCTCACTTTGCTGCTGAAGTTCTGTGTCCCGGTGATTTATTGTGAGCATTTCTCACACCAGTAAGAGCACATGCCTGGGTTGCGGGTTCGGTCTCCAGTTGGGGCACATTCAAGAGACAACTGATCCATGTTTCTCTCTTAGACCGAGATTTCTCTCTCTCTCTCCCCCCCTCCTTTCCTCGCTCTCTAAAAATAAATGACTGTATATATTTTAAAAAGGTTGAGTTAGGTCTATGGCTCCAGACAGATTAGGGCAGGTTGGGAGGAGGACTTGGATGGTGGAAGTTGCCCTACTAACTGACTCTCGATCAAACAAGTCGGTTATTTCTCTGAGTTGCGGAGACATCATCTGTTCATTAGGATGACTAGGATGTTAATGGATCTCCCGCCTCCATGGGGTCCTACGGGGACTGGATGCCTGCCGAAGCACATGGGCAGACCAGCCTTGCTAGTAGCCACACTAGCCCTCCTCGTCCGGGAGCCCTCACTCTGAGCCCGGGCTCAGCAAACCAGCATCATCCATGTACATTATCTCCAAAGGGCCGTGCATCTGACTGTGATCCAGTCGCCAACGCCGTTCTTTGCTGACTGAAGTGACCGCTGACAAGGGGATCCTGCTCTGTGGGCTCTCCCTCCACTAAGCTCCCCGACCCAGCCAAGCCCCCTCCTTCAAATGGTCTGACGAGGCAAAACCAAACCCGCTTACTCTAAAGATTCAAAATTAGCTCCAAAGTGGGTGACAAACCAGGCTTCAAGGTCAGGCACCCCTCCCTGTACATAAGCACACGCACTGCAGGGACAATTTCAGCCTCGCGAGTGGGTGGGGAACGAAATCCAATGTGTTTTAGATTGTTCAGGAGAAACAAATCATAACAACAACTTAAACTCTGTTCTGTCTTCATGAATCTAACAAATGGATTACATTTCATTTGTGAATTAAAAGCCTGGGGAGGGGGTAGAATATGAAAATATGAACTTTATGGTAGAACAACAGAAAAACAAATTATGTGCTCACTTTATCTCACAACCCGCCCCAGCCCTGACACACCAGTTCACTAGGACCTAGAAAATGTGTGCTGCATCCAAAACATGCTGATTAGAACTTGGCTGTTTGTTTGTTTTTTCTAAGACCTTCTAAAAATGCCAGAAAGCAGTCAACTTTAGCTCTCAATTGGAATATATTTTCCAATTGTCCTAAACACTAACCCCAGCCGTTGGACATTGACTGCTGAGAGCCACAGAAAGACACAATGAATCTAGGTAGAAATGACAACTTACAGTTTTCTTGAGCCTCGAGGCTTGAACCTGGAAGAGACAGAAGAAATATGTTGACTTCATTAGCTTCAATTCTCATGAAGTTTAAGCGATGTCGGAAGAGAATAAAACTCACAAAGCAGAAGTGTCAGCAGGACTCCGAGCCTCATCTTGCCCTCCTTAGTCAACTCCAACTGCATTCTGAAAGCAAGGCTTCAGGCAGCTAGTTCCACCTCCGAGCCATGCCCCGGGGGCAGAAGACACTTTCCATGTACTGCTGATGAGAAACCTGCCCTGTGAGAAGCAGAAAGACCACTCTGGTCACCTCTCCCAGCGCAGCAGAAAGACCAGCTGTGATGCGGGTCAGGTAATGGCAGCCATTGCTGGAAGCGGACACAATGCCTGGGCTGGCCTGATATCTCCTCAGGAAATGACTAGTCTTCCTGAGGGGCCACCAAACTCCGCTGCTTTGTTTAGTTTTGGGGGGGGAGAAAAGGCACAAGTGGCATTTCGCCTCAGCTTTCCTGACCTTCCTCTGTCACCTGGGTTTGGAGCCTCTTCTGGCAGAGGAAGGGGTTCTTCCCTCTCTCCATCTTCCACCCAAAGGGCTTCTCTACAGGGACACGCGGCAAGACCCCTCTGCTTTTCCTGTGGTCCCCAAGGGGGCTCTTTCCACACAGCCTAAGTTTGGACCTCCTGCCTTTCCTGGCGAGGCTTTGAGACAGGGCTGACTTTTCCAGAACATTGAAGGTTCATCGGGGAAACCTTGTTATGGCTCCCTATTGCCCTCCAGAGAAAGTCAGTTTGCAATCCTCCACCACCTAGCCCTTGCTGCCCAGCCTGATCCCCTGGGCAAAAAATGAGTTCTGCAGAAAGTAACCTCACAGGGTGATCTAATCATAAATTCCTATTTGAGTCACTGTGAACAAACCTTTGTTAGGACACATACTTCCTTTTTATTTTAATTTATTTTTTATTGCATTTTTTCCCCTTATGTATGCATTCATTGTTGGTTCTTGGATGTGCCCTGACCAGGGATCGAACCCCCAACCTTGGCGTATCTAAGCAATTGAGCTGTCCTGCCCAGGCTGGAAATCATTTAAAATGGCTGTTGTGCCCATCCCTCCACCCAGTCGGCACCAGAGGGCCAAGACAACACGGGGCTGGTCCACCGCAGGACTTGTGGGTCCTCACAGGAGAGCCTCCCCACCGCTCTCCATGGGTCTGTCTGTCTCCTACTCACTCTCTTTCCTTGGGAACCGTTCCTTCCAGCTCTCCTGGGAATCTCTTCCTCCTCTCACGCTCGGCTATGATATCAGAACTAAAGCATATGCTATTCATCATTGGTTTTATTCATCGAAAAGAGGATCATCCTCCTTAGTCTTTCTTTGTAAAGTATGAATGCCATATTGAACATTAAAAATGTATAAGTGAAATATTTTTCTATTTCATCTGTTTATTTTTTAAAACAGTTTATTTATTGTTAGAGAGAGGGAAAGGGAGGGAGAAAGAGAGGAAGAGAAACATCGACGTGTAAGAGAAATAGCCACAGGCTGCTTCTCGCATGTGCCCCAGTAGGGGCCAGCCCGCAAGAGCAGGGTATCGAAAGGGCGACCTTTCCGTTGGCAGTGCTGACGCACACCCCACTGAGCCACACCAGCCAGGGCTTTGGCTCCTTTTTAAAAATAGTACATTGAGTGGCTTTTTGTATGTGTGTGAACTTTACATATCTTCCTCCTTCTTCCCCTTTCCTTAGTGAATTTATTGGTCAGAAAAAAAGGAAGATTGCCCTGGCTGGTGTGGCTCACTGGATTGAGTGCTGGCCCTGTGAACTGAAATATCGTCAGTTCAGTTCCCAGTCAGGGCACATGCCTGGGTTGTGGGCCAGGTCCCCAGATGGGGATGTGTGAGAGGTAACCAATCAATGTATCTCATACATCGATGTTTCTCTCCTTCTCTTTCTCCCTCCCTTCCCCTCTCTCTAAAAATAAATAAATAGAATTTAAAATTTTTTTAAAGGAAAAAATGAAGGAAGAGAATGAGGGAGGAAGGAAGGAAGGAAAAGAGAAGAAAAGAGGAAAGAAAAGAAAAGAAAAGAAAAAAAAGAAATGAAAAGTTCCCCACAGCTGTTTTGGCTCCTTGGTAAGAATTGCGTCACTCCTGACTTATATATTGCCAGGATGGTGATCTCAGGTATGCTCACCAGGCATGACAGGTTCACCCAGGACCCTATTTCCCCCAGAGCGCTACTCCCTGCTCCCTTTCTCAGCCAAAGGGCATTGAGGAAGGAACACGTGGTTTGTCCATGCTGTGCTTCTGCCATCAAAGACCAGGAAACTCAAATCACCGCAATCTATTACAGCATAAAACAGCTGCCTGAGTAAATCTCCAGAAGTGTTTTTTCTGAGAAGCTGGGGTGGGATCAGAGAGAAAGGGTGGGGGAAGCAGGCAGCCATCCTGTCAGAGGGGCTACAGGCACCACACAGAGCTGACCAACCACCTACCTCAAGACTAGAGTGGTGGGAAATAAGACATCAGCCATTTCCCCAGGCTGTAGCTTCCAGTCTGATTAATTAACACTTAGATCGGAAGCTGGGGATTCCAGTCCTTCTCTGTAGTTTAATAACTTCAGTGTTTTGAGGTTCCCTTTCCTCACCTATAAAATGGGAATAATGGGCTCGCTGTAGCTATTTTAGTTTTGTTACAAAGATCAAAAGAGAGCTGGCATCTGAAAGACATTTAGTCAGTAGAGTACACTAAGAATATAAAAACAATGAAAACAAGAGTAATAATAACAATAGTTGTAAACTGCTGCTCTGGAAACTCTGGCTGTCTTAATGAGCTCAAAGGGAGGGCCTCAAAGCCTCTAATTCAACGCCCACCTGGGTGCTCTCTTCATTGCCTCAGCTGGTCCCTTGCAAAGGCGAGCAGCTGCAGAAGGGAAGCAGGCTGAGATTCTGTGGAGGAGTCAACGCCATTCTGTCCCTTACTGCAGTCCCCCTCCAGGGACAGGAGATAAGGGTTGTATTATGATTCCTGGTTGTAGGCATCTTTGCCATCATGGGCCCCTTCCTTAATTTCCAAAAAATATATATTTTACAACTGCATTGGTATAAACTAGAATATTATATATATTATTTGACCTGAAAGTTCCTTTTTATTCTTCTAATTAAAAACAGTTTTTTGTGGGCCCCTAAAAATATTGTGGGCCCTGGTACTATGCCTCCTGGAACTAATGGACGAGTCGGCCCTGGTCACAGATCAGCCACATAATGGTCCAAGGGGCCAGGGGCCTGTTCTCTTCGGCACAGAGTGGCCCAGCACTAGCCTGGGAAGAAGGGCAAAAGCACCACCATGTCCCAGGCACTGAAGCCAAACAATTACAGGCATATGTGCATTCTGTTCTTAAAAGCACAGCAACAAAATAAAAAACAACATACTAAATGGGAGAATACAACCATCAATGATACATCTGATAAGGAGTTAATATCCAAAATTTATAAAGAACTCGAAATACAATTCAACACACACACACACACAATTTAAAAACCGGCAGAGAACCTGAATAGACACTTCTTCAAAGAGGACAGGCAGATGGCCAATAGACATATGAAAAGATGCTCAAGGCCACTAATATCAGAGAAACGCAAATTAAAACCACAGTGAGATAGAGGCTTAGGTGAACATGGCTCTCCTCCTCACACAAGCACAGCAAAAATAACAACTAAACTACAAAATAATTTCACCCAGAATTGTCAGAAAATCGAGCTGTATGGAAGGCCAACAACCAAAGAATTAAAGAAGCCACATTCATTCAGAGGGGCCACACTACTAAGGCAGGGAGTTAAAGCAAATCTACCTAATACACAGAAACAAACACAGGGAGGCTGCCAAAATGAGGAGAGAAAGAAATATGGCTGAAGGGAAAGAACAGAACAAAACTTCAGAAAAAGAACTAAATGAAATGGAGATAAGCAATCTATCAGATGCAGAGTTCAAAACACTGGTTATTAAGGATGCTCAATGAATTCATTGGCTATTTCAATAGCATAAAAATAAAAAATTAAAAAGGCCCAAGCAGAAATGAAGGTTACACTAAGTGAAATAAAAAAAATTTACAGAGAACCAACAGTAGGGGGGATAAAGCAAAAAATGAAATCAAATTATTTGGAACATAAGGAAGCAAAAAAACAACCAGCGAGAAGAAAAAAGAATTCAAAAAAAATGAGAATAGGCTAAGGAGTTTCTGGGACATCTTCAAAAGTACCAACATTCAAATCATAGGCGTGCCAGAGGGGAAGAGAAAGAGTAAGAAACTGAAAGCCTATTTGGATAAATAATGAAAGAAAACTTCGCTAATTGGGCAAAGGAAATAGACATACAAGTCCAGGAAGCATAGAGAGTCCCAAATGAGATGGACCTATACTAGACCACATCAAGACACATCCAGGATCTTTCCTATGTCTCTCAACAGAAACAAAACCATAGATATGGAGATCGTTTAGAGGGTTATCAGTTGGGAGGGGGAGAGGGGAGAGTTGGGGAAAAGGTACAGGGATTAAGAAGCATAAATTAGTAGGCACAAAATAGACAGGGGATTGTTGAGAACAGTATAGGAAATGGAGAACGCAAAGAACTTATATGCATGATCCATGGACATGAACTAAGGGGAGAATTGCTAGAGGGAATGGGGGTTACCAGGTAGAGGCGGAAAGGAGGAAAAATTTGGGATAACTAATAGCATAATCAATAAAATATATTTAAAAAATAAAACCACAATGAGATATCATCTCACACGTGTCAGAATGGCTGTCATCAATAAATACACAAATAAGAGTTGGTGAGGATGTAGAGAAAAGGGAACCCTCATGTACTTGTGGTGAGAATGCAAATTGTGCAGCCACTATGGAAAACAGTATGGAGGTTGCTCAAAAAATTAAAAATAGAACCTCATGACCTAGCAATCCCATTCTGGAGCTATATACAAAGAAATCCAAAATACTAATTTGAAAAGATATATGTAGCCCTATGTTCACTGCAGCATTATTAACAATAGCCAAGATGTGGAAGCAGCCCAAGCGCCCATCAGTAGACAATTCGATGAAAAAACTGTGCTACATAGGTACAATGGACTATTACTTGGCTATAAAAAAGAATGAAATCTTACCACTTGCGACAACATGGATGGACCTAGAGGGTGTTGCGCTAAATGAAAGAAGTAGGACCAAAAAAGACAGAGACCACAGGATTTCATGTACATGTGGAATCTAAAGAACAAAATCAATGAACAAACAAAACACAAATGAACCCATACACACAAAGAACAAACTGAGGGTTGCCAGATTGGAGGAGAATCGGGGGTGGGGCTGGGTGAAAAAAGTGAAGGGATTAAAAAGTACAAATTGGTACTCACAAAGTAGGCCTGAGATGTCAAGTACAATATAGGGAATAGAGTCAATAGTATTGTAATAACTATGTATGGTGCCAGGTGGGTACTAGACTTACAGGGGGGAATCACTTTATAAATTATATAATTGTCTAACCACTATCCTGCACACCTGAAGCTAATATAAAATAATATTGACTGTCAACTGTAACTGAAAAATAAAATTAAATTAAAATGGGTGAAGGACTTGAACAGACATTTCTCTAAAGAAGATATACAAATGGCCAGTAAGCTCATGAAAAGGTGCCCGACATCATTAATCATTTAGGAGATGCAAGTCGAAACCACAATAAATACCACTTCACACCCACTTGGATGGCTATAATTAAAAAGACAGACAATAATAGGTGATGGTGAGGATGTGGAGAGCCTGGAACCATCATACATGCTGGTGGACATGTAAAATGATAGTTATTTCATAAAACAGTCTGGCAGTTCCTCAAAAAAAGGTTAAAAATAGAGTTACCATATGACCCAGCAGCATTTCCATTTTTAGGTATATATTCAAAGGCAATGAAAACATGTTTACATAAATGTTCATAGTAGCATTGTTAATCATAGTCAAAAGGTAGAAACAACTCAAATGTCTACAAACTAGTGAAGAGATGAACAAAATATCCACACAATAGGATATTATCGGGCAAGACAAATTAATACAGTACCCTGCATGCTCCAACATGGTGAGCCTGGGAACCATGATGGTGAGAGAAAGAAGCTGGACACAAACGACCACATTTTATCTGATCTCATTTACATGAAATGTTGGCAATAAGCAAATCCACAGGCAGAAAACAGATTGGTAGTTTTCTAACGCTAAGGGACTTGGGGGAAAAGGGAAGTGACTGCTAATGGGTATGGGGTTTCTTTTTAAGGGTAATTAAAGGGTCCTAAAGTTGAATGTCGTGATGGCTGCACAACTCTGAATATACCAAAAAATGAACTGCACACTTTAAATAGACAAATGGTACAGTATGCGAAATACCTCTCAATAAAGTTGTTACTTTAAAAACCCTAGGAAGCGGGTGTTTCAGTTTCTTGTGGTTGCTACAACAAATCCCCACAAATGTAGTGGCTTCAAACAGCAGAAGCTTATTCTCTCACAGTTCTGGAAAGCAGAAATACAAAAGCAGTATCCTGCAGCAAAATCTGAGTGTCAGCAGGGCCACACCCCCTCCAGAGGCACTAGGGGAGAATTCGTTCCTTGCAACTTCCAGCTTGTGGTGGCTGCTGACACGCCTTGGCTTGTGGCTACATCACTATCATATTCAAGGCTGGCATCTTCAAATCTCTCTGCTTTTCCTCATTGCCTTCTCCTCTGTGTCAAATCTCGCTCTGCCTTTCTTTTTTAAGGACAGTTGTTATTACATTTTGGGCCAACTCAGATAATCCAGGATTATCATCCCTATCTCAAGATTCCTAATTTAATCAAGTATGCAAAGGCCTTTTGTCCATACAAAGTAAAATTCACAGGTTCCACAGAGAGAACCTGGTATCTTTGGGGGCTACTATCAGCCCACCACAGAGAGTATCACGATCTGTGTTAGAGATGAGGAAACAGAGCCAGAAGGTGAAGTATCAGCAAGCTTCAGAGTCACATCTGCCTGCCTGTGCCTCTCTGGCTTGCTCTGAGGCCTCCAGCAACTGGGCTTTTATGGCACCTTCCTGGGCAGAAGATTCAGCTCCCATCCCTGCTCCAGGCCAGGCCAGCTGGGGTCCTCTAGGAAGCCCCATAGAAATGAAACATCAAGGACAGTCCAGGAAGAGGGAGGCGTCTCTGAATCCTAGCAGGCACCATGCTAAGCACCAGGAAAGGCAAAGGCCTGGCCATGTCCTCAGGGATTTGGAGGGGACCTACCAACAGATTATCCAACACAGAGTCAGGCAAGCTGAGATAAGCTCCTCCTGGAAGATAGAGAACGAGAAGGAGCCCTCCCTGGGTGTCGCCCTCTAGCTTCCCCAACCCCCAGTCTAAGATGGATAAGGAGATCCACTTCCAGGTGGAGCCTTTATCCATGTTCTTGACAATTGAGTCTATCCTCTGACTTCTCCCTCCCAGCTATGAATCATCCACAGACTTTATCAGAAGACCACCAGAGTTCTCATCCAAGTCATTAATAAAAATATTCAATAGGAGAAATAAAGATAAAGACCTATGGCACTCTACCAGAGACTTGCCTCAAGCGGATCTCAATCAAACTCCTTTTGATATAAATGTTTAGCAAGCTACAAATCCGCTTACTCTACTGTCATTCACCCTACCCCCTCCATGAGTATAGGAGAGTTCCTCATGAGGATAAAGCTCAGAAGGACTGGCAAACTATATACCCATTAGATAGTGGCTACTCTTGATACTGTCATAGCAGCAGTAATGATAATCATCATCATCATCATCATCAACAGAAATGTTTTTTGTCCTTGTTCTCCCTTTTCTGTCCTTTCTGTCCAAGATGAAGTAAACTTTACTAAAATAAGAGGAAACCTTAATTGGTTTATCAAAAGTTCGTGGAGAAATGACCCTGCCAGAAAAAACTCTTGCAGGAGTGTGAGGGGCGGAGGGAGGGAATGGTCATTGTTAATCTCAAGATCAACAAAATGAACTCTAGATACAAAAAGTGACGTTGGTTTAAAGCACAGGAAGTTGCCAGTTTATCACCAGGCTCTGACTCAGAAGCCTATTTTAAGCTGGCTGTTGAGCAAAGGCACAGTGCACTCAACAACAATCTGGAGAACCCTGATGAGGTTCTCTGGTTGTCCCCACTTCAAAACATTTACCCGCAATGAGGCTGAAGTTTACTGTGAGCAGCCTGAGCCCAAAGACTCTTCAGTGTCCCAGCTCTGAACCCCTTTAATCCCAGGGGCAGGTCTGGGCACTGTCCCTTCCCTGCAAGTGGGACTCAGCAGCTGCCTGTGGGCTGGGATCACTTTAAGTTCAATGTCTACGACTTAAAAGCGTTTTTAATAGAACCTCGTTTGCTTTTCCATGGGACTTACCAATGGAAGTGTCCCCATCCCTCACGTCACCCCTTCCGTGCCTAGGACTCCCACCTCCAAGAGTACCAGAGATGCACCTGGTGCCCCAGGAAAAGGTAGCAGCCATTCATCCAACTGGTTTTCTTAAGCCCAAGCTTTGGGTGTTAGGTATCCGTCCTTCCCCTAATATTTTAGTATTAGGGATTGAGGAAGAGAAGCAGAAAACACAGAAGGTAAGAGACAGGGATGCTGGCTGACAGCTGCCGTTTGAATCATTCCTCCACGGTTTGCCCACTTCTGCACATAGGCTCTGGAAATATACGAGAGAAAACTACTTTCAACTACTTAAAACATTACCCACCAGAGTGGTTCTCAGTCCAGTGAGTGATTAGCTTTGTCTATGCCCAGCTGTTTTCAGGGGACAGCAGAAATACGTGACCTTTCTCATCATAAGTCATAACCTCAGTTTGCAAACAAAAGCTCGTGGGAGGTGCTGCAGAGCAAAGAGAGGGCACTTTTTCCTCTGCTCTCAGCCGATCCCTCTATTTTCTTGCTTTGAAAGGAAACAGTGGCTCCTGCCTAAGAGGCTTCTCTTGGCCCAGCTTTTTGGGCCAAATGGATTGGTGCTATTTCTGGGTGATGAAGGTGTGTGGGGCAACCGTGTCCCTTTCTAGTATCTAGCCTGAAACCTAGATAATATCCTGAGCTGAAAAAAAGGCAGGGCCTGGCTGGTGTGGCTCCGGTGGTTAGAGCATCACCCCCATATGCCACGACGACAGGTTCAATTCCCAGTCAGAGTACATACCTGGGTTGTGGGTCTGATCCCTGATCTGGACACAGGTACGTGTGACCTCCAGTCTGGACGCCTACAATCCCTGGTCCAGGCACAGAATTGATGCTTCTTTCTTGCATTGACGTTTCTCTCTCTTCCTTCCTGTTTCTCTAAAAGTAATGAATAAAAAGTCCTCAGGTGAAGGTTTTTTTTAAAAGGTGGGCGGTGGAAATTACAAAATCACAGATCACAGGGGCCTTGGTATTCATCCTCCACAAAACTCCCAACAGATTATTTATTGGGTATGTAAAAACTTTATGTTGTGTCTAAACATCCCCTAAAATCTTTTCCTAGTGAGTCATGGCTCACGCTGCCTCAGAACTTTAATAGTCTTCCTTGAAAAAATTATGGAGAAGGCCCAGACTTCTGTGGTTGGAGTTTAGAGAAAGGTAGAGATGGGGAGTCTGGGCCAGGCCTAACAAGGGCTGCCTGTGGGGGTCACACCCAGGAGGGATCAGGCCAGGTATCAAAGGCTAGATGAGGCCTGGGTCATGAAGCAAGGGGGCCAGAGGGAAGGGTGCTCAGTGAGGAACTGGGTTGGGGGTCTAGATGCTACAGATCTGAGCAGAACACTTACAGGTGTTCATAGAGCACTCTTGCAGCTAGCAGGCCAGAACTGGAGATGACCAGAAGCAGCAAGGAGCTTCTAACAATAAATCAGGATAAGTTTGCCCAGTTTCAATTGTTGTCAGGGTTACTAGCTTGCTAAAACAGTACAATACTGCAGATACAGGGTTTCTGGATTTCAGAAAAGACATCTGACCAAGTCTGGCCTGGGGTCCTCATGGAGAAGCGTGTGGTATCTGCCATTTCTGGGACAATTATCAAGAGTTTTGATCAGAGTCAATTCAAAGGAGCTCTCTTATAGAGTGCCACATGGCTCTGTCTTCTTCCTGCTCTTGGTGGACTTTTTCTTTTTTCTTTTTCTGTGTGTGTGTGTGTGTGTGTGTGTGTCTCCCAGGCTTCTTTATTTGAGATCAACGTGATAAGTAATGTAGAGATTAAAATCAAGAGCATCATTGAACTTCACTTTTTCTCCAGTCAGTTCCCCACACTCCTGCCCCAACACGGTTGATTCCGTAGTGAAGGAAGAACTTAATCCCAAAGCCCTGGAGCAATTCTCAGGGTTCTTCCTCTGGCTCTCTCCTTTTCTGGGAAGGGCAGGCAGGCACCTCAGTCTGAATGCTTGGGAGAGCCTGGGGAGGTGACAGACAGAGAGGGAAAGGTTTCCCCTGCAGGGAGAGGGATGGAGGAATACAGGGGAGCAGAGGGAGGGCCCTCATAGCCTGGGGACCAAAATGGGGCACTGGAGTCAGAGGAAAGGACACCGATCCCCCATGAGAAAAGGGGCCCGGATGCCTCAAAATCCTCTTGCTGAGAACAGTCACTGCTTGATTGTTTGCTCTTCTGGCAAAGGGTGCAGAACCACACTCGGACCACACTCGTCTTCCTCCAGCGCGAGCTGCTGGGTGCTGTGGTTGATCTGTTGCAGGGTGGGCGCCCAGCACTGCAGGAACATACCCTCCATGTGGCCATCTCACTTGGTTCTTTCTCTTTTGGGCCTGCTGTGGATTCTTGTGGTCGCCAGCTTCCTCCGCTCACTTCTGCTGTAGCGGCTGCAGCTTACAGGTGTTCTTCAAACGGAGCTACAGAGCCTCAGCGTGGCAGATGGTAGCTGGGTTGAGCATCGTCACAAAAGGAACTCCTAGGATGTGCCCAGCATTGGCCTGGGTCTACCCCCAGGGTGATCGTCTTCTGCTTCAGGAGCCCGGCAAACTGCTGGAGGTCCTTCTCCAGAGCTCCCATGTCCTCACTTGGGGTTTGGCTCCATCCAGCTTCTCCTTGTCCAGCTTTGTGGTCACAGGGAGAGGAGTGCAGGGCTCTGGGGAGACCCTCTTAGAGTTGCTCTCCACCCTGGCTTCCACTTTGCCCTCGGGCTGGGGGGCGGGGCGGTTCTCCAGGCCTCCTTAGGGCACCAGCCCCACTCCAGCCTGAGGTCCACAGTAAGGCAGCCACGCCCTGTTCCCTGGCAGAACTCATATGGCAGTGGCACAGGGGAATCCCCCAAACCTCACCCCAGGCCAAGCCCAGGCCCCATTGCCAACCCACCAGGAGGGCCCCGGGAAGCCCAGCCAGGTCTAAGGGTCAACCCAGCCTGGCTCTAGCCCACCTGGCCCGTCGCCTCCACCGCCTGGTTGGGGCGAGAAGGCAAAGTTGGAAGCCAGGTGTTCCTCCACGGAAGGCCAGCGCCCCAAGCCGGGAACTGGTGACAAGAGGGCTCTCTCCAAGGCACTGCTCAACGCTGCTCTCCCTCCCACCCCCACCCACTCCCGGTGGACATTTTTAGTGACAGCTCCCACGAGGACTCTTGAAAGCATGCTGATTGAATCCCTGATGACACAGCACTGAGAGGGATAGGGAGGAGGCCAAGTGACAGAATCGGTAGACCAAAGGATGTCACCAGGAAGAAGAAATGGGCCAAATGGTGATACTAGGTTCCTGATCTTAGCCCCTCAAAGCTGCCCTTACAAATACAGGATGGGGGAGACGCTACTAAACAGCAGAGTGCATGGGAAAGTCAGGCGTTTGAAAGGGGTGGGGCCCCGCTCCCCGTTGGCAGCATTAACAGAAATAAGCTGAGAAGAGGAGAGAAGACAGTCAGTCCCACTTGCATTTTGTCATCTGCACTTTAGTTCTGGTGGCAGAGAGGGTGGGACTCCCTGAAGCATGTGGACCAGTGATGGAAATGCTGAGGCAGGGGCCTTCAAGCCACATCCAAAGAGGAGCATTTGAAGGAAGTACAAATGTTAAGATTTGGGGGAATAGCTGGTCATTATCTTTAAATAATTACATTGTTTTTAATGTGAAAGAGGAATTGGACACCCCACCACCATCCCCCACCCCCACTTTTGGGCAGAAGGGATAGGGAGGTATATTTCAGTTAGAATTTTGCAACACACAGCAGGTGAGGAAAAGTCTTGTGACGGTTTTGAAAGGCAGCTGAGAGAGGGAGAAGTTTCCAGAGGAAACATCTGCACGTCTCCTCTGAGCCGGTGCTGGCCAGAGGCAAGTTTGCCCGCCAGTTCCCAAGGACACCAGCAGCCACGCAGGCCACTCCTGTCTCCAGGGAAAACTGGCTACAGAACGTTCTCTTCATCTTATCGACGAAGCTACTAAGGAGGCAAATATTAGTCAAAACCACGGCTGTGAGTCAGAGACGTGTTCCCGCTGATTGCCAGGCTTGAAGGCAAAAGAAAAAGTAAATGACGGTTGTCAGCAGTCATCGCAGAGACAGTTAAGTGGCCTCTGTTGCTTGTGGGCTGGGATCACAGTTCTGGCTTGATGCAAAGAGGGGCCACGAAGTTGTTCATGGAGCTCATGAGTGACCCGCCAGGCAGCATGAGAATGCACCTACCTGTGTCCTCTTGGTGGAAACCTGAGCAGACGCAGCCGACGCAGCCGACCCAACGGAACAGCAAACAAGACAGGGACCAAAACAACCAAGAACAAAACCAGCAGCCTACATGCTCACGGTCCTCATCCCTGGGGACTGAAGGGCAGAAGGATGACAAAAGCCACGGAGGAGGCGCACGGAACTGAGGAAGGACGGAGTCCGTCTGGCTGACTCTGGGAGGGACAGCGGGGACTTGATTTTGAGGGAGACACTAGGTATAGGAGATTTGCAGGGAGTTTTTTCTCTGGGAAGCGTGATATAATGCTCCCCGCATGGCCCCCTTCAAACAACGTTTAGCGAAGGGCTGCGTTATTCTCGGCGGGGTTGCTGCGGAAATACACGGAGCCCTCCGCGACTCCCACGAATCGGCTCGTTGGATCTTACGAACCACATTGCCTGTGTTATTCTCGCTGTTTAGGAGAGACACAAGGCTCTCAGAGAGGTTAGTACACTTGCCCAGGACCCTACAGATAGTTTAAGTGGTCAAGTCCATTGGAACCCTGGCTGCCTCACTCTACAGCTTGGCTCCTGGGTTTTGGCACAACGCCTCCAGAACAGAAACAGTTTTGACTGTCCCATGATAGGAAACTCTTGGCTTAGAACAGAGACTAAAGGGGTCAATTTCTGAAAAAAGTTGAAATGCACAGAATATAAACTATTTATTCTAGGATATAACCCTTCAATTTGTTCTATACAACTGACCTAATGTTTCCTGCTGGTGGTTTTTTTTTTTTTTTTTGTCGTTGTTCCTTTCTTTTTTACAACTTCATCACCTGATTAAACAAAATTAAAATAAACAGAGATGTCCAAATAAAAAAGGCAGACAGGCTGCGGCAGAAGAACATGCACAGGAAACGGTGCTTCTAGACAGACGAGAGATTCATGTGATTTAGGACCAAGCCAGGAACCTGCATAGACATACATGTCTAGTATTGAGGATGTGAGAACACATGTAGGTCTCCAAATGGATCCGTCACAACCCTCAAGGATCTGCTTTAATTACAGCAGGTTGAAAAACGGACCAGTTCCCCAGGTAAATAAAAAGCGTATGGTCACACAAAAACTCTAGACCTGAATGTTGATGGCGGCTTTATTTGTAATTCCAGCTTTCCTGAAAAACTGGAATCAGCCTAGGTGTCCTTCAGTGGGTGAATGGGTCAACAAACAGTGATATATCCGTACTATGGAATAGTCCTCAGCATTAAAAAGGGATGAACAATAGATACATGCAACATCTTGGATGAATCTCCAGGGAAATATGCTAAGAAAAATAAAACAAGCCAATCCCCCAAATACAATTCTACTTACATAACATTTTTGAAATAACAACATTTTAGACATGAAGGACAGATGACTGGTTCCCCAAGGCTGGGGATGAGGACAGGGTAGGAAGTGGATATGCCTATCAAAGGACAAAGGAGGAACTCTGCGGTGCTAGAACTGTGTCTTGACTGGTAGTGGACCCATGCACCTGTGCAGGTGATGCAGCTGTATAGAATGTGACACACAGACACAATGAGGACAGGTAAACCTGGGGAGATTAAATAAGGTCTGTGGGTTGTATCCATGTCAATGTCCTGGTTGTAATATATTACACTGTAGTTTCACAAAATGTTACCCCTGGGGGAAACTGGACAAGGGTACAAGAGATCTCTCTGCATTGTTTACGACAAATGCATGTGAATCTACTATTACTGCAATCACAATCTCTAATTTTAGAAAATGGACCAGATGTTCCCTGTCCCTGAAGGATTCAAGTTCTGGTCGGGGGCTCCTGGGCACAGGTGTTGCTGCTGGGGGATCACTGCATTAGGCAGCCCCTACAGCGATCAACACTCCAATTTTCCAGAGAGCCTTGGGGTGGGGGGTGGTGAGGAGAAAGCTGAGCATGGCAGGAAACCCTCCCTTCCTGCTGGTCCCAGACGCACACGGCCTCAGGGAGAACCGGAGTGTCCTCCCTAAAGAGGCTCATGCTCTCTACCAGGAGGAAGAGGCGAGCAGCGCTGCTCTGGGGGCATTTGGCTGGACTACCTCAGCCAGCAGGGGCTCCTTCCCTAAGGCCGGGGCTCCGCGGGGGTCCTGAACAAAAATAAAACGTGCATTTCCACACTGCAACTTAGAACCTGGGAGAATCCCAGTGTGACATGTACATGCTCCAGATAAAGGGACATTATGAGACCTAAGAGAGACACGGGGAAGATCCTGGATGTTTAAGGAGGTAAAGGGGGATTTTTGAACATTATTCTAGAAATGCCCCAACTCCTAAATGGAATGCTTCCCTCCCGCATAATTTCACGATCAGTTGCACCACAAAATTATTCTCCAGTGGACCCCTGGAACAGTGAAATGGGTAAATGTGAGGTGGCCTTAGTTTCCTCCTCCCCCCATCCCTTAGGTCAACTTACAGAGAAGGTCCCTGAGGTTGGCTGTGACTTGCCCGGTCAGCCAGCAAGGGGCCTTGGAGCGTCCTTCATCGTCTCTGGGATCCCCACTCACCGCACAGGACATGTGATGTCAGGCTCTGGAGCCCTAGGAGCACCCTGAGTGCTGGGTCAACTCCAGCAGCGCCAGCTGTCCCCAGGTCTCCAGCTGACACCTGAAACTCCTATGATTACGGAAGTGACTGATGGTGACGCAGGTGTGCAATGTGCCCCGAATACCAATGCCCCCCGCCCCCATCTCAGCCCCATCTGCGTCTTCCCTCTCCTCCTGTGCCCACGCGTGCCCTCCATCCGCAAGCCTTACTCTCCAAGAATAGATTTCTCTTCGGGTCTCCATGGGTGGGTAGGTACATGCAGTGGAAGGGGGCCCTGCCTGCATCAAAGGCTTTGTCCACACCAAGGGACTTCGAAGTTTTCTGCCACCTAACACAATATTACCTGCAACTGCCTGCAAATCCATTTTTAAAACGTGCCTAGGAGAGCTGAGGGAAGGGGAAAAGCAGGGCCCCAGTTCAGCCATTGTTCTCACACCAACATTGTTCTCAGGCCTCACTGCTTACCCAGAAGATTCCCATGACCCCTGGGGAATCAAATGAGGTTGTTTTTCCCAAGCTCAAGCTCTTCAGGTGTGAGCTGCCATTCTGGGACAACGGCGGTAACCGTAGCATTTCTGCAACAGGAAAGAGGAAGGAACTCCTGATCTGTGCAGCCATGGCATCAACAATGTGCGCCCCCAAACCACAGAGCAGCAAAGAGGAAGGGAGCTTGTTTCCATAGCGACCAATCACCAGGAAGCCAGCTAGGGATCTCTAGCAAGAGGACTTTGCCCTCCTCTGAATAAACATCCCCAAACCCAGAGCTGGTTAGACACCTGGTACCTCTCCAGGCAAAATCCAGAACCACAGGTACAGGAAGAAAGAGGAGGTCTCCGCCAGATGGAAATCAACACCGAAAATCCCCTGCCACTGAGAGCGGAAGGCAAAAGGTTTTGGCCCCTCTTAAAAGCACACATGAGGCACAGGTGTCACGTGTGAGTGGCCATGGGCTGACTTTACAGGCCTTCAGTGTATGCCACCTACATTATTCCGTTTCATTAACGTACATTATGCCCGACACCACGCTGTGTCCTATTACAGGCCCACAGCATGAGCATTATTATTGGCCCTTTTATGCCAGAGGAACAGGCCTAGTGAGGGAGAGTGATGGGCCAGAAACAACTCACCAAGCTGGGACAGTTGCCACAGCCACTCCTGAAGGTCATCAGGCCTCTCACCTGAGACTCTGCCTTGCCAAAATCAGACTTTTTTCCCTAAGGAAAAGTCCAGGACTTTTTTTTTTTTTTTTTAAATGCTCTGAAAAGTCCTTTGTTCCAAGCCTTGTTTGGTCACTCTTCATCCTGCCATGTTCTCGTGCTTCTTACCTTTTCATACACTGTTCCTTCTGCTTGGAATGCTGTTTCCTGATTCTCTGGTCCATTAACTCCCCAAGGGAGATGCTGACCCCTCCTTCCCAGGGACCCAAACACCTTGCTCTCTGGGCTTCCACAGAACGTACCACACTATATCATCAGGCAGCACAGAGTAGTGGTAAGAAAAGGCTCTTTTAGTCCCAGACTAGCTATGCAACCTTGGGGGACTTACTTAACCTCTCTGAGCTTCTGCTTTCTCATAGGCAAGACAAGGAGAATGAGAGTATCTGCCTTATAGCATTTGTGAGGATTAGATGTTAACACACATAAAGCACTTAGAAAATACTAGCACACAATTAGTGTTCAGCGAACATTAGCTGCTAAAGAATTAATTTTCTTAAAGCCGGGGTCATCTTTCATGCATGACCTCAGAAGGAGATGCTCCAGCCCTCAGTGAGTGTTCAGCCGTATGTGTCAAATGAACTCTGAATTCGTGGACAGCTGTTTTCAAGCCACCGTTTATGCAACAGACACAATGTTAGGCAAATTGACACTTAATTAAATGACATATTTAGTTAAGACGCTCCAAGACTGGGCTCAGGTGGCCAAGAGCCAGCATTTTGCCAGGGTAGCACGCAGCATCCTTGAATGGCTCCTTCTGATCTCCTGAGAGCCCCTCCCAGCCTCGTGCCCTGTCCCGCCTGGGCCTGGAGAGGGTCCCCAACCTCAGTGTCAGGCACAGAGGCTCTCAGCCTTGACACAGCTGTGTTACCCATGTGGTCTGTGAACACCGAGGTATTCAAATCTTCTACATACTGCCAAACCAAAAGCCACTCAGATAACAGAAGACAAACAACCTCACCTTGGGCAGCCAGTCTCTTCTGTGTTTTGGCTTGAAAAAACGAAGCCAAACTGTTGATGTAAATACTTTAATTTTAAACTACGTTGCATAACAGCTGAGTCTTGCCACTTAAAAATACAGCCTTCCTGAACTCCACAGAGACAGAATGCAGACCCATCGTTGCCTGGGACTTGAGGAATCAGGGACTGACTGCAAGTGGGCAAAAGGGAACTTTGGAGGTGATGGAAATGTTCTAAAACCAGATTGGGGCAATCGCTGCACTACTCTATAGTTAAAAAATACAGAATTATCAAGTTTAGCAAATAAGTACAGGCTATTCACTAAATCTGGATTTCAGATTAGCAACAAATATTGGGTAGGCCAAAAAGTCCATTATGTTTTTTTTTCCATAAAATAAGACACATTTTTTATTTTCACCAATAACTATTGATTTGGATATTTTGAATATGTTGGTTATCTCTCTCTATTGGTTTCTAGTGGGTAGAGACCAGAGGTGCTGCTAAACATCTTCCAATGCATAAGACGGCCCCGCAGCAAAAATTATTTGGCTAAAATATCAATAGTACCAAGGCCTTTCGCAAACCACTTTTGACACATTCAGTTATTTATAGCACATTCTCCATACGCTGCACAAATCTTTCAGTTGCATTTTTACCTCTCTTGAAATGATAAAGCATGATACACTGAAAATGTTGCATATTTTATTCTATCTTCAATGTTGAAATGCTGCACAAAAATTTTCTAGTTTTGATTTTTTTTTAATGCACTCTGATATGACAGCTGTCACAGTATAATCTAACAAAATTGTTTCAACTGAACTTAAAGACAACTAAGCACTACTAGAGCCATCACACAGAAAAAAACATAATGGACTTTTTTGGCCAACCCCATAATATTTTCAGCGTAAGTATGTCTTAGATATTGCATGGGACACACTCAAACTAAAAAAGTATTTGTTGTTTATCTGAAATTCAAATTTAACTGGGCAAGTCTAACTAAAAGTCATTGAAATGTATACTTAACAATGGGCAAATATTATGGTATGTTCATTATACTTCGGGATTAAATTTAGCACAGTGCCTATAATAGTTTTGTTGATTAAGCAAGCTTTGCCTCCTGCATACCCTCTCCACTCCCTCCCCTCTCTCACTCCTGGCAAAACTCATCTGTAAAAACCAGCCCAGGAACCCAGAGAAGTCATCAGTGTAGGAAATCCAAACGGTCGCCATAGCTTTGTTTTCCAAGGTCAGAAACACACAGCCTCCGATTGCTGAAATCACCCCCACTAACTGTTACCCAGCAATTCAACTCTCATCAGCTGGGCAGACACCAAATGCCCTGCGCAGACTGGACAGGGGCTACAAAAATGAGTATGTCATTTCCATGCTCTTAAGTAAGAATTGCAAGCCCAGTCAGTACACACCCACCCACCAACATACACACTAATAGCATTGAAAACAGAGAAAAATTACTCTCTCTCTCTCTCTCTGCTATGGGAGAGAAGGCTTTTCACCTCCTCCAAGAAAATGAACTTTCCTGTATCTGTGGGGTCTGCCCAGAATTGCATTTCACAATCAAGAAGAGACTGTCAGCTACCTTTTTAGAATTAGCATAGCTGCACTTGTCCATCACACGTGCAGTTGTGTCTCAAACAACATGGGTTTGAACTGCAAGGGTCCACTTATATGCAATTTTTTTTTTCTTGATAAATACACTTGGCCCTTCATATCCTTGGGTTTCGCATCTGCAGATTCAACCAACTGCAAAATGAAAACAGTATTTTTGCATCCCCAACCCCAGATTCCCAACAGTGGATGAAAAATACCATTTTCGATCCACAGTTGGTTGAATCCCTGGATGCAAAGTGCCAACTGTAGAGTCAAAACTTGTACATGGATTTCCTACTGTGCCGGGGGCAGCGCCCCTAATGCTCAAGTTGTTCACAGGTAAACTGTACATACAAAGCCATGTGCTAGTAGGTCTGGCTCCAAGCAATCCAGGTACCAGATTCCGACAAACTGTTAAAATTATGATAATCTGTTCTTTAAATTTACCACCTGAGGTCTGCAAACTGATTCTTTCTTGAATGAAAGGGACTCATCAACAATCCACTCTGTGCTCTTCACTTCTGTAGTACCATTTTGATCCCAGAGGATTTCACAGAAACTGCCCCCAAACAGTGGGTGCTTCAGGGACAGTTTGTGAACCTATAAACCTAAGAATCCCATTACTCAGCTCACCGACTCTACAAACGGGGCAATTTGGGCATTTCAAGCAAGGAAGAGAAGCACCCCTGAGCAGTCTCACTGTCAGCCCAAAGATGAGCCTAGACCAACGGTGCCCACTTCTCAGGGTCAGTGAAAGATCCCAAGTGGATCTTTCTTGAATTAAATGCCAATAATATTAACTGGCATTTATTGTAGAGTACTCTGTGATTTATGTGCACTATGGCTCAGCCCCATGAGGCCCATAAAGCTACAGGAACTTTTCCACAGCACTATAGCTGCTCAGGGGCTGACCCCAGGGCCCTTGCTTTTATCACCAAATTCAAGTTCCTCCTACTTTGGCTAAAGTGATATCAATCTAGCCTACTGTCTATTAGGTACTTTAATTAATCAAAGATATACATACAAAATAGGATCATTAACTACTTAGCAAATGCCATTTTGGATAAAAAAATCTTCCCCATAACAAAATGTATGATATAAAAATAATGGAGGTGATGATGATAAGGTAGGAATCCCAGCATAGTCAGAATTATAAAAAATTCTAAAGGAACAGACAACATTTTGCACTTCTGATAATCAAGATATGAGTGGTGATTTTTTACAGGACTGAGAGAAAGTAACTTGTTCCCAGGTGCCAGTCTACATGCATTTGACAGTATTTTTTATCTAATGACTTAATTTTTTCAACAAGCATTTCAATTCATCACCCTCATTGGCTTGAAATAGTGTGTTTCTAAAGGGGGCTTTAACTTTTTTTCCAAGTGACTTAAAAGAAAAGCAAGCGGACTTCTGGTCAGGATGGAGGCATAGGTAGACATTCTTTGCCTCCTTGTGCAACCATGGGAAGAATTACAACCAGACCTCAAAAATAAATAAGCAGAACTACCAGAAAATCGAGCCGTATGGAAGTTTGACAACCAAGGGTTTAAAGAAGCCACTTTCATCCAAACGGCAGGAGGGGCAGAATCGCAGAGACCGGGTGGAGCGGTGGTGTGGCTCAGACAAGCAGTGACAGCAGAGGAAGGATGATCTCCCATTCACCTGCGGTGGAAAAAAATCGGGAGGGATACCCTGGGAGTGAGCAATCCCAGCCCCAGGCCAGACCGCACAGCCCAGAGTTCCAGCACTGGGGAGATAAAGGCCCATTACCTTTGGCTGTAAAAACCAGTGGGGGTTGGGGTGGCTAAAGAAACTGCTGGATTTTTGCCACTTAAAGGACACACATGGTCTTAGAACATAGGGGAACCCCAGGCAGCAACTGGAAGGGTGCCAATCGCATACGGGAAGTGGGTAAAGTGACTGGAAATGGGGCTAGTGCTGGGCAAATCGCCAGAAGCCAGGCAGTGGCACTGTCCAGAGGAGGATTTAATGGCAGGCACCCTGGGTGCACCAGGCATGCGCCCTGGACCCCGACTTCTGAAGGGCCCCACGAAACCCCAACTTTACACTTTTTTCTAATGACACCAAGTTTGGTTTCATATATGCAATTTTAATTATGTACAAGTTGTAAACTTGCAGGGCCCTTCAAAAGTCGGGGCCCAGGGTGCGCGCCCAGTGTGCCTGCCATTAAATCTGCCTCTGGCATTGTCTCTTCTCTGAGCACTCACCACAGACAGAGCCACAAAGCAGGGAAGCAGGTGGCCCCACCATGGCAATTACCTAAGGCTCCACCCCATACAATTTACAGGTGCCTTTGCTATTCTACTAAGAAAGGGAGTAAAAGCAGCTCTACCTAATGCACAGAAACAAACACAGAGAGGCTGCCAGATTGAGGAGACAAAGACATATGGCCCAAATGAAAGAACAGAACAAAGCACCAGAGAAAGAACTAAATGAAATGGAGATAACCAACATATCAGATGCAGGGTTCAAAACACCGGTGATAAGGATGCTCAGAGAACTCACAGAGTATGGCAAACACATAAAGGAAGAAATGAAGGCTACACAAAGTAAATTTTAAAAAAACAGAGAGAGAACAAACAGTGAAGGGAAGGAAGCCAGGACTCAAATCAATGATTCAGAATAAAAGGAAGAAATAAACAGTCAACCAGACAGAAAGAAGAAACAAGAATGCGAAAAAACAAGGAGGCTTAGGAACCTCTGGGACTTTAAACATACCAACATCTGATTCATAAGGATTCCAGAAGGAGGAGTGGAAGAGCAAGAAATTGAAAACTTTTTTGAAAAAATAATGAAAGAAAACATCCCTAATTTGGTGAAGGAAGTAGACATACAAGATCAGGAAGCACAGAGCGTCCCAAACAAGTTGGACACAAAGAGGACCACACACAGACACATCATAATTAAAATGCCAAAGGTTAAAGATAAAGAGAGAATCTTAAAAGCAGCAAGAGAAAAGCAGAGAGTTACCTAAAAGGGGTGCCTATAAATCTATCAGCTGATTTCTTCTTCTTCTTCTTTTTTTTTTTTTTAAGATTTTATTTATTTATTTTGAGAGAGAGGGGAAGGGAAGGAGAAAGAGAGGGAGAGAAACACAAATGCGTGGTTGCCTCTCACACACCCCCAGCTGGGGACCTGGCATACAACCCAGGCATATGCCCTGACTGGGAATTGAACCAGCAAACTTGGTTCACAGGCCGGCACTCAATCCACTGAGCCACACCAGCCAGGGTATCAGCTGATTTCTCAAAAGAAACTTTGCAGGCAAAAAGGGACTGGCAAGAGGTATTCAAAGTGATGAAGAGCAAGGACCTACAAGATTACTCTATCCAGCAAAGCTATCACTTAGAATGGAAGGGCAGGTAAAGTGCTTCCCAGACAAGGTGAAGCTAAAGGAGTTCATCACCACCAAGCCATTATTACAGAAAATGTTAAAGGGACTCATTTAAGAAAAAGAAGAAGATCAAAACAATGAATACTAGAATGACAACAAACACACAACTATCAATGATTAAATCTAAAAAATAAAAACAAAAACAAACTAAGCAGACAACCAGAACAGGAACAGAATCATAGGTATAGTGACCACATGGAGGGTTTTCAGTGGGGAGAGGGAAGGGGGAGAAATGGGGAAATGGTTCAGGGATTAAGAGGCATAATTGGTAGGAACAAAATAGACAGGGGGGGTGTTGAGAATAATATAGGAAAGGGAGAAGCCAAAGAACTTATATGCACGACCCATGGACGTGAACTAAGTAAGGGGTGGGGATTGCTGGAGTGAAGAGAGATATCAGGTGGAGAGGGACAAAGGGAGAAAAATTGAGACAACTCTAATAGTATAACCAATAAAATATACTTTAAAAAAAGAAAGTTAAAAAAAAAAAAAGCAAAAATAAAAGGTTGTTACCGGAAGAAGAAATGGGCTGGTTGGTTTTTCCCCAAGCCTGCTTGAAACTACAGAAATTTGACAATGGCGCCATCTAATGGAACATTGGAAGGTTAACAAAAAAATCATTTCAAATTTGTTTTATTAACAACAGCTTCTGCTAAACAGCTCTTTATCAGTGTTGGACACCCCATTGTTTACCTAGTATAAAAATAGTATACAAAAATATTTAAAATAAAACTTTCCCATTTCTTTCTCCAGACATAGTACTCTATGCATATACAAGTAAATTAATGAACAAATATATAACCATCAGTATGTCTATATGTGTATATATACTATTATAAATAAATGGGCTATATGTTATATGTTTTCTACAACATGCCTTTATGACCATCATGAAAATATTCCCATTTAAACACACAGAGAACTTCCTCATTTTAAAAAATGGTTCCAACATATCTGATCATATGTGGAATTTCTTTTCAGGATAATAAATATGTTTTAAATTAGATTGTGCTGATGCTTACACAGCTTTATGAATATACTAAAAGCCATTGAACTATATACTTTAAATTTTATGGAATGTGAATTATAGCTCAATAAAGCCATTTGACAAAAGAACAGATGTCCAAAACTGTCCCATTGTAAGGAGCTCCTATATTTTTCTTTTTTTTTTTTAAAGAACAAACAAACCAACCCAGGGCCATCTGTCCTGTTTTCCATGTATTTACCCACTCTCCTTTCCTGGAGGAGAGTATGAGGAAGAGATAAATGTACAAAGGTTGAAAAAAAACAGTTCCCCCTTGCCTATTCGCAGAGAGCAGTTTAAAGCCAATGGTTGAATAGTAGGCCTTTAAAGTTCTGATATCAATTTAAACCAGTAGACTTTTTATTTTATGTTATATTTTATTTTATTTTGAAAAAAACTGTGGCTCATGGAATAAAAAGTATACCACCTGTGCTGGGGAGAAAAGACTTAAGTTTGTGCTGCAACTAAATCTGAGATAGCTTAGGACATCTTTTAAGGCTAGGAGATTCACGAAGATGGAATGGAGAGTTTGTGTGTGTGGAGGGAAGGGACCGACACTTATGAGAACTTTATAGTCACCTGGCCAAAAGTCTTTGCATTTTCCCACTTCCCTCCCAACCTCCCAAAAGATATTCAGTAGTCCCTCTATATATCGTGGTTCACTTATCACAGCCTCACTGTATCACAGGATTTTTACAAATATTATATTTAATTATTTATCGCAGATTTTTCGCTATATCGCGGGATTTTGCAGTACTGTATACATATGTTGTTAAAGTTATGTACGTTTAAGAGTGTAGATTATGTAGGTTTAAGAGTGTAGAATATGTTTAAGAACATGAGGAGTGTTTATAAAAGTGTGGAAAAGGTTAATAAGGGAGTGGGAAAGGTCAATAAGGGACTGGGAATGGTTTATAAGTGTGAGAAAACGCTCACAGTAAAAACCGAGACACAGGACTTGAGCAGCAAAGCGAGGCGTTTATTCACGAGTCTGCAGAGTCGGGCGCACCCTCAGCCAGGGGAATGTGCGCAGGAGCTCCTATAATTTAAATAACTAGTTTCCAATCGATGGGCACACCAGTTAACAAGTGTTTGCAGTTTTTCATGATTAGAAGCAAAACTGCCTAGATGTCCTATGCCTATCTTGCACCCTATAGATCTAGAGGGAAGATTCTAGATTCACACAGCCCAGTTCAGGACAGGAATTCTGATGTTAGCTGGTGTGATAGAAGACACTTCCAAGAATTTCCTCCAAGAATATAACGACTGTAACATGTGCTAAAGTGAATTTGCAGATGGGCCTGTGTGCCCCTCAGTGACCATGGGTAGGGGAGGAGAGAGAGCTGGTTCCGTCTTCTGAAGACAATCTGCCATAGTTGGGTGTGGCTAGGCATTCTGGTTAGTATCCCAGAGCTGCCTCCAGAAGCTGGAGACTTAGGGCTGTTCGTGAACAATTTTTCCATCTGAGAAACAGAGGAACACACAGCGCTATACGAATGGAGTGAGCTGGCCCCTCTGATGGGCTGATTGCTGGCCAGAAGGTGCTCAGTAAGTGCTAGATCCTTCCCTTTGATCCTTGAAAGACTCTAGATGAGGGCACAGCAAACAGAGAGGCAGGAAAGACCCTGGTGAATCCATTCACAGGGTGTAGTTCTGGAGTGGTGACCCGCACAATGTGGAAGTCACCGGCCCAGCCCAGGCATGGACACCAAACCCCTATTCATAGCTGCAGGTGGAGCAAGTCCCAAGAAGAATCAGGAGAAGCAGGGTGAGGCCAGAGCTGGCCTGTGAACTGACCGTATCTTCCCAGAATCCTCAGCAGCCCCTTCCCTGAGAGGGGGCAGTGGGCAAACTGACATCACTCTGGGTCCCAGAGATGGAGCCTCCTCCTGGGCAGGAGCCAGGGCCGTCCTGGATATCGAAGAACAGCAGATCAATGAGAAATTACTGGAGCCCCTGTCCGCCCCAACGCCTGTGAGGAATCACAAAGCCACCTTCTTATTAGGACGCCAGAATGATTTCATGTTAACCAATACATCTGTAAAGACCTCATTTCCAAATGAGCTCACATTCTAAGGATCTGGGTGGATATGAAGACTGGGGCAGGGCACCATTCAACTGAGTACAGAATCTGTGGGAACGAACAAGAAATGAGATGAACAGTGAACTGTGGGCGGGACGTCTTCTGCTACAGCGCCCTAGTCAGGCCTGCCCGGAATGTCCTTTTACACTGTACGGGAACAATACAAAATAAAGTCAATGATGTCTATTCCTGGAATGAAAAGCAATTTGATTATTATAACAAAAATATGAACAGCATTCAGTGGTGTTGTGAATAAATGGGGTTCAGAAGTTGTCACGTGAAAAGTTAAAAAAAATAAATATTTTAAATAAAGATGGTAATCATATTTTAGCAAAGCTCATTGATCTAATAAATCCTATAATCTCAGTGAGCAAAATAGTGAAAAGAATAAGTTAAATCTGTTTTACACATGTATTTGAGACAATAAAAAACTTTGAAATTTTCAAATCAAAGCAAGTGAGAATACTCAGAAAATGTTATCAGGATTTTTACCACAATCTAATGTACAGTTATAAATAATTAAGTATTTTTAGACATTAAATTAATAGAATTTCAAAAAAGAATTAAAAAGCATGGGTGTATCATTATGACCTAAATTAATGACCCTGCTTGATATAAAACATAACTCTTCAAGTAAAAAAAACAAATTTTGGAAAATTTATAAATGAAGGCAATAAAACTTTCATCACTATTTTTTCAAAACTTCAACTATTTCCACAATATGTATTTTGAAATTACTTAAACTATAAAATCCAAGACTTTAAAATTAGCTTGTTGGTTTTTGTTCATCTCTTAAAGGTGAAGGAACATCTGAAATACTATATCTAAATTTTATTGCCAGTGTTTGAGAGATGGTTTCAATGGTGTTTCATGGAAAACTTTCTGGACTCTGTACACAGCAGGAGTACTGGAACAGAGTCGAGAGGAAATCTGGGAAATCTGGAGGTTCAGCCAGGATTTCAGAGACTTTAGTTTGGTGGTGGGTGAGTGCTGTCAGGCAGGGCCAGCTCCCCTCCTCAAGACTGTATGGAGAGGTTCACCCTCTCTGGGGCACAGCTTGTCCAGAGACGCCTAAGTGGTTCTGTGCTCAAGCCCTGCCCCCAATCCCATGACCAATGACTGAATGATGAGGAGGTGTGGCTTGACTGGTGTGGCCCCGTTGGTTGGAGTGTGAGCGCAAAATGGAAAGGTTGCGGTTTTGATTCCTGGTCAGGGCACATACCTAGGTTGCTGGTTTGATCCCGTGGTCCAGGTGCATAGGGCAGCCAACCAACTGATGCTTCTCTCTAGCATCAATGCTTCTCTCTCCCTTCCTCTCTTCCTGTCTCCCCCTTCCTCTCTCTCTGCAATATAAAAAAAGAAAAAAGAAAGAAAAGGTGCTGGGTGAGGATAAAAAAATTTAAAAACAGCTCCCCTTGCCATAAGATGGATCAAACGCCGAGCTACAACTACACCCCAGCTGTCCCCAGGGGAGCAGGCAGTGGGCCAGCTGCAGCTGAACAGCCGTCTTTGCTTAGTTTCTTCCCCTGCTAACTGTGGAGTTTGGAAACTCTGAAGTCCTGGATGTTTAATGGAAATAGTAACATCTTTGGAAAATGAAACATTTTAGGGAGATTTATCCTTCAGTACTGATATTCTAACAGATGTTAATACTTTTAGAGTTACAAGATTAATTAAATGAATAAAAGAAAAGTGGAAGGTACTATATAAAAATGAAGAACTATGGCATGCTGCTTGTAACAAAAGAAAGTATCAATTCCAAGAAAAAAACTATTATATTAAAAAATAAATTATTATATGAAAATGTATTTGTTGCTTGAGGGAAAAAGTGAAAATAAACGAATTCTAAAGTCATCGTCATCATCGTCATCATCGGCAGCCGTCCGTCTCCAGAGACGATGGCGTAGCTTCTTGAGAGTCTATCTGCATCGCCGAGAATGGCTGTGCAGTCCGACTCGGGAGTGACAATCCCTGCCGCACTTGTTACAGGTGAAGGCAGATGGCTGTTGTTGCTGCTGTTGACGCTGCTTCTGCCTCGATCTTTTCTGGACCGCCTCCTCGTTGCGCGCAGCCTCTGCGCGTGATGTACCTTGCCTGACAGCGAGCCTCCAGGCTAGGCGGTCGTCTGCTTGAACTTCCCATGTGTTGAGATTGATGGAGCATTGTGTCATGTCCTTTTTGCAGATGTCTTTGAACCGCAGTTTCGGGCGCCCTGTCATCCTCTGGCCTTCTGCTAGCTCGCCGTAGAGGAGGTCTTTGGGAATACGGCCTGCATCCATTCTTTTGACATGGCCGAGCCACCTGAGGCGTCTCTCACTAAGAACTGCATGCAAACTGCTCATGTTGGCTCGCTTCAGCACCTTGGTGTTGGGGACCTTATCCTGCCATGCGACATGCAGGACGCGTCGCAGGCACCTCATGTGGAAGCTGTTGAGTTTCCTTTCGTGCCTTGCGTAGGTGGTCCACGTCTCGCTGCCATAGAGGAGAGTGCTGAGTACGCAGGCTTGGTAGATGCGCAGTCTGGTTTTCTCAGTGAGGCTGGAATTGTTCCACGCTCGCCGGTTCAGTCTGGCCATAACTGTGGCTGCCCTGGCGATTCTCCGATTGACCTCCAAGTCGACTGACAGAGAGCTCAAGATGGTGGACTCGAGGTAAGTGAAGTCGTTGACAACCTCCAGGGTGTATCCGTCGATGGTGATGCATGGGGGAGTCCCCGTGCCTTGAGCCATAACGTTCGTCTTCGTCAGGCTGATGGCTAGTCCGAACTCCTTGCATGCGTGGGAAAGGCAAGTGACTAGCTGCTGGAGTCCCTCTTCGGAGTGTGATGTCAAGGCTGCGTCGTCGGCGAAGAGCATCTCACGGATGAGCACCTCTTTGACTTTCGTCTTGGCTCGTAGACGGGCCAGGTTGTAGAGCTTGCCATCGGATCTGGTGTGAATGAAGACACCCTCGCTGCAGTCCTTAAAGGCGTATTGGAGGAGCATGGAGAAGAAGATTCCGAACAGCGTAGGCGCGAGGACGCAGCCCTGCTTTACTCCGCTGCTGACTGGGAAGGCCTCAGAGGTTGCGCCGTTGTAAGACACCGTGCTGTGCATGTTGTCGTGAAAGGACATGACCACAGCAAGCAGATGTGGTGGACAGCCAATCTTCCGTAGCAAGCTGAAGAGTCCGCTTCGACTGACCAGATCAAACGCCTTCGTGAGGTCGATAAAGGCGAGGTAGAGTGGTTTATGCTGCTCGTGACACTTCTCCTGCAGCTGGCGTAGGGAGAAGATCATGTCCACTGTTGATCGGCCAGCTCTGAAGCCACACTGGGACTCTGGGAAGACGCGGGAAGCAAGGGTCTGCAGGCGGGCAAGAGCGACCCGGGCGAATACTTTGCCGACGACGCTGAGGAGAGAGATGCCCCGGTAGTTGTTGCAGTCGCTGCGGTCTCCTTTGTTCTTGTACATGGTGATAATGTTGGCGTCTCTCATATCCTGGGGGATGTAACCCTCCTTCCAGCAGAGACAGAGTAGATGGTGGAGCGGCTGTAGCAGGACTGGTTTCCCGCTCTTTAGGATTTCTGGAGGGATTCCGTCGCTTCCTGGTGCTTTCCCGCAAGCGAGGCGGTCGATGGCTTTGCCGAGCTCTGCCGCAGTAGGTGGGGTGTCAAGCTCCTCCATGACTGGTAGGTCTGGGATGGTGTTAAGAGCAGTGTCTGTTACGGCGTTCCTCGTTGCGTACAGCTCGAGGTAGTGCTCGGTCCACCGCCGCATTTGCTGTTCCTGGTCAGTGATGACCTCACCTGTCTTGGACTTAAGGGGGGCGATCTTGGAGGGGATTGGGCCTGTTGCCTTCTTGATACCCTCATACATTCCTCGTGCGTTGCCTATATCGGCGGCTTCCTGGATGCTTCTGCACAGGTTTAGCCAATAGGTGTTGGCACAGTGGCGGGCGGTCTTCTGGACTTTGTTCCTGGCAGCCCGTAGAGCTTGAAGTGTACTGGGAGTGGGCGTGACCTTGTAAGCCAGTAGGGCCTTCCTCTTAGCCTCGATCACGGGTTCCATTTCTTCCCAGTGAGCCTCGTACCAGTCAGCGTTCTTCCGCTCTTTCTTCCCGTAAGCAATAATGGCGGAGTTGTATATGGCGTCGCGGAGACGTGACCAATTGGATTCGATAATGTCGTCTGCCGCCATTCCCTCGCCGAGTGCATCTTCCATCCTGTTGATGAATTGCTGGGTCTTAACTGGGTTGCTGGCACAACTGGTGTTGATGCGTGGGCGACCCTTCATCTTGGAGTGGTGCAACCACTCCAAGCAGGCATGGTGATGGAATATATTTAAACATTCTTAATCCATGCATTGAGTTATTTTTTTATATAACTCTACAGGTTGTTAAATATTTTTAATAATACCTCTGCATACTTCATAGAGATTTTGTAAGGATTACATGAGACTGTCAGAGTAAAGCTCTTAGAGAACATAAAGGAATACAATTACTTTACCTTTTGTATGACTTTATTTATGGTTACCAATTTTATCAATATCGTGAATTGCCGTGGACCACGATAAAGTGGATTTGGCATGATTTGGGCCCCAAGGAACATGCCAGACCCGTGGATTCACTCTCTCTTTTTCCATTTGAGATGTCACTTCTGCTGTATTGTGTAACCTTTTCCGGGGGCCTCACTAAAACGCTCCTAGCAACATTAACTAACAGCTATAAGTAGCACTTCCTCTGGTTTCCTCTGCTTTATTTGTGTCTAAGCTGTGGCCTTCCAGCTGGAAGTCACACACACACAAATGCCCCAGACAGGTCAGCGTTCTGGAAAGGCCCCCCAGTCCTCCCTAGGGACCCAGTCCCACCCTCTCCCCAGGCAAGGGTGGATGAGATGCTGGTGGGTAAAGTGTCAAAAACCAAACCTCTGCCCTGGCTGGTGTGGCTCAGTGGGTTGAGCGCCGGCCTGAAGACAGAAGGGTCACCGGTTCCTGGTTAGGGCACATGCCTGGGCTGCGGGCCAGGTCCCCAGCTAGGGGCTTGCAGGAGGCGGCCAATCGGTGTGTCTCTCACACATCACTGTTTCTCTCCTGCTCTTCTTCCATCCCTTCCCCTCCTTCTAAAAAATAAACAAATAAAATGCTTATTTTAGAAAACAAAACAAAAAACAAACAAAAAAAACCCCCAAACCTCCAATTCCCTGAGCAGAAATCCTGGGATTCCAGTGCCATTCCACCAGAGGGCCAATTTGTAGGGGTTCAATTTGTGTGAAATAGCCACCCATATCACAATAGGGAAAATCACCGCCAGTCCCTGAGCGCCGTCTTTTTTAGAAAGTAGGGACCTGAGAAGTAATTTTTGCTGTCAGAAGGAAATTAAGGCCTTTTACAAACCAAGGGCTAAATAAGAGGATTTGTTTCCAGAGAGCAGTGGCCCGCCAGGAAGGAAATTGGGGTGTTAGCAGCAGGCCCTGGCTCTGCTCAGAACCCGGTGGGGCTTAGGTGTGGGACTGAGAATGACTGATGACCATGGGTGGGGATCTAGGGAGCCCAAGCAAGGAGCACCAGGGGTGAGCTACTACTAGAAGTTAGATGATGTCCTAGAAGAACCCGTAGCCAGGCAGGGACCTGGCTTCCCCACAGAGAGGGGACCTGGCCACAGGAATGTGTGAGATCAACAGGGCCAACCCTGGGTGGCAACAAGGTGCCCAGTCACAGATCCCTCCACTTGGGAGGTCCCTTAGCACTGCCTGCTGCCCACTTCAGAGTAGGGACACCAGAATGTGTGGCTCCATCTGCATACACTTCACAGAGCCAGGAGAATTCTGGACCAGGTAGAAGGGTTACACAACACCTTCTGGGATGTAATTCGGAGACTCTGAGACAGCTGGGGCTGTTAAAATCCAGAGTCCCAGGTTTCACCCCCAGGGAGTCTGTAGTGGGGCCTCAGAATCAACATGTAACAAAAGCAGGTATTTCTGATGCCATGCTTGTGCGCGCCTGCTCTAAACAGTCAATATTCGCTTCCCAAAACTAAAGCCAACTTCCAAAATGTTCCTTTTGATATAGGCCAAATCCAGAGAGAGATGGGTTTACACAAAGACAATAGAACAGTCATGTTTTTTATTTTATTTTTCCCGCTGTTCAAGTTCCCATCCCGCCTGAGTTTGCCCAGCCTACTCTCTCTCTCTCTTCTTACGAGAAGTAATTGAGGAAGACAGGTTCGTCACACCAGCCAGTCATATGACAAGCTTTTTCAGACCACTTGGTCAATAAGGAGGAAGTTCTCTAAGCCCGCACCTCCTGGGAGAACGGGGAGCCATTTGAACACACTGGGGCATTTTTTCTTTTGTCACATCTAAGGCTTGCATCTCGAAACCAAACCATGATGTGGAGAAAGAGATTTTTTGTCTTCCTTTTCTCTCTTTCGACTCTAAAAGCAGAATTGGATTGTAAGGCGATGAAAGAAACAAACAGTAAGTTTCATTTACTTCTCTCTTAAACTGTCTTAAGAAAAAGCAAACAGTGGATGGTCAGCTTTAAACATGGTCACTCATGAATAAGCTTTTCTATACTTTTAGATAAATGACCAGAGTAAAGTCTTTTCCATTACCTGCTGTTTAAAATGGAATGATTTTGGGGAGGGAGTTGGAGTATCTTTCCCGAGACTCAGAGATAAAATACAGAGATTGGTTTTTACAATGAAAAGTTTCGTTCTTCCTCTGTAATTGTTTTTTAATTAGAAAAGCAATACACAGTCAGTGTAAAATAATTCCAAGTAGCATTAAAAATATATATTAGACCTAATGAACAAAAGAAACAAACGAGCAAAATAGAACCAGAGGCATGGGAACAAGGAACAGACTGACAGTGACCAGAGGGGAGGGGGGAGAGGGGATAAGGGGGAAAGAAAGGGAAGGGTCTAGTCAAGGAACTAGTATAAATGACCCATGGACATGGACGACCAGGTTGGGACTGACTGTGGGAGTGGGGGGAGGGGAGGGACCATGGGGAGCAATGGGGGAAAAATTGGGACAACTGTAAAAGAACAATAAAAAGGAAAGTTTTTTAAAAAGTTGACACATAGAGAAAAAAGACAAAAAAAAGAAATACATAGATGTTGTACAATATATATAGTAGGAGGCAGTTTATCATCACAAAGCTGGACTAACCATAGCTGTGGTCCTAAGCCGGGTGGCCTGCGTACACGAGGCAACACCTTTAAGCTAAATCTCTTTCCTCTGTGAAATGGGGGTAATAAAAGCACCTACCCGAGAGGGCTGTTGTGAGGACTGAGTGAGACAAGCCACAGCCTTCAGCAAGGTGCCTGGCGCATAGTAAGCCGCCGGGAAATGCTAGCCCAAGTTATTAGCGTATAAACGGGAAAGTTCTGCTACACCCACTCCAATCTCTCTCCCCTCTCCACTCGCAGAAGCTAAAGCTATTAAGAGTCATTTTCTCTTCAATATCATAATAAACAAACTCTTCTGTGACTTGTCCCGTTTTTGCTTACAATAAATCACAGACACCTTTTAAAGTAGTAAATGTGTATTTAGCTCTTTTTTTCTCCCAGCACTGGCATGGCATTTCATAATATGACTTATGACTCAGCCATAATTCATTTCACCATCCTCTTACCGAGTTTTCCCTTTTTTTGGGGGGGGGGGGATGAGGCAACAGGTTTATTGAGGGAACAAAGGGTGGAGGCAGGGAAGGGAGAGGCAACTCCTGGACCAACTCAAGGGCCTGTAGGAGCAAGGGGAATGGGGGGCAAGGGAATGGGCACTCCTGGTCCTCCACACGGGCCCGTAGGAGTCCCCAAGTTTTCCCTTTTGGGGGGTGGGAGGGGGTAATATAAACAATGCCACAATAAACACCCTCATACAAAATGTCCTTTGTGGACACATGAGAGTGTGAGAGCATCTCTGTAGGATAAGATCCTAGACGTGAAACTGTGGGGTCAAAGGGCATGTCCATTTAAATTCCTCCAGAGATCCTCCCAACACATTGAACTTGTACATGGTCACCAATAGTGACCTCTCTCATGGGAGTATATTTTCCAATATTTTAGTGTTTCTCTAAAGGTGGAGACGATCAGTTTTTTTTTTTTAATAATCCATTTATTTGTTTACTTATTTATTTATTTTTAGAGAGAGAGAGGGGAAAGGAGAAAGAGAGGGAGAGAAACATCACTATGTGGTTGCCTCTCACTCACGCCCCCAACTGGGGACCTGACGTGCAACCTAGTCATGTGCCCTGACTGGGAATTGAACCAGCAACACTTGGCTCACAGGCCAACACTCAATCCACTGAGCCACACCAGCCAGGGCTACGATCAGATTTTTAATTTGCGCCAATCTGCTGAGTAAAAAATAATATTACAGTCTGCAGTTGCCTCATCACTTGTGCAGCTGAGCATCTTTTCCATGTTTATTGACCATGAAAGCTCCAGCCTTCCCCTATAAAGGAAATTTAAGAATAGCCATCCAGCTGGAAAGAGAGGTGAGGTCTCGTCTTGAAGCTAAGCTGAGAAAATGTTAGTTCTCCAAATCAAAGAGAGGAGGGAGGTCGACGGCATTTTTGAGGGGTCTAAGCACCTCCCTCCTCCACCCAAGCCACCCCTTGACCCCAGCACTATTTAATGGCCTCCCTCATTTCTTCTTCTAGAAATTACTTATTTATATTATTTGCCCACTTATTTGATTGTGTGTCTTTTTCTTATTGATTTGCTGTTGATGTATATAAAAAACGTTCTGCTTTCTTTGTGGTTTACGTAGTATTTTCTTCTACGCTCTCTTCACTTGTCTTAAATTTGCCATAGAGAAGTTGCAAGTGTTAGGGGAGTCAATTTTTTCAGTCTTTTCTTTATCGCTGCTATTTTGTGTGTCTTATTTGGAAGACGTTTTCCTAGCAGGTGATGTAAAAATATTTCCCTATATTTCTCTAAATTCTTTCATAATCTTATTTCTTACATGAAATTTTCTGATGAGGCCTATTTCCCCTCCTTGGCATTTTTGAATAATAAAACACAAACATACTGTCAAGAGTATCGGGATCATGTCAAAGGACTCAGGGGCAAGTTTAGAGATGCTTCCATGGCCAAAAAATGGAACAATAAGAATAATAACCTCAGCGGGTTTTACTACCTCTCCCTCACAACTAAGAAGGAATTTACAACCACTTCAAAACTAAGAAAACCCAGAAGATCCAGGAAATCAAACTATATAAAAGTTCAACAAAGAAATAAAGAAGAAATATTCAGCCAGAAAAGTAGGAGAGGCAGAGCTTGGACAGACAGACGGAGGGGCAGAGCTACGTGGCTGTAGGGGTGGAGCTTGGCAGCAGCAGCAGGACTAGTCACAGCGGCAGCGACGCAGGGATGGTAGCTATATGGCCGAAAGCAAAGTCAGACATCTTAAACCTGGGAAGCAATTGCAGCCCCAGACCAGACCAATCCCAAACCCAAACCAGACCGCCCAGCACATGGTTCCAGCGCCGGGGAAAACAGAACCACATTGCTTCTGACTTGAAAGCCAGTGGGGGTTGGGGCGGAGGAAGAAGCTGCTGGTCTTTCAATGGAGGCAGCAGGTTTAGCATGGGAAGGGGGAGAAGTGCCTGGAAAAGCAGCGGGCAACCGACACTGCTCCCTCTCAGACCCCTCCCCCACATACAGCACCACAGCTTGGTGAAATGGGTCATCAGCACTAACGAATACCCAAGGCTCCACCCCTTATGACAGGTCTACCTATATCACAGAAGCAAACACAGAAAGCTGTCAAAATGAGGAGACAGAGAAGTACGGCCCAAAAGGAGGAGCAGATGAAGGTTCCAGTGGGAGAACTAAGCGACGAGGAAATAGCGAACCTAACGGATGAGGAGATAGCGAACCTAACAGATGCACAGTTTAAAGCACTGGTGATAAAGATGCTCGCAGATCTGACAGAAAAGATTAAGCAGGACCGGGAAGAAATGAAGGCTATACTAAGTGAAGTGAAGGACAATACACATGAAACTAGTGGTGAAGGAAAGGAAACCAGGGTTCAAATCAATAAATTGGAACATCAGGAAGAAATAAACATTCAACCAGTATGGAAGGAGTAAAAGAGAACTGAAAAAAATGAGCAGAGGCTTACAAACCTCTGGGATAACTTTAAATGTGCCAACATCCAAATCATAGGGGTGCCAGAAGAAGAAGAGGAAGAGCAAAAAATTGAAAGCTTCTGTGAAAAAATAATGAAGGAAAACTTCCCTAATTTGGGGAAGGAAATAGACATACAAGTCCAGGAAGCACAGAGTCCCAAACGAGCTAGACCCAGGGAGGACCACACCAAGACACATCATAATTAAAATGCTAAAGATTAAAGATGAAGAGAGAATATTAAAAGTAGCAAAAGAAAAGAGAGTTACCTACAAAGGAGAACCTATTAGATTTCTCAAAAGGAACTTTGCAGGCAAGAAGGGACTGGCAAGAAATATTCAAAGTGATGAAAAGCAGGGACCTACAACCAAGATTACTCTATCCAGCAAAGCTATTATTTAGAATGGAAGGGCAGATAAAGTGCTTCCCAGACAAGGTAAAGCTAAAGGAGTTCATCACCACCAAGCCATTATTACATGAAATGTTAAAGGGACTCATTTAAGAAAAAGAAGATCAGAACTATGAACATTAAAATGACAACAAAATCACAACTATCAACAACAGAATCTTAAAAAAAATAAAAGCAAAAACTAAGCAGAAAAAATATATATATATAATTAAGTTTTATGTGTGATGATGGTAATTGTTATGTTTACAAAGAGTCCTTATCTTTTAGACATATAAACTACCAATGTCCTCTAGCCAAAGATCACCAGGGATACATGTGTAGTTAAACAAAGTTGGGTTTGGGGAGAAAAATCTCTACCATGGAAATCATGGGATGTTGCAGCAAGAAAGGTGTTAGAAAGGTCTTATGATAAGGTTTGGATCTGCGTTAGGTGATTTGGAGGAAGATTCAAAGCTGTGGGTTCTTCTCTAGATTGGATCCTTTTAGGAAGCGGAAATAATGATGCAACTGGGTATCTTAATAATTCTCATCTAAAAGGCAAAAACAGAGCAAAGCAAAAGCTGTGACCGATAAAGATGCAGCAGTCACAATTATTAGTCAATTTAGGGGGATGTTTGGCCTCTTTTGTGCTTTGGACAATGTTCATGTCTTTATTTGTGTCCAGACATGATTATGGTGTCATCTTGTTTTTGTCTTGATCCAACATGGTCATAGCGTGGCCTTGCCAGTTATTGATTGTTGCATTAATATTTGTGGAAAGAGACACTGAGATTAAGTCCAGCAAGCAGGATGAGTGGCCAGCAATGAACGGAGGGCTATAACTTTCTCTGGTTATCAGCGATTGTTCACAGCCTGACCATTCCTTTTATTGGGTTGCAGAAGTTTTTTTTAAAGTAAAACTAAACAGAAACTAAAAAGGCTTACATAGTAACAAACATTCTTTCCACTAAAAGGAATAAACATTAACCTATATAGCTACAGAACTAAAAGGCTTACGTGATCCCACTAAGAGGGATAAACATTAACCTATAGGGCGACAGAGCAAAGCGGTAAATCACAAAGGTCCAAGGGTCTGTTCCACATCTGATATAGTTGCTATGGGAGAGAGGAGACACTAATTTTCAAGCTTCTTTATTCTTAGAGACTTGTAAACCGGCCCCCAAGAATCATGTGTGAGTAAGGGTCCAAGGGTCTGCACCACATCTGATGTTATCACTATGGGAAGGAGGCTTAGGTCTTCAGCTCTTTTTGTTCCCTGGCTTTTGTGACTCAGTTACCAGGAGCCGTGTGCAGCTGCTGGCGTCAGCAAGACTCGCTTGCAAGTTCTTGCAGGCTGAGATCACAGGACACCTGGGTAGGGGGGCCCGCTTGCAGGCCCCCCGGCAGAGGGCTTGTGACTTTCGCCTACATTGATATTCCAGCTGTGAGTAACAGGTCAGGTCCTAGATAGGACAGTTCCCAACTGTCAGGGGCTGCTTTTCTCTTTCTCAATATTGAAATTTATGGATGAAATAGCATGCAGTTTGGGGTATGCTTTAGAATAATGGAAAGGGGTGGGGGGCAATGTAACAGGCTGGCCCATGAGTTGATCATTGTTGAAGCTGGGTGATAAGATCATGGGGGACCATTTTGCACTCTTCTCTACTATTATTCTAAAGTTCTGATTTTCCAAAATAAGAAATTTAAAATAAATAATGGACAAAACAAGCTACCAGACATAGTTGGTCTTAGAATCTGGAACTTGAATATTTCTATGTCAGCATAGACAGTCTTTAGAGAGTCTACTTCAGGTGCTTAACTAGCCAGAGAGACAGCAAGCACAAAAGAGCTTCTCAAGGCCATGATCTCTCACTGGGAGGGACCTCTGTAGGCCTTGAGACTTTGTCACACCCTGGTCAGCCTGGCTGTGTAGGCAAGAAACGCCCCCTTAGGAAAGTTCACTAAGAACAGTGTCTCCACCACCTTGACCCATAAAATGTGGCCATGACCACTGAGTTATTATCAAGGAACGTTAACAAGAACTTTCTATTGTGTGATTTTGTTTTCCAGGATTCGCTTCTCCAAGTTTGGACTCGAAAACAAATGTAGTCATGAAGGGTCAAAATGTATCTATAATTTGTTCAAACCAGAACAGATCACTACAAATCACCTATTCTTTGTTTCGGAATAAAACTCACATGGGAACCCAGAACAGCAAAGGTGAACCCGTGACTTTTAACCTAAGCATCTCAAAAGCTGATGATTTGGGGCCCTACAAATGTAAAGCGCAAGTTTGCCATTTTCTGAGGTACAGTTATGAGTTCAACTTCACCTTGGCCGGTAAGTAGAGCCAGCATTCCTCGGGGCCCTGTGATTTGCAGGACTCTTTTGCATTCTACAGTGGGCTCCCTGTTCCCCTTGCCAGCACTTAACAAGGATTGGGAATAAAAGTACCTCTCAACTTCATACTTGGAACTGGATCTTTCACAAAATTGTTATCAGCAGTAAAGAGATTATGAATTCTGATGAAAGGCACGTTCGCACTCTGATTCCCCAAAGCAGAGAGACACCCTCCACCCTCTGGCGTTCTCAGCACCTGGGTCAAGTCACACGGCATGGGGTCAGCCACATACTCATTGGCCTCTCTCGCTGGGCTGCAAGCTTCTTCTCAAGAAGGGTGTCCTTCACCTTTGGGTCCACATCGAGGAATAGGGGAGGGGTTCAATCCATGTTTATGGACAGAGTGAACCCAACCTGACTATCCCTGTATCACACGCATTTGCATTTTTCTAGACCCAGTGACCACTCCAGTGCTGACCATAGCAAAAAAAACCAACCGTTACCTAACGCTACGCTGCATCTCGTCCCACGGCTCCCTGCCCATCGATTATACTTTCTTTGAGGAAAACATTCCCATGTCACCAGTTATTACCATGCGTGAAAGGGAGCCTGCTGAACTGAACTTAACCAAGAACACTGGAGGGGAACAGTACAAGTGCAAAGCTAAAAACAGACTTCCTGGCCATGCAAAATACAGTCCTCTCGTCATCATACCCTCAGCAGGTAAGGTCTACCCGAGCTCCTTCAGCAGGGCCTGGGTTTGCTTCCAGAAACCTCTTCTGCCTGTCCACTTCCCACTTTGGCCACCTACTTCCAAGTGCCTTTCCTTTGGTAGGGTCCACACGAGCTGTGATGGGACTGCTTTCTGCCATAAAAACAAAACAAAAAAATGAAGAGCCGCCTGGACACTGTGGCAGGAAGGGACCTTGTAGTAAGACTTCATGCCTTCCTGCCACGGCTGGGGTCCTAAGCAAGCACGTTGGGATTCGCATCTCTCAGAGCTGTCAGGTCTCTTTTTCTTATGCTTTTCTCGTTGGCTTCTGACGCCTGCTTGACTGTGTGTTGCCCCACTGCTAACACCTGGTGAATCTAGACTTTCAGTGCCACCATGAGCTTGGGGCAAGAGGGGCGCCTGTCTCTTCCCTGTGTTTTGAGGGCACCGCTATGGTGCTTCTTGGCCATGAACATTTTCACAGTCTGAGGAGTCCAGGGGGCCATGGGACTCTACCACCCCGGACCCCATATCCCTACTTTTCTACACTTCACTCTGGGTACCTTGCCCCACGCTCCCTACCCAGTCAGATCAGGACCCACACAAGTCTCTATCCCAGCTTATCCTCCCCCAAGGGTGGACCACAGTGGGGATGCGAGCATTCCCGGACCCAAGCTATGGGAGCTGCTTGAGGGGGGTGTGAATGGCATCTGGACATGCAGTCTGGGGTCCACATGTGTGCAAGGCCCCTTAAGGTGCAGGTCAGAGCCTGGGTGGGGAGGGGGCCAGCCCAGAGCTGGGGCCATCTCTCCCCCATGCTGCTGTGTTCTGGTGCAGAACTCCAAGGAGTCTGAGAATTCTGGATTCAAACCTGGCCTTCCAGTTTCTTCTGAGGGGATATTGATCGAGGTAGGAGGAGGGTAGGACAAAAGCTAGGTCAGCACAGGCAACAGGCGTGCTCGGGCATTGAACACTCCTCCTGGCCTCATCCCCAAGAGAACAGAGCCCACACCCTGGCTTGTTAGTACTGAACAAGTGAGGCCGTCCATGGGAGTCAGGCCCCAGAAGCAGGCTCTTGCCCACAAATCACAGCCCTTCCAATTACTGCCTGTGTGGCCTTAAGAAAGTCACTTAACCTCTCTGAGCCAAACTCATTTGTAAAATGGGAGGGATGCTAACAAATAAGGCAATGCATGTAAAGTGCTTAACATGGTGTCTGTAGTTAACACTCAATAAACGGTAGCCCTCTGAGTGACAGAAATCATGCCAACATGACTAAGGGCTTTGTCCAATAAATGGCCAGGCCATTCTGAGGCTCATGACCCTGACACTGCGGCCACTGATCAGTCTGTTAAATGCTGTGCCGCTTTTCTCTTCCTTACGTTAAGAACTTCACTAACAAGGTAAGTAAGCCTTAGGAGTTGCAGGTGTCCGCCACAATGCAGGGACTAGGGTGCACAGTACCTGGGGTAACCTGGGAGACAGCCCTGGTTGCCCTTTCCAGAACATGTCACAGTTCAATGTCATTGGGAAGGAAAGCTGCGCGGTGACCGGTGAATGCTGTCTTCTTCCAGGAGGAGACAGCTGTCCATTCTGCCTGCAGCTACTGCTCCCGGTGTTACTACTGATACTAATCGTGACCATCCTAATTCTGGCATTTTGGATACTACCGAAGCACAGAGCAAGTAAGTTCTTTAGCTTTTCCGTTGTTCCCCACGGGTTTAGGATGTAGGTAGCAGGGGAGAGGGTGAGGAGGAAGGGAAAGGGGAATCAGAAATGGATGTGAAGAAATAAAAAGGGGAAGAAAAAGCCGTGAAAGGGGAAGGTAAATGCCATGTAGACTTGCTGTCGTTTCTCTGGTAAGAGCTTTTCGTATCTAGAGCGCTCGTGGGTGTGCAGCCTGTGCACTCACACGGGGCCTGAGCTAAGGGCCCTGCACTTGGTTTAATGCTCTGCTGCTGTCGCTGTCTTGAAATTCTTTTTTTTTTTAATTATTTATTTGTTTTATTTTATTTTTAGAGAGAGGGGAAAGTAGAAAGAGAGGGAGAGAAACATCACTGTGTGGTTGCCTCTCACTCGCGCCCTCAACTGGGGACCTGACGTGCAACCTAGTCATGTGCCCTGACTGGGAATCGAACCAGCGACACTTGGCTCGCAAGCTGACGCTCAATCCACTGAGCCACAGCAGCCAGGGCTCTTTTTTTTTTTTTTTTTTTTTTAAATTTTAAATCTGCACCCGAAGACATGCGTATTGATTTTAGAGAGGCAGAGAAACATTGGTGTGTGAAAGAGAAACATCGATTGGTTGCCTCTCGTAAGCTCTCTGACCAGGGACTGAACCCATAACCTAGGCATGTGCCCTGACCAGGGGTCAAACCCACGACCTTTCAGTTGCCAGGATGACACGCTGACGAACGGAGCCACACCGGCCAGGGCTTGAAATTCTTAATATATATTTTTAAGTTTTTCAAATTACTTTTAAATTGTGGTAAAATATATGTAACAATAAAATATACCATCTAAACTGCTGTGAAGTATACAGTTGGGTGGCATCAAGTATTCTCACTGTTGCGTAACTGTCACCACCACCATCCACAGCCTTCCGATCTTTTCGACTGGAACTCTGTCCCCATCAAACACGAACTCCCCAATCACTTCCCCCTTCCTCCTTGCCCCCAGCCACTCCCGTTCTACTTCCAGCTCTATGATTTTGACTACTCTAGGGATGACCTCGCAGAAAGGGGATCATACAGAATTTGTCCTTTTTAACTGGCTTATGTCACTTAGCATTATGTCCCCAAGGCCCATCTCATATTGTGCATTGTGTCAGAATTTCCTTCACTTGTCAATCTGAATAATATTTCATTATATGTAGATATATGGAAAGAACACGTGTCTCTGGCCATCTCAAGCATAATCTGATGGGCAAAGGCTGTCCCTTGCGGAGCTGGGAAAATCAGTCAGGTGGGCTCCAGCTTGGAGAAGCAGGGCTATGGCCTTCTTGATGAGTCCTTGGCTTTCCTTCAATAGACAACACTTTAGGCCATCGGAGGAGGGCATTCTTTGTTTCAGAACTATGGGGAATTCTGCTCTTTGGCAGAGGAGATGCGGAAAATGTGGCTGAATTGGTTTAATTTAATTAATCCTGCACTAATTTATTTAGGAAAAGCTGTGAGAGATAAGGCACTCGGAGACTATGAAAATACACCCATGGAAGATAGACTATATGCAAATATCTGTGAAAATCAAGGAGGTAAGAGAGCTTTGTTGGGTATTTTGATTGGTTTGGTTAGTTGTTTTAGGTTTTCATCTTACTTTTTTAAGGTTGTACAGACATATGGGTACAATGTTTCCCTCCCATCCCTGATGCCCAGTCCTACTTTCCAGGGACTAGTTTTTAAAATCCTTCCAGACAGTCTATGCATATGCTACTGTCTAAACAAATGGTAGCAATAGCTACATCTTGATTTTTTTCACTTAACGTATCTTGGAGGTTTTCTTATTTTTAATATCAGTTTGAAATGATCCTCACTGTGTCCCAAAGCCCTTTATGATCACCTCTTAAAGCAGGCTTCATATGCTGCTTTATGGTACACAGACCCACGGCTTTGGCCAATGAGAACAATCCCAGATAACGCTGACCGAGGGCCTGCCATGGTCCAGGCACAGTGCTAAGCAATCACCTGCCCTGTCTAATATAAACAGCGCTAACTCCCAATTCCCGGCATTCCCACTTTACAGAGAAGGAGACTATGCCAGGCTTGGAACCAAGGCAGTGTGCTTCCACAGCCGAAGATGGTAAGCACCCTCTGCTAAGTCCAGAGGCTACACATCACTGCCCCCAAGTGATCAGAAATTCCGTTTATAGGCCCAATAACTCTGCTCCTTACCTTTTGCCCAGAAACCGAACACTTTCAGGAGATACATTATGCCATCCCCATGTTCCAGGAGGTGACACCACAAAATCATGGTGAGCCACAGTTTGGGATAAGAGATGTTATTGAGACAGTGGTCCCTGTGAGGCCACCATACTCCAGGGCTTTCGGAGTCCAAGAATGGGGTGGACAGGGAGACCAAGGGTAACCAATACCACGGCTCCTAACAAATCTATCAGGAGATGGGTGTGTGGGGAGGTGCAAAGGATGTGACAGGGAGAGTATCATGTAAAACATCCAGAGAGGAGGATGCAGGCCACTTCTAAACCATTTTCAAGAATAAATTCGTAATTATAAAATAATCACGGGGATATAAAGTACAGCATAGAGAATACAGTTAGTAATATTGTAATAGGTATGTATGGTGTCAGGTGGGTACTGGAACTATAGGGGGGAACATTATGTAAAGTATATTATCTAACCACTATGCTGTACACCTGAAACTAGTACAAAATAATACTGAATATTAACTGGAATTGAAAAAATTTTTAAAGAATATATCACTTGATATAGTCCAGGAACAAACAGTTAATGCTTGTTTCTGTCAGTCCACCCAGCTACTAAAATAGGAATTTTTTAGAGACTCTATGTACATCCTAGGTTTACTAACTTATTACCTCTTTCATATTTCAGAAGCCTGTAATGCTGGTAAAACTGAACATGTCTATTCTGAGCTCATCTTGTGAAACTTAAAGATACAAACTACATCTCAGGGTAAGCTGATTTACAAGAAGAAAAGGCAAACTTGATTGACACTTTCAAATGCGTCCCCTGGCTGCCTGAAGCGAGTCCTTGTTTTCCATGATTAAACAGTTCCCGTGGTGAGTTCAGGAACTTCCAATCCTAGCATCAGAAAACAGTTTTGTCAGGTGAGATCCTGACTGGTGACAGTTTTTAAATGCCTTTGCTCTTTTTAGACATGGACCATTCTCCCCATTTCCACATCTTTTGCAAAAGAATAACTGTTCGACCACTGTGCTTCTCAGAAGTGCATCCTGAAAGCATTACAATGGTCTTCCTTCTGGTTTCTCCGTTCCCGTGCCCAGGGAAAGTTCAGAAGCAAAGAGACAAAGCAAAAACCATGCCTAAATTCCAAAACAAAAAGGGGTGACCTTGAAAATGTGTCTGCAGGGCACAGTGCCCGCAGTCACCATGAGAGGCAGGCAAGACTACTCAATAAGTATACATGTATTATGGGTGGCCATTTAAATTCGCTCTCAGATTTTGGGAGGCTGCAAAAATATTTATACCGATTTTCATGGACTTTCTCAATTCTCAAGATTTAGCTCTTGTCAAAGGCGTGCCTGTACGTGCTGCACTGCCCATCCATGTTCTGTGAAGAAAACAGCGCAGAGCTGAGTGGGGGGAGAAGGGACAATGGATCTGTTTCCTAGGACTGTGGTAACAAATGACCATGAACTGATGGATTAAAACGCAAATGTATTTTCTCACAGTTCTGGAGGCCAGAAGTGCAAAATCAAGGTGTCGGCAGGACCACACTCCCTCCAAAGGCTCTAGGGGAGGATCCTTACTTGCCTCTCCCAGTGTCTGGTAGTTCCTGGTGCTTCTTGGCTTGTGGCAGAAGCACTTCAATCTGTTTCCGTCTTCACGGGGACTGCTCTTCCTCTGTTCTCATAAGAAAACTGGTCAGAAGATTTAGGAACCACCCAGGTAATCCAGGATGACTTCATCTCAAGATCTTTAACCTAATTACATCCGCAAAGACCCCTTTTCTAAATAAGGTGACATCCACAGGTTCCAGGAGTTAGGATTTAGACGTATGTTTTGGGGGAGTCACCATTCAGCCCTCTACAGGGGACAAATGAGAGAGAAATAACACCTATGTCATGGAGCTACTGTGAGTTAATTCAGGTGACAAACAGAAGGGCTTGGATTAGGGCCAGGCATGTAACAACTCAAGCTAGCTATTTGTCATGTGGTGATGCTTACTCCGAGTCATACTGATTGGCTGTTCCTCTGAGAAACCTTTACATCTCTGAAGTCATCAACTTGGTGATTTGGGCCACCATCGGCTTCTTCATGTCTTAACCCAAGCTGCTTCCTGAAGCAGGACTGAGACAAGCACCTGGGTGCAGGTCGTTTATCTGGGAGGTGATCCCAGGGAGCAGGAGGGCCCAGAAGAGTGAAACAGAGAAGGAAATCAGAAGCCAACACAAGCGGTGGCGAGGGGCTAGCAAATGAGGGACCCTACGGTAACTGGATTTGTTCCTGTGAAGCCCTCCCCTGGACCTGGCGTCCAAAAAGCTGCTGGGTTTCACAGCACGCCCTCAATCGACAGCCTCTCATTTTCCTCCCTGCAAAGCTTCTGAAGCAGTTAGTAAAAGCCAGCCAACTCCATAATCCATATAATTACCGTTGCCCCGAGTCTTCCAAGTGCTAGGACTGTTGTATACCCAGTGCTCACTATCTACCTCCGCGGTGCGAAGTCTTGGTAACCGTGAGGCTATGGCGTGGAAGGGTTGAGTTACCAATAACCCCCTTGCCACCAGCAACAGAGTCCTTGTCATGCATCCAAGGAGCAACTTCCTTCCCCAGGACTGCTTTCTAGGACCTTCTAAAGCCCTGTCCTATCCTGGACTAGCCCTGAAAACAGAGCCTGAGATAAAGCCTTCCACGCAAATCGTTATGTGGGAACGACCCCAGGAAACAGGCACGAGACACGGGAGGAACAGCTAGCCCAGGACGTATTGCTGAGTTGAGCGCTGCTGTGGGTAACCAGGACTTGACCCACTGAACCCTACCGAGGGAAAACAATGTCTCTCAGAACCGTCCACTTGAGGGAGATAGAGAGAAACCTTTACCCGGGGGGCTGAGGGCCGCCCCACTCCCACCCCCACCCCCACCCCCGAGCTGTGCATGTGGGCATTCCAAGAGGGCTTCCATTAGCGCCTCACTCGGGGCACTGAGAAGCCCCGGGGCAGAGAGTGAGTGATGTGTGTTGTACACTTGAAGCATGAACCTGTCCACGCAAAGTGAGCGAAGCCGCAGATGCAGCTAGACTCCAAGGCTGAGGCCCAGAGGCCGCGACACAGGACACAGAGGCGGCGGGTTTGCCCTCTCTCAACATTTCCTTTGTTAACAACTGTAGTAACGACAGTAACTATCATGTGCTGAGCACGTACCAGGTTCCAGGCATTGTTCAGTGCTTTGTGTGATTTCCCTCCCGTCGTCCCCACAACTCCCTCCTCACCCAGCTCTGCCTCGCCCCTGCACAGATATTCAGTCCCCCTCCCCCCCACCGCCTTAGCTTTTGCATTGAATTGTTTAGGAAGGGAAGAAGAAAGGGAAGAAGAAAAGGAAGAGGATCTACTGAATTTTCATTTCAATATCTACTTCTTTTCACGTCTAGAAATTTCCCTTTGGTTCTTTTTCAAATCCACCCATTCTTTAAACTTCTTTTGTTGTAAAATGGCACCCACATTATATGGAAATGCCTAAAATTATATGTAGTTTTAATTTTTTATACCAAGTGAACACTAGTGTTGGAATGTCACCGGCAGCCCAGAAGCCCTCCGCAGGCCTCTTCCCCACCACAAGCCCATCTCCCCAATTTAACTACTCTTTTATGGGACATTGAGTGGTTGTTAGTTCGGGGCTATGACTTCTTATGCTAGGCACATGGCTCTCAAGTGTATGCAGTTACGTTGAACATGCCTAGGTCATGGGGTATGTTTATCTCCAATCTAAGCAGACAATGCCACACTGTTTTCCAAAGTGGCTCTCTGTTGCCTAAAGCATTCTATGATCTGAGACCAGAAATACAACCCTGTGAAAGCTGAGGTTCCTAAGACAAGGTACCTGAATAAAAGTTCTGGTGGGTAGGACTGGGATTTTCTTCAGAAAAGTCACTTTAAAAAAATAAACTTTTTAGTTTCTCATGGTTATAAAACTAAGTATTGAACCCCAAACTGCAAAAAAAAAGGAATGTAAAATGTTAAGTAAACGTCCGGTGGTAATATTGGTCTTTCAATTGAGGCTGCTGTGATTACAATGGGACAGAGCGGACGAGCGTGTGTGGCACAGCGTTCTAATTCCACCGTCCTCGGTGTCCTTGAGAATCAGGATCATAGCCGTGAGGGGAGACGCAGACGTCTGATAAATGAGGTTAAGTAAAAACCCTACAGTCCCACGGACCAGAGACCACTGAGGAGGGCAGGGTACTGGAAAAGGTGTCACAGAGCTCCAGTCCTTGAGCTGAGGCTCCAAGACACTCACATGTTTGCCAGACCAGCCGACACATCAGGCAGAATGAAGGGACTGAACCTAGAAATAAAAAAACCTACAGTCCTAAAAGGACACGAGGTTTTGTTTTTTTTCAGTGATGGAAATGTTCTTTATTGTCATTGTGGTAGTGGTTACACGTGTGCCAAAACCTGCATTTGTACCTTTAAAATAAGTCAATTTTTTGTATGCAAATTATGTCAATAAAGCTGATTAAAACACACACACACATTCTGCGATCCTGAATTTGAATTGATGGTGGAGGGGAGATACACACACACACACACACTATTTGCTAGCTCTCAACACGGAAAAGGCCTAGAAACAAAAAACACCTTCTAACAAGCATCCCTAGTACCAAGGGCAAGGGTATGGTCTCCTTAGAGAAACTCTGAAATACACAATCCTTGTTAGATACTAAATAACAAGCACACTATCAAAGACTCCTAAAGTTGGGTCAAAGAATTAACTTCAAAGAGGACGAACCCAACATTTATCCCAAGCCTTTTCCATACCTCTAAGCAAACAGCATGAGACGTCTCTCTTTGTAGAAGTATTCTAGCCAACGAATGAAGAAGATGGAATCAGAACATCACCCCTTTGTCACCAATGACCTGACTGATCTAGGCATTGATCAATGACTGCTAGGATCCCCCTAAAAAGAAACCACCAGACATTACTGACTCCTGATGGGAGAACACAATAACCTACAAAATAATCTTGTCCCCCAAAATGAACTTAAAAGCTGATCGAGCCACTGGAATCAACTTCCAATCTCAAGGAACAGGTTAAATAAACTACACCATGGGGATGTAACAAAATCCAAACAGTAGAAAACCCTATAATAAACAACCCAATTTTTGAGAGTGAGAAAGAGAATCTACTGGATAAGAGAGGCCAACAGACCTAACAATGAATTTCAATAAATGAATCTTATTTAAATTCTGATTCAAATAATACAAATTAGAAACTGAATCAATATTTGATACTAAAAAATATTCAAGAAAAATTTTATTATGAAAATTCTCATACACAAAAATCATCCAGCTTCAACAATAGTTTCGTTCTTATTTTTCATCTATAATCCACCACTTTTTTCTTGTTTAAACTGGAAAATTTCACTCAAAAATATTTAAGTGTCTATATTAGATAAGGATTTTTTTTTTAAAAGCCATAATAGCATTATCACACCTAAGGAAATTGTCAATAATTCCTTAGTATCATCTAGTGTTAATTTTTTTTTTGGTGTGGTAATGATTAATTGAAAGATCCTTAACTAAAATATTTACAAATAAAATGATAGCTGAAACCTACTTCAAAATAATATGGAAGGGTGGTATTGGGTTCTGTTCATGGGTTAATGGTTGTTGGCACGTGGGATTAACTACACTACCCTGCATGTTTGTGTAGGAAATTCTGTGTGATATCAAAAAATAATCATCAAAACATAAAAATTTGCAACAAGTTAGTCAGCCTTTCAAGATACTTTACACAAATTATTAGTTGAAATTTTTGTCAGGTTGATAATAATAATTAACACAAACATAATCAACATATAAGAACTCCTTCTTTCCTGATAACAAAACCCTTTTCAGAGAGGATAAGACACTACTGTAGCCCCAAGGGATAAACTGTGTTTGATCCAAATTAATCATATTCTCACACCCCTGGACAGTGATCGGCCTAGGAATGGCCATGAACCAAATTCTGACCAGTGAAACATCAACAACAACCCTTTGGATTGGTACGTCTGGGAAAGCTTGTACTTTCCCAATTAAAATGGGAGGAAAACTCTTGGCTGGCTGGTTCTCATCTCTCTTTCTTCCTAATTACAAAGTGGATGAGAAAGCTAGAAACACAGCAGCCTCCCTATGACCATTATGCAACATGTATAAAGATAAAACCCAACACATTAATGGAACAGAAAAATAGCAAAAGCCTATGTCTCTAACTACAGAGAAACAATTATACCAGCTCTGGGCAGTGCACCTCCCACCTTGACGTCTTGTTACAAGAGAAACAAATTCCAATTTGCTTAATCTAGTATAGTAGGATTTTTGTTTCTTGTAGCTGAACATATTCCTTATACAAAGGAATGCATCAAGAAATATAAATAATAAAAATGAATTTTTAGAAGCGCCAAAAATGTCCATAAGTGTAAAGGTGCTGACAAAAAAAATCTAAGTTAATATAAGACGACCAAATTAGAAAAGGCAAATATTTATTAGACCAGTATTAAAATCTATACATTCTTAGCTGATGATATATACTTGGTTAAAAAGTCTTTTACTTTGGATATATGCATCATTTCCTTCATTGTGGTATCTCTACTTCTCAGATGTATTAATCCATTCTCCAAAGTGGCATCAGTAATCAGAACTGTGAAGAGGATACCCATTTCATCATATCTAAGAAAAAAAGTAGTTAAACAAAATACATGTGTACAAATATTAATTGTAAATTCATCACATTACCAGCTTTAATTACTTTAGAGTCTGTGAGACTTTCAAGAGTCACAAAACTCAAAAGCAGGACCAAAACCCACTTTTTTCAAGTTTCTGAATCGCATTCAAAGTAATATTTTCAGGAAGTTTCTGACTTATTGTAATGGCTGAAAAGTCATAAAAGAAAATAAAATCTGAGAAACAGTGGTACTGCAAGATACCATTTTGGGTGATATTATGGGTGAATCTCAGATTAACCTTAGCCTTTTGATGCAGTCCAAGAAAATTATTTTAAAGTCTCTTACATTACTACTATAATAAAAATCCAGTGCACAACAAATAATACCAAAATCATGCTTGATATGTAACTTTGTACGCTAACTTAGAGTTTCTAGTTCAGCAATAACTGAATATATCCACAGTGGCCTTCCTTCTTTTCAACTAGTTACACGATCTCATTAATGTTTCTTCACTCTGTAGAACTCTATCAGTTATCTTATTTATCTATTTCCTTGTTTATTGTCTATTTTATCCCACTAGAATATAAGCTGCATAAGAACAGAAACCTTTTCTGCCTTATTTACTACTGTATCAAAGTACAGAAAACACAGTAGGAGCTTAATAAATACTTGGATAAAAACATCCTAAAACAGTAAAGCCCTTACCACATAAAAAACAACTATAACTTTTTTATTGTTATAAAAATTAATTAAAATTTTTTTAAAAAAGAAGAATATAGGAAAGGGTGAAGCCAAAGAACTTGTATGCATGACCCATGGACATGAACTAAGGGGGGTGGGATTGCTGGGAAAAGGGGGGTACTGGGCGGAGGGGAGTAAAGGGGGAAAAAAATTGGAACTATTGTAACAACATAATCAATAAAATATACCCAAAAAATAAATAAATGAATAAAGTGGGGAAAAAAAAGAACAACTATAACTTGGTAATGTCCACATGACTCAAAGGATATGATTTTAGAACCTGGAAAGTATAAATGCCTCTCCTTTATTTTATATATGAAAAACAATTAAGTTGCTTTATCCATAGCAACGTACTTTTCTTCTGACATCATCTGAAAGGTGTATTTTTTTTTTTTTAATTTTTTTATTTTGGTTTTTCAATTACAGTTGTCCCCTTTTCCCCCAATTTCTCTCCCCCACCCAACCCACCCCCTCTCCCGCAAACATATCCCTCCCCGTTGTCCATGTCCATGAGTCTTTTATACGGGTTCTTTGACTAATCCCTTCCCTTACTTATCCCCCTTCTCTCCCTCTCCCCTCCCCCCTATTGACTGCTATTCTGCTCTTTGTTTTATTTAGTTCCTTTGTGTTGTTCTTTAGTTTCCTGTATTAGGTGATATCATATGGTATTTTTCTTTCTTTGCCTGGCTTATTTCACTAAGCATAATTCTCTCTAGTTCCATCCATGTTGTTGCAAATGGCAGGAGTTCCTTCTTTCTTTCTGCTACATAGTATTCCATTGTGTAAATGTACCACAGTTTTTTGATCCACTCATCTACAGATGGGCACTTAGGTTGTTTCCAGCACTTAGCTATTGTAAACAGTGCTGCAATGAACATAGGGGTGCATAAGTTCTTTTGAATTGGGGTTTCAAGATTCTTCGGGTATAATGAAAGGTGTATTTTAACAAGTTATTAGAGAACTAAGGAGCAAAACACAAAGCTTGAAAGTTTTCAATCAAAAGTTATCTATCCAAACAAAAAACTAAAAAATAAAATAAGGTGAAAAAAAGCCAAAATAAACCCAAAGGAGAAACTAATTCCTTTATTTAAAAAACAAAAGTTAATGAAATAGCAGAGGGTAAGACTAGAGACAGGGAGATCAATTAGGAGATTACTTCAATAATTTGGCCAAGAGATTTTGCTGATCTTAATGTGGGTAGTAGCAATGAAGATGGAGAGAGATGGATTTGAAATATATTGGAGAGGCAGGCTGACAACATTAGTGACAAACTAGATGTGGAGAATAAGGAAGAGGGAGGGGCTAAGGATAATATATCCAGGTTTCAGTCTTGAGCGACCAGGTGTCAACAGAGGTGCCGATCACTAAGGAGACTAGTTGTCTGTCCTCTGGGATGAAATTATTTTCCACTCAGCCTCAGAATAAACCACAGCAAGGAAAAGGCAGTCCTGACTCAACAAATGCAACCAACATACATAACTCCAATCCTCATAAATCGATCAACTCAGGTATACACACTTCACGACAGTAAGTCTTGAAGCTGCACATGGTATCTACTTAAGCAGACCTGATGAACACTGTTTCCTGCAGTAGCAATAAACTAAGGGCATGTGGCTCTGTAAATGGGAAAGTCAGAAATACTTTTAAATTATATATTTATATATATATTTAGAAGAGATTTGTTACTCATAAAATAAACATCATATAAAACACTTTGAATAAACACCATTTCAGTGAAAAGGAAGACAATTCTTACTTTGAATAAAGTTGTTCCAATGAAGATTGTGCAGTTTCCAAATAACCAGGCCACACAGAAATCCCATTTTCTAGTAATTCATTCAACAGCCCTTGACAAACCTGGGGAAAAAAAAAACTTCAAATATGAAAGAAATAAAAGTAGCTAGAGTGATAAGTCTATTTTTGTGAAACCAGAAATCATCCCTTTCAATCTTTAAAATGGACACAGATTCCTTTAATTATGTGGTATTATTTATAATTTATATATTATATACTTATAACTTGTATACTTTCCCTGAAAATGATGAAATGAAACACTGCAAAGATGAATAATAAATGCAAATCTTTTGAGAAAAAACTGCATACTAAATATAAGAATTTTTATTATCATCATTATCATTCAAAGCACAAACAAAACCAAAACAATTTTTATCAGAGAAAAATAGTTAAGTCCGAAGAGTTGAGAACTGAACCCTAGGGTTTTAGTATGTCAGGAAGAGACAGAAGAGCCAGGAGAAAAAACTAAGGAGGAGTCACCAGAAAAGTATGAGGAAAAGCAGGACAGTGGTATTCCTGCGGCCAACTGAAGAAAATGTTTCAAGAAAAGATGATTGATTAGTTTCAGTGGAGTGCTGGGGACAAAAGCCCGACTGGAAATACAGAATAACGAATAAATGACACAGTAAACTTACTGTTTTCTTAACAAGCAATGATGAAGCAAATCAAAGCAAAATTTTAAATGCCCTTAACATTCTTGAGCAAAAGCACTAGAGCGGGGTTTCTCGCGTTCTGCTCTGTTGACTTAAGCTAACCAGAAGCACACCTGGCCTCCGTTAGCTAGATTCCCGCAGCACCCTCCCCGCTGGCGGCTGTGCCTGGGCTACCGGGGTTCCCCCGTGAGCGCGCCTCAGAATCACCTGGTGGGCCAGTGGAAACACGCTGCCTCCCTCCCAGAGTTTCTGATTCCCCCGATCTGGGGTAGGGACCAAGAATTTCTAAAAAGTTCCCAGGGAAAGACAATAGTTAAGTAAATAGGTGTTAAGATGTTTGATATTTGGGAATAGACAAGAATACAGAGATTAATAAATAGAAATTAACAGGGAAAAAGAAACATAACAATGAGTGTTAGTAAGTTAGTGGTTTCCAGAAGAAAATTTACTCTTTATAGTGGAAGGCAGAAAAGGAGAGAAAAGCTCTAAGCACAATTAAGTGCTGAAGACACGGGGAAATAAGTACCCTCGCTCCGTAGGTATGGGTGAGCACCAGCAGGTGTGGCCAGTCTGGAGCGCAATCTAGCTGACACAGTGAAATTAAGGAGAGATATTCACTTTACCCAGAAATCCCATCCCTGTGTATATAACTGGCAAAAATTCTTGCACAGTCCAGAAAGTTACATGTGTAAGGATTCTCTCTGTCATACGGCTGAGGCAAAACAATTAAAAACAGAATTAAGATATAGCATACAGTACCCTTTTGGTAAATTAAAAACACCCAAGGCACAAAATACTACTATATGCTTATAAGCAAACAACAACAAAATAAAAACCAAGGCTGGCAATTTTAATGACAAAAATCTAGGAAACAGAGTTCTAGTTTAAGTTTTTTAAAAGCAAATGAATCAAAATAAAAATTTAAATGGCAAACTCATTTACTTGGAATAATGGTTATAATTAAAATCATGACATTAAAACTCCTTGAACCCACCTGTCTTAGTTCCACTGTTGGGCCTCTTCCCATATCCAAAGCCACCTTAATAGGGGCTAAACAAGGGTGAAGCTTGAGTACCTAAAACAATTGAAGGGGGAGGGGGAGACAACACCACATTTAAGTAAAACACAAGCACTAACAAACATGGAGCTTCTGAAACAGTAAAATTTTCTGTGTGAAAATGGAACCTAGCTGGGGGGTCATAAAAAATCTTGTAATGATGTATTCAGCTGTCTATATCCAGCTGCTCATGGATTTCTCCACTTCAACGTTCTGCACAAATGAGTTCACCTGACACTGTCCCATTTTCTGGCAACGCCATTTTCTGTCAGTCAAAACGCCCCTTCCTGACGTCAGTGCCTTCCCTACCCAGCTGGGCCACGTGGCTTATCATCTGGACTTTCTCTTTCCAAAATCCGCCACTCATTCACTTATCCATTCAACAAAAACTTGAATGGCTACCTCTAGGTGCTAGGGACAAAAATGACTGTTTCTCGTGACGGGGAGAAACAGATAACAAACACAATAAAGTCAAAAATGTAACTGAAGGTGGTAAATGCTAAAAAAGCAGCGGGGTAGGAAGTGCCGGCAAGGGGTGGATTGGGGGAGGGCTATTTGTGATTTTAAATAAATGGTAAGAGAAGGTCTCCTCTCTGAAGTGACATGTGAGCAAAGACTTGAAAGGAGGCTGAAGAACAAGAGACGCGTGGCTACCCCAGGAAGAGCATTCTAGACTAAGGGGAGAACGAAGGCCTAGGCTCTGAGCTAGGAGCATGCCTGGCTTGTTCTAGAAGCAGCGAGGGGGTCTGTGCTGCTGGAGCAGACCAAGTGAGGTGAAGGGTAGCACACAGAGGTCAAAAAGCAAATGGTCTGTAAAACACTTTAGGGCCTTTGGCTTTTCCTGAGTGAGATGAGGAGCTTCCTGGAGTGCTCTGAGCAGAGGAGCAAAGTAACATGGTCCCTTTTAAAAGGGCCGTGCTCAGTGGGGGAAACAGGGAAAGATGGTGGTCTAACGGCCAGCCTAATCAGAGAGGAAAGAGTGGAGGGAGGAAGAAATGGTCAGATTCAGCATGTATTCTGAAGGCAGAGTCGAACAGATTTGCTTATGGTTTGGATGAGAGGTGTAAGTGAAAGGAAGGATACAGACACCCTCGAAATCCCCACCCCAAGAGCAGTTCTAGAACCTGACCTTCTCTGTGGCCATGTCAGGTTAGCTGAGCATTGCACAATCGATCACTTAACTATGCAGAGGGGTGCCACAAACTCATGGTTTCCAATGCCAGTGGAAACTCAAAATCGTCAAAACTTTTGATTTGGGCCAGCTCCCTTTCACATTTAAGGGGAATATGACTTCCGAACTCTTGCCTCTTCAACCATACTCCTCCACATTTCAGACTAATAATCTTGCCTCCTAATTCCCTAAGAAAATACAGAGTATGGGTAAAACTCTCTTCGAAGGTTAACCAGTCCCGGTAGCCTATTTTACCTACACCATCTTTCTTTCCTCCCTGTTTCAAGTAACTCCTTTTCAGACAAATCCCTCCACCTGTGCTCTTGATTCTGTCTTGATCCTTCCTGCTTCTTCCAAAGTCTTACTCCTTATTTCTTTTCTTTCCTACAGCTTCAACCCCTTCTGTCTCTTGATTTTTGAACCCTCCCCCAAAACTATTTGTCCTAAAATAAGCCTTGCCCCTGACCCAGGATCATACCTAGTTCTGTGATCCAGTGACAGCAGAAGCAGAGACATCAATACCACAGGTTTTGCTTATTCGTTCCTACTTAACACTCATCTTCTGATGCAAAAGGAAGCTAACTTTCAATGGAAAGTCTCAGAGGCTAAAAATCAGATAGCTGTCTAACTCCCCATGATCAGAAATGCCCTTGGGATTACCCAATACAAAATGTCTTGTTCTATTCTGTGAGAACCTGCTTATTATTCCTGTGGCCAGATTCTAAAAAAGCTGAAAAATACTTAAATTACTTGCACAATAGAAAAAAAAAATTATTCAGTTTGTTAGAAGCCAAGCAGACCAACATTAAAAACAGAGAAACAATGAGACCTGTATCATTTTATCAACCAGTGTCACCCCAAATAAATTCAATACAAAAGAAAAAAAAGGGGGGACACATATATTTTTAGTTTCCCAAGTCTATCTCTGAAATATCAAAAGTACCTGTCTATGGAGATTTTTCTTTCTTGTAAAGGAATTCTCTGTTAGCTGGAAAGAATCATAGAGGTAAGCCAGAATGCCTCGGTCTAGATCTCCATTTACAGATAAAACAGAAGGAACCACATTTTTTCGTCCATCTCGCCCCTTCACAGAAAAATAAAACAAAAATAAAGCATCACTTAGCAGAACTCTTAAAATTATATATTTTAGACCTCTAAAATCAGAATATAAACTGATTGATGAATCTAGAAGACATGATCAAATTAATTTTCTAAAAATCATCATCTGGCAACGCTAAAGGTAATAACTGATTTGGACAAGAATCATAAATGAATGCTGTGACTGGTAGTTCAAAATCTTGTGAGAAACACACAGTCTTAAATTATCTGCCCACAAGAGACTTATTAATTACTCATTAATTAATAAGTACAAAATACTCATCAACTTTATATTGGAGAAACCCAGTAGCACCACTTAACCAAGTGATAAACGTTAACATCACCAATAACAAATTTTATCACATGCTTCCTGATGTAACGAATCGGGAAGAGGGCAGCACCATTTCTGCAGCTGAGGAAACATGAAAGAAACTCAAATCAAGGGATGCTCTACAAAGTGATTGGCCTGTACTCTTCAAAAATGTCAAGGTCATGCAAGACAAGGAAAGATAAAAGGAACTGTTTGTTTGAAAGAGACTAAGGCTACACAACACCTATACAAAGTATGCGATCCTAGACTGGATCCTGGACCTGTAAAGGGCATATTGGCATGTTGGGTTACATTTGAAGGGTTCTGTGGATTGGATGGTAACGGTAGATTCCTGTTACTTTTCTCTCGAGAAATATGAAGTATTAAGAGGAGGTCATGTGCACCATGTCTACAGCTTATTTTCAATTGGTTCAGAAATGACCCCAGAGAATCTTGGTAAATGATAAATTAGGAGTTCAAGGTAAAAACATACATGTAATTGGGACACATTTCCAGGATACTTCTGTAAAAGTTCACGATCTCCTAGATTCCACAGGGTTTCTATTGGCTCCTTTCCCCAGGGAAAATTGTAGTAAAGTTTGTTTCCTTTTCGTCCCTCTTCATCCTGACAATCACTGCTGCTGAAGTTAGAGGGACTCACAGCAAACTGGAAAAGAAAGTTTAATTTTGTCTTGTTAACTTATTAAAATAAATGTTAAAAAGTTGCCAGAGACTTTTTATGCAGCAACTGAATGACAGTGGTCAAGCTCAAATCAAAACCACAGAGAAAAACTGTTGATTGTATATACAGCTAATTAATAAGAGGGGAAGAACTAAGTGAGATGAAGTACCATATACTCCCATTCTTATCCATTTGTAAAGAGCTTGATTATTTGTGATTATTCCACTTAATTTAGGTGGGTGTTTGGGGACCTTAAGAGTTGGAGAAAGATAAGACAATGGTGACGCAAAAATGCTTACTTCAACTCTTTCCTGTTCAGAATATACTAAAACTTGATGACAATTTATAGAACCACTGTGACTAATATGGAGAGTTCACAGAGGTAGGGAACGAAAGTAGAAGCTCTAAGAGCGAACAAGTGTCAAACTCATACCAGTCAGGAATGCCAGGTGAGAGCTTTGAACTTTACCTTGAATGTAAAAGCTTAGCAACAAGGCTTCTGAGCAAGAGAGAAATATTAACCAATGTCTTTACCAAAGTAACTTTGTTATATGGAACGAAGAAAATCATTACAGAGTCTATTTGTATTTGTTGACTTAACAGAGCTGTCGCTTACAAACATAACATAGCTACATCAAAAATTTTTCATTTATTATAGAGAAGTATTACCTCTGACATATTAAGACAATATACTTATTAACTGTTGAATTAAGGGTGATTACTGTAGTACCTTTCTCCACCACAGGAGGCGATGACGTAACCAGAAATCAAGCCACTGGCTGGCAGTTCTTGTTGAAGTAAACCACACCAATGAAGCTTCAGTCTTCTCACCGATTCTTTGGATATCAGAAATATCAGAGAATTACTTTTTTGAAAATTATATAATCTATATCAAAGTGAAATTGAGTAGTTCTTGACTATTTAAACACAAGGCCAAGTTATTTGCCATTTTTTGGTACCTTTTAACACCATCAGGTGTCTGCTTAGTATTAGAAGCAGGATGAAAACACACTCCAATCTGAGCAAGGCCATAAGGTAGCTTCTTGTTTACTAGATCCAGGCAATTAACATAGTGCTCCAAGGCACCTGTCAAAAGATAAATCAATCATCATGTAAATCTATTCTATAAGCCCAAATCTTTTTGATCAACTCATATACAAACTAATAATATAATAATGTTAACACAACAGTACAAGTAGCATGGAGCTATTTATTAAGGCAGATCTTAATTACTACTTAATTTCAGGTAGTCTTCCCCCAACTTTTTAGTTTGAAGATTTTCAAATCTACAAGAAAGTTGAAATAGTACAATAAATACCTGTAAACCTTTCACCTAGATGCACCAATTGTCAACATTTTGCCACATTTTTCTTTTCACCCCAGAAACATTCCAGCATTCATCTCCTAAAATTATTTTCTATATACTATTACACCATAAAATTAATCATAATACCATAATTTCATCTAATATATGGTCAATATCCTATTTTCTCCAATTATCACCCAAAATGTCATTTACTGCTATTCTTTCCCCCTAAGGTTCATACACTGAATTTTGACTAGGTCTCTTTAATCTCTTTGAATCTAGAACATTTCCCAACTCCTCCCTCCCTAACTTTGCTTTTAATGACATTGACTTTTGGGTCCAAGCCAGTTAAGATTATCTCACAGTAGAGATTTGTCTGATTGCTTTCTTATGATTTAATTTGCGTTAATCATTTTTAGCAGAAATAAATACTACATAGCTGATGTGTATATCTCATTGCATCCTAACAGGAGTAACATAGTATCAAATTATCCCACTATTAATGAAACAAATTTAATCACCTGGTTAAGGTAATGCATTCCCCAACAATACCATGCTCCCCAACAATCTTCCACCTATATTTTAGAGTCTACTGATGATCCTTGCTTGAGTCAATTATTATACCCTTGAAGATTATAAAATCATAACATGGTGATTTTTCTAATCCGTCTTTCCTTCTACATTTATTGCAGTTTCTGTAAAAACATAAATTTTCTCTACCTCTTCCCTCCGACAGCAGCCTCAATTACATTTTTTGTTAAAACTATGGTTTAAATTTTTTATTTTATTTAATGTTATGATCCATTACCATCAGTATTTAATGTTCGATTTGTCCCAAATTTAGCCAGTAGGAGTCTCCTTCAAGCCAGCATCTGTGTCCTCCTGACATGACACCCCCTAGTCTTCAACTAATTCTTTGCTTTCTAGAAGCACCATAAAATGTCCCAAACTCACCTTGTACTCTCCTTGCCTGAGACCTGGAATCAGCCATTTCTCCAAGCACTGGTTTATTTTATTCAATAGAAACCAAACATTGGGTACTAGGTGTGCTCATTGCTATTGTCATTTTTTCTAGGCCCTTTCAATGAAGAAAGTTAGAAAATATATATTTTTTAAATCATGAGTTATTACTGATATTGCCAACTCAAATTTAACATTACAAACTTTATTCTTGTCTTCTTTCATATTTTTATCTTTTCTATTACAGAGGAAATATTGGCTTTTAATAACAACGTATCCCATCTATTTGCTTTATCCTATAATATATATGAAATACCTTCAGAATTATAATTACAACATTCCTACTTAGAATAAACCCAAGTTCAAGATTTCTTTGTAGTTCTCTAAGCTATATAAAAGATTATATCCCATAAGCTAAATAAAAGATTATACCCCACTAAAAGACAGCACTGTGTTCCAAAGTTACTTAAAGAGTTCCACTTCTGATAATAGATTAGCTTGTTGATAACAACAACAGCAGCAAAATCTGATCAAGAAACTTTTTTAAAAATCTGTTTAAAGATAAAGGAGAACTATCAAGGCAGTAAGGACTTGAGGGTTCAAATTTTGGAGAAAAGGGAAGATAAATCTAACATTTAGTGCCACTGTTCCAATTCTCAAGTAGCAGAGCTTCCTGACATCTTATGCAACTAGGAAGTATGTAGGAGCATTGTAGTTCCTGGCTCATTGAGGAGGGGCCCTGGTAAACACCCCAGCCTTTCACTGGGGACGCTACACTCCAGGAGTAGAGATTTGTAAAACGACTGAAGCCCAGTCTCCAATAAATTTAATCCTGGATTATATTAAGAAGATAGCCGTCTGCCAAAGGCAAATCTTTCCAGAAGGAAGAAAACACCACTCAAAGCCTTGACTTAGCTCTACAATTTATATGCCAACTACCCAGAACATTGGGACAAAGTCCAAATGATAAAAAGCCCAGAGAAAAACAGATATTAAAAACAGATACATCTAAGTTATTGGACATAGACTTTACAATGCAACTGTGTTCAAAAAAGTTGACAAGATGGGGAAAATAATTAACCTATGTGTAATTAGTCACAGAAGGACAGAAGAGAATTGGTAAAAATATCTGGAGACATATTGGCTGAGAATTTTTAAAAACTAATAATAAGTACAGGCTACTACAATAATCCAGACGTGGAATAAAGCAAGAAAATTGGGCATAGAAGGAAATGGCAAACCAGGTGGATTTAAGCTTCTTAAAGGCAAGAAAAGGTCTGGCACACCATAGATGCTTTGATGAATGGACATCTAAGAGAGCTAAGTTTCGTTTTCTAACAAGGAAGACAAGATTGCTTTGTTCTGGGGCATGGTAATGAACAGTGGTTTAACTCCCCCAAAATAAAGCCACTATGGAATGAAGTTATGTAAATCAAAATTACCACATTTACTTAAAAGTTTGTTTTAATTTTCTTAAGAAAATCTTTAACAATTTGCAATATAGGTACTAATTTTTAGAGACCCATGGGCACTGGTTAATTTAAATTAACCACTTAATAAAAAATGGCAAGGATAGCATTTTGCAAAGATGAGGTTCCCCTCCCCCCAAGAATCTCTGCAATCACGTTTTATTTGACTTTAAAGGCATATGGTCCCCTATATGTTTCTGTGTATTCACTCAAGGATCACTTATAAAGCTTGATTAGTCCTATTTTGCGAACTCAAAAATTACCTACAAGGTTCTCAAAACAACGGACTGCAGGTCAGTTTTCAGTAAGAAAAAATGGGGAAGGGCATTTTCTTTTTGCTCTAGAAAAATAGCTTTGTGTGTAAAACTGAAGAGTGGCTGTGGAAGTATTTATAAACATCTTAGTAACGATGAGCAAACGGTTTAAATACATGATTTAATCTAGATCCTAATTCCAGGCTATTCAATGAACTCTTAAAATTACAGGGTTGCCCCGTGAAATTGAGAGCGTCACCAGGTCCTTCGGTCAGATTCTTTAGGGAACAGTATCGACGGCATAGACCAGTTTTCTCCGGCGTAGAAGCACTGTCAATATACCCAACCACGTACTTCAAAAAGATGAGAACCACGTAACTTCCCTTCCACGTGAATAAAGGGCCAGTTGCAATTCGCGGAATCGAGCGAGTTTGCCTTTCCACCCCCGACACCTGTTAAGCATGAAATCATGAAGCATACCGTGAAGAAGGTTCTCCCGTAGTTTCCCAGATGTTTTTAGTAAATTCTCAAGAAATGCTACTAGCTGTTCCTTACTCAGTTCGTTGTCTTGTAAGATTTCGCGTATTGTTTCTGCAGAAACTAACCTGAAGGCACTGTCCACGGGCAGCGAAGGGCCTGATTCAATATGGAGTGCGTCTACTGGAAAGACCTGCTCCCTGAACACCACCACCGAGGACCACCACTCTGCTGCCAGATTCTTCCGCAACTCTAAGCCCAAGGGGCCAAAGCCGGCGTGGCAGCCGCTCAGGAGAGAATCTCGGCTAATCTGCTGCTTGGTGCCACCGAGGAAATGCCTTCTCTGACAGATCTCTATGAGTGCTTCGCTCCCCTCTCCAGTCTCTTGGGCTTCTCTCGGCTCGCTCCCCCCGGGTAGCTCCGCGTGCGACCTCATGGGCCCTCCGAGGGGGCTACTCCCTTCGGTCAACCGCTCAGGCTGGCCTCCATCTACTCGACCCCCAAAACCAGACAACAGGCACCTGCAGACTTTCTGGCAGGTCCTGATGGATGCACCGGAGCGCATCGCCCTCGGGAGTTAAAAAGACCGCAGTCTCCTGTCGAGTCGGGGACCCCAATAAACGGCCACAAGCGTGAGAACCCGGGCATCAACTGCGCAGCCGCGTAGAAAGTGAGCGTGCGCGCAGCGGGCCCCGCCCACGGAAGCGCGACACTGAGCCTGGGCTGCGGCCGCCGCGGGCCTCCGCTTTCGCCTGGGTGGACGCGGGCCTAGCTCCCCCCCTTAACTGTCAAGCTTGGTCCTCCAGCCACTGCTGTTTTTCTGCCCTCATCAGCGTCGATAAAGGTCACCCCCATCTACTTTTCACTACGAAGTTGTAGCCACTGATGGCTGCTGTACTTCCCTTCCCTTTTTTTGCCTGTCAGAGCAGAAGACATTCCCTAAATCTCCGTGTCTTTTATTTTTTTAAATTAGATGTTTCTTTTTTTAATGGTTATTAGCAAATCTTTTTTTTTTTTGAAACATCACTGTGTGGTTGCCTCTCAGGCACCCCCCAACTGGGGACCTGACGTGCAACCTATTAATGTGCCCTGACTGGGAATTGAACCAGCGACACTTGGTTCGCAGGCCAACGCTCAATCCATTAAGCCACAGCATCCAGGGCTTCTCCGTGTCTTTTAAACGTTAATGAAAATGAACTTTGGCTCCCATTTTTAGTTTTAGTCCTTTGTGGGGGGGTTTAGAGACCTAGTTCTTCGTTGCAACTCTACTAGCTGAATACACCTCCAGCCCGCCTAACCACCAGAGCAGGTCTCCCCAGGATGTGGGTGGGGCTGCGTAAGCCGCAAGAGGCACGGTCTTTCCTCATCCAAGGGGTTCGCAGAGGCCAGCGGCGCCCCCAGGGAACCTTAGGGAAACCTGCTGAGGGGCCCAGCAACGCTTTAAACAAGCCCTGCACGTTAGTGTGGAGGTCGCGGAGAAGCGCTGGGGCGTCTTAGCTGCTCTATCAGTGGTTCTTTAGTTTCATCAGCGCACGAAGTAGAACTTGGAGATCCAAGGATAGCAGGCCTGTGCATTTGCGATCTCCAGGTTAACCCTTCAGAAGAGTGCCCAAGTGTAAAGGCATTACAATCCAGATAAAAACGGTTGACTCCAAAACCCTTTATTCCTCCCTTCCAGCGGTTCGAGAAACCATTATAGACTAATCCAGGCGAAAGGCCACTAGACCACCAGGAAGGGGTAGTTTATGAAGAGTGATAGCTTAGCAAGTGAGTTAATGTAATAAAAGAGAAGTTAATTCTTTTCCATTATCTAGTGTTGTTGGGCAACCTCAGAAAATAATTCCATACTGTAAGTGTACAAGTTTATAAAGAGAAACTAGAAAACTGAATCTTATTGCTGGAAATTATATCAACTACAACTCTCGGCACTATTTATGTGCGTTTCCCACACTAGAGGTCTATACGCAAATAAATGAGAGAGAATGGGGAGAAAAAAAATTACATTTATTAGTTAAGACAACCACAGGTTGGACACAACACATGCTAAAAAGTGGAGTCTTTTAAAACTTCAAAGATAAATAGGTAAATGTTTCCCACAGCCCCACAATCATTTCAGTGTTTACAAATTGAAAGGCCCACGTTAGACATTAACAGTAAAATATGTAATAAATACTCCATCTTACCCTGAAGCTTCTTTTAAAGTCATAACCAATTTGACCATGCTATTTAAAACTGTTAGTAGAGGTTGTTCAATTTTCAATGTATTAGTCCTAAAAATACCACTCCCCTCCCCCTACAGAATTCTATTTTATATTTTAGAGATAAGGCATTAAAACCAATTAAAGCCTCAGTTTAATAATCAGAGTTTAAAAGTCTCATTAAGACCTCCCCTCTCCTGGCAAAAAGAGCACATATATACCAGACTCTCTGGGAAGACATATAGACCTACTAGCCATTATTGAAGTATTAGAAAAGTTGGTGAGCTAAAGTTAAATCTAAAGCTATTTCTTGGATCTTTCTAGCAATAAACCCATGTTGGCCCTAACGAGACTTGTACTATAGTCACTGTGCTTTCGGTTGTTGCCTTCTCTTGGTCAATCATTTATTTTGATGAGAATATTTTGTGTTCAAATATGATTACACTTTAGCTTGAAGTACTCTATAGAATTCCCTGGATTATTGGAAAGACATTCAATGACTCCCAGTGTGACTACAATTAAGAGCCCCGGAAGCATATGGAGACTAGAATCTGTTTATAACCTGCACTAAGAACACTGAAAACATAACTCCTGACTTTATCTTAAAAGGTGTGAAGTCTTATTTTTGTTCAACATTCCAGTAATGCACAATAGATCCAAGAGCATGAATATAAATCTTTAAAAAAGCAAGTTATTTGGAGCTTTCAAATAAGTTTTCCAAGAGAAGCAGTCATCCATATTCTCACACTGACCACTTGAAGGTAGGGTTATACAGTTGGCTTCCTATCTACTTTACGATCTCAGTTCACCATTCTGCAAACAAACAGGCTATTAAACGACTCACCTTATTTTAATTCTTGCAATATGAATAAGATCACTGTTAAGAAAAGACTTCTTATTTCCCTACTACCCAAAACTAAATAATGGAAGTTTAGTTTTTGAAGGAAAAAAAAAAAAAAGACCATCTAAGCAAAGTTTTACATGACATTAATATCTAAAATAAAGTACAATTTCCACTTAATTCAGTCTTCAAATATTTTTTATTGGAAGGCCATGCACTGCCTTCATTGTATTTCAAATCACTGTACATTTACTTTTGTGAAAACACTGCCTGCATTTTCTAGTACAAAAAAAACCTAAAAATTGTTTCAGGAATGTAGAGAAATATCCAACTTAAATAGCGAAAAAGTGCACCATAATTACTGCTGCACTGCAGTCATTTCTGCATTTCCCATGTTTCTTAAATAACTATCTTGTCTGATAACACACAATATAAAGAGCAGTTATGAAAAACAGACATTTACATATACTTCTGAAGTCTTATTGAGAATATCCTGTTGGCATTGGATAACCAATCATAGGCGCAGCTGCAGTAGCAGGATATGCATATGCCTGTTGGTTCATACCATTGTGCATATTTGGAACATTACTTCCATATTGCTGAGTGCTATCATAACCATTCTGGTAAGTCCCTGCTGGGTTACCAGTCCTAAAACTGGTCTGTAAACCAGCAGACACAAAATTACTTCCAAAGCTCCCATTGGTGTAATTGGTAGCACTGTAAACACCATTCTGAGTTTTTGCCCCAAAATCTCTCTTAAGCAGACTAGAATAACCTCTGTCATAGTTTTCCCTGTCTCTAAAGGTATTAAATCCACCCCTTTTGCCCGCAGAGTATCTGTCTCGACGGTCATCCTTCATGCCTCCTCTACCCCTGGAACGACCTGTCAAAAAAAAATTGCAAACAGATTATTTCTGTGGCACAAATCATTTCTACACAGAAGGAATTCAGTAGCTGTCATGCACTATAAAGCAGTTAAGAATATTTCTTCAACTTACATGTCACGTTCGAGTTTTACTCACCTGCCAATCCCATTTAAATGGGATTATATACAATTACTTGAACTAAAACCACCAACCTCTCTTATTTCAAGATCAGTCTTACCTGAACCTCTGTCTTCAACCAACTGAAGCAACTTGGGATTAATTGCTTGATTAGCTTCACGAAGCACAGAGATAAGGTCGCTCACTTGCTTTATATTATTAGGTGTAAAGAAAGTGTATGCTGTGCCTGTTTTGGTACTGCGAGCAGTTCTTCCAATTCGATGAATATAATCCTCTGAGGAGTTAGGGTAGTCATAATTGATGACAAATTTCACATCTTCCACATCTGTAAGGTGTTGCAGTGTGGCAAAATAGCAATGTACGGAGTTTTGCACACCACAACAGCCAGACCAAAAATAAAAAGTTAGACAATTGTATTCCCAAGAAGGTACGGGCTGCAAAAAATACAGTTAAAATGGTTATCCATTCCCTGTAGGAACACCATTGAGGTTAAAAAAAATAGAAAATAAAAAAGGCACACGTCTTCTGTGTTGTATTACCCACCCAATGATAGAACCTGTCAAAAGGATGTGTATTCCCTAACACACTCCCAAATTAGCAAGTCCCTTTACAAATCATCAAGTGACATCTGAATGCTTCTGTGCAGTAGGGCCACTTAAAGGTTCACAGCAACCTCTTCATGTGCTCATTTTGAGGACCTTTAAACAAAAAGGTACATGGTCCTCTGCATTACACACTCATCAGAAGTTCAAAATTCTGGCCACACTGCTCGTCTTGCCAAGACCTTACAACCGCAGCTGCAAGAAAAACATACCTGTCCCCCAAAAGTTGTTTTTATGCACTGTGTCTCGTCTAGGCAAGCGCTTCCAAGAAGCCAGGATTCACTTGAGAATGTGTCTCTCTCTGGCAGGTCTCGACATGACGACTACTGTGCAGGTGAGGGAGGAACTTTCAAAGCATTGCTTTCTTTTCCCACTGATTAAATGTGGGAAGTTGCTCCTGCTCTAGAGCTCATGTGCCAGTACTCACCAATTTGTAAAAGGCTTAGTAGTACCTTTTAAAGCTGCTCTCTCCATTTCAAACTTGAACAAAAATTTCACTGAACATTGAAGTTTGGAAGTATTTCTTCGACATTTCAGCAAACTCACTGAAACTCAAAGACTCACAGATCACAGCAAACAGTCGGAAACAATGCTGTACCATGGCAATCATGCAAAGCATGGGACAGAATAAATACCACGGCAGTGAACTGTGAGGATAACTTCCATTTCCCCCTGGAGAGAACAGTTAACGCGGCAGAGGTGGTATGTTCTGCCTTTTGAAGATTACTGGCACACTTTCAGCTTTTCACCTCTCTAATCGACTGGAAGCAGCCAGCCGATCACTAGTCCTCCATCCCCCTCGAGTCCTCCGATTGTCATGCCTAGGCCTTGCCACAAAGACTGCACCTTTATATGAAAAAAAAACTTAGAAAAAATGCAGAGGTTAAAGAAAGCAATAAACTTTCTTTAAAAATTATATGGAGATCTTCTGGAAAACCAAGCCATGAATTCGAATTTGTACTAACCTAGCCCTCTGGAGGCCACATCTGTAGCAATCAGAATAGGAGCTTTTCCATGTTTGAATTCTGCAAAACAAAGGCACATATATATCACTCTTCTGAGCAAAATTCTTTTTGGGGGTGGGCAGGAGAGGCGAATCTTAAATTTGAAATACTTACCGTTTAGAACCCAGTCACGTTCTTGTTGACTCTTGTCACCATGGATACCCATGGCAGGCCACCTAAATTAGAGAAAAGTTCTATAAGTAGACTGCCATTTAACACTGATAAGATTTTAGTTCAGCACTTATACCATTCTTTGGTCACAGATCCCTCCAATTTCACCTGAAATAACGTTATACAGTTTTACCTACGCTACCACAAAACTCAGCTCTAATGTATCTGCTCCAGTGGAGGAAGCCCACATACCCATCTCTCCTCATTTTTCTAGTAAGTTCATCACATCTTCTTTTGGTTTCAACAAAGACAATGGTTTTATTCTCCTTCTCACTCATAATCTCTTCCATCAGACGAATAAGTCTTGAAAGAAAAAAATATAAATTTTAAAGGAAGTCCATGGTGTTACCACACATTTATGGTAAATATACATGGCTACAAATAAAAAAGGAACACCTGCTTAATATTAATAACCACTCATCAAGCAATTCTACCTTTGGCCCTTAAATAAACCAAGGACACCTGAGCTCCTTTCCTATAGGAATGCCATACAGCGATAACCAATTATCTGAATGGAGCAAGCAAGAATTTTCAGAAAAACAAGCTAATTTTAACTCAACACATTCAGATTCTACCCAACTGAAAGTCACTTCAATTGTTTTCGACTTACTTTTCATCCTTTTCAACATCATGACACACATCCACGATCTGAAGAATGTTGTGGTTTGCACTCAGTTCCAGTGCACCAATGTTTATATGAATATAGTCTTTCAGGAAATCTTCAGCAAGCTGTCTTACTTCTTTTGGCCAAGTTGCACTCCACATTAGGGTTTGTCTGTCAGGCTAAAGAATTTTGGATTTTAAAAAAACCTTGTTGTATTCCAAGAATAAATTTAAAGCTAAGTTTGAAAAAGTATACTAAGAGAACTTACTCTTATCTGATCCACAATCTTTCTTATTTGGGGTTCAAAGCCCATATCAAGCATTCTATCTGCTTCATCAAGGACAAGGTAGGTGGTTCTTCTCAGATTTGTTTTCCCACACTCTAAAAAGTCAATCAGTCTTCCAGGTGTCGCAATACAGATTTCCACACCTTCAATTAAACACATAAATGTTTAGAACTAAGACTTCTAGAACTGTTTTAGCACCAATAACAAAAAGAACCCTTTCTGTTACACACCTCTCTCCAAATCCCGTATCTGTGGCCCCTTGGGAGCACCACCATAGATGCAAGTGGACTTCAATCGACATGCTCTGCAGTATTCGGCAGCTACTTGCTGCACCTGTTGGGCCAGCTCTCGAGTTGGGGCCAGCACCAAGCACTAAGAGGAACAGAAAGTGAAGCAGCTTTTAGCAGAATCCGGGGTCTTAGTTTTACACTATGTAATTGTTTCACCAGCAGATGACAACCTCCAGCAAAATGGGGTAAGATAATCTCTCTATTTAAAGCCACCACAAACTATCTTTTCTTCTATATTCCACAAGTCTATATTAAACTTTTGGTCAAAAATTAAAGAAAAAATAAAAACCAACTTACAATAGGCCCATCACCTCTCTCTAGGAATGGCTGATGATTGATGTGGACAATGGCAGGCAGCAAATACTATTTAAGGAATAAAAGACAACAGAAGTTGTATTAAAAGTCCTATTTTCTTTTATGTCTTCTAAGGATCTCAAAAGTTCTCCCAACTTACAGACAATGTTTTCCCAGATCCAGTCTGTGCTACTCCAACCATATCTAATCCACTTAGAGCAACTGGCCATCCCTGAGCTTGAATAGCAGTGGGTTCAGTGAAGTTCTGTCTTGCAATCACGTCCATGATGTTTGCTATAGTTAAGCAGCAATTTAGAAAAATTAGTAATGTCACAGGAAAAAGGAACTTTAAAAAAAAAAAAAAAGGGAGGTAACTCAAAATTAGCACTTACCAGGGAAGTTTGCTTCATAGAAATTCAGAACTGGCTTTGGGCAGTTGTGACCTCTAACTGTAACTTCCTTGCTTCTTCTGTAGGTCTCCACCTCTTGCTACATAAACAAATAATCCAGTTAAGTCTTATAATCACCTTCCCTAACTATGCAACCAGTAAGCCCCCAAATTTATAATTAAGTACTTCCACTTTGCCAGTTTAAGTCTGGATCCACTTATGAAAACCCTTTTTGGCACAAAAAATTACCTACCGTGTTATTACGCTCAATCATCCTAAAAAAAACCCCAAAGCCATCTGTTTCTGTAACACCTCTTCCCCAATAAATCAGAAAGTGTGAATTTCCCACCATTTGGTGTTTGGAAGACATTTTCCGGTCACATTTTTATTTACTATAAAGTCACTACTAAGTTAAGCTTGACAAAGTCACATGAAATTACTCACAGCTGTGCGTCTGGCCAAATCAGGATGTTCTTGATAAAAATTCTTCTCAAATTTGGGCAGCTCATCAAGATTCCACTTCTTTTTAACTAGTTTCTCCCCAGGGTTTCCAAACTTCTTTCCTGAAAGCGGCCCTGTTCTACTTCCTCCAAATCGAGGTGCACCAAATCTGAAATTGAAACAAAAAACAACTTACGTTTCCAAAGGTCTGCAGAGGAGTTTACATACTCACTAACTTACCATCCCTTGGCACACCCTAGCTTGATGAAGACCTTTTGAAAGCATTAAGATATAACGCTGTCCTTAGCGATCATTCTCCAATGAGCAATTAGCACCCCAGGTTTCACTCCCCGTCCCCCCAGGAACACGCTTGTGTTGCTAAGCTAATAGCCCAGGATTTTTCAGGTCGGAAACTGGCTGCCCGAGGGCCAAAAGCTCAGATTACAAGAACCGACAACTGCTTCCGGCTACCAGGCTTTCCCACAAGCTTAGGAATTTAGTATCCGGTAGAGAGAGAACACAAGAAGGGAGGAGCTTAGCAGCGATGTTATTTACCGGCCGTTTTCAAGCCCAGGCGCCTTGGTTTTCATGGATAATGGGGCAGCGCAGGCCACGAGAGAACACACACGGCAGTGGTCTCGAGGACACTTAATAACCAGCCCAAGCGAGTAGGGGGATCCCGCGGAAGGGCGCCCGATTAAGATAGAAAATTACATAAAAGCTCCGGCACAGGAGGAGGAGGAGCTGGCAGCGACCGGGGGAGGAGTCCCGGCCCGGGCGGAGTCGCCCGGGCGGCGTTCCTGCTGGGGCGGCGCTTCCCCCTTTGTCTCGCATTTCTCTCTGCGCCACATTTTCTCGACGCTGCCATTTTGAGCTCCTCCGCCGGGCGGGGTAACAAAGGCGCCGCCATGTCCGAGAGCGGTATTTCGTACCCGCGGCTCAGCCACATGGCCGATTCCCGTGGCGCCAGCCCCCTTTCTGCCCCCACCTCATAAAATGGAGTCGGAGGCGGCCCTCTCGGCTCCCACAGAGTAACAGGGTCCCTAAAACACCCCTCGAAAGGTAGCCCCTAACAGCGGCGACCTCGCCTGCCTCAAGGCGTCGTGTTTCCCTCTCCTCGCAATACATTCCTCCAAATCTTCCCCACAGCTACTAAATCGCCGAGGTCCCGAAGCCCTCTCCCGAACAAAAGACAAAAATGAGCGCCGTCAACAAAAAAAAAAACCTGTCAGTTTTGGTCTAATTTTTTAAATAGCGCAAATCTTCGACTGAGAAGACCCCAAAATAGGCTGAAAAGCCAGGTTCCCATCGCCACCCACCGCTCGTTACCTCACGGGCCTCCCATCCCCCACCCGCCAGGCCTGACAGGCCCGTTCCCACATTCACCCTCGATCCCGGCCGCGGTCTCGGTCACTCGAATAGCCCGACATGGCGTCAATGATTGCGGTTGGCGGGGAAAGAAGCGGAGAGAATCGGGCGCGACGAGTCGCTGGAGGTGGCTTCGGCGACGGCGAAGCCTTGCGGGGGCGGCAGCGGCGGAGTGACGGCGATGACAGGAGAAGGTCCTCCCCTAAAGACCGGTGGAAATGAATGAGGTGCCGGTCGCGTCCCGGCTGCCGGTTTTATAGTCTGGACCGCCTCCTCCGCCGCAGAGAACACTGGGAGCTGCTCTATGACCTAATCACCCCGCCTCTGCGCAGAGGCCTCAACGACCGCCGGCGTTCCGAAATCCGCCATCTTCCCTCCCCTCCCCCGGCCCGCGCCCCTCCTTCAGATTCGCCCGTTTTTTGCCCCCTTCATGGCTGGGTTCACCCACCACCATGATGCCTCAGCCTGCTCTCCTGACTTCACCTTTTCCTAGTCTTTCCACACCTCGAGGAAGCTACCCCACACTTTTTCAGGTCCAGCCCAGGCGATAAAATGGCCAAGCCAGGAGAACCCACCCTGCCCACCTCGAGTTGTTTACGTCTACAAAGAACCTTCAGGCCCGGAACCTAACGAGACAAGAAGGCGGGGCCTGACTTCTCGCGTGACTGCCCCGCCCAGCGAGTGAGCGGGCCGCACTACTTTCTCAGTTGGGGTCGGCGGAGGAATACAAAACGAGAAGCTCACCGGAAGTGCCGTGTTAATGCCACGGGGAGACCCGCGGGGGCTGTCGGGTGACCCGCACTGTCAAATCCACACACCTGAGAATGCCTTGGCGCGATTTTGCCGGAGGAGACTAGTATCTAAAGCCTCCAAACCGCCGCCTCGGCTCGAGCTGTGAAAGGAAGTGTGCTGATGACCAATCATCAGCGGGAAACCGTTTTAACGTTCCTCCCTCCTTCACCCCTCCTTTCCTGAACTTTCCCATTCGTTCCCCCTCCTCTCAGCTTTGTGTCTGTGCTGAACGGCCCTTCCAGGACACCGTCCCCTGCGCGCTGAGGTCGGAGTCCGGCGGCGACCTGGCTCCGCGACATGGCCGGCTCAGAGGCTGGTGAGTGTCGGCCTGGAGTCCCGGTGTGTTTGCACTGAAGCCTTCCAAGTGCCCGATCCCCCTCTGCAAATTTTACTTGAGACCTCTGGCCAGCCTTAACTAAGTCTGGCTTGTGACAGACACCCCACCGTGGTGGGCGGCTTCTCCGGATAGGGTCTCGTCGCCCAGCTCTCTGTCCGATGGAAGGCCATCGAGTCCGATTTGGCGATGGGGGAGAGAAGACCCTGTGGCTGGGCCCGTAGTACGCCCGCATCTTGGCTGCGAAAAGGGCAGTAGGGAAGTTTCTTCCCCGGACTGGTATTTCTCTGAAGTCTAGCCACCGCCAAGGTGCTCTCTGCCCGTGCACTGTGGGGCTGAGGTGGCACTTACACCTGAACTGTTGAAGTATTGGTTAGGGACTTTTCTCTTCAGTGCCCTCTAGAGAAACCGGCTTTGTCTAGCACCACTCCTGGAAAGCGAATTGATTTGGTTGTCTAGGACGCTTTCATCCTTTTCTCCAGGACAGCGTTCAAACCGGTTGTCATGGTTTGGTCCCCTGTGAGAAATGGGCATGGGGGAGAGGGAGACAACACGGGCCTTGGAGAGACGCGCACGCACATTGTTTCTGGGAAAAGGGAGAGAATGTACATTCCACATACAACCAAACACATGTCTAGGACATACTGAAGGTAATCGAATACAGAATAAAAGAATTTTCCCTTTAATCACCAATCACTTCAGGGAACATATGTTTCAAAATTTTTGAATTACCGTTGGTCAAGAAACCTTTGAAAGAACTAGGCTAATTCCAACAATATAGGGCGGGGGGATGTACACAGGCAACTTAAATAGTATTGGTAATATGCTAATTCTGAATTTAGGGACTTTGTGTGAATTTTTCAGATTTTCTTTTAATATAACCAAATATTTTTTAGAAACTAAAAAATGCACTAGGGTTAGTATCATTGCTCCAATTCTGTAGCAGCCTAAGTTAATCACCCCTTTTTTGGGCACCAGAGAAATTATGACTTGCACAAGATAATTGGGTAAAAACAGTATTAATGCCACTGGGAATTTGAAGCAACATCCATTAATTAGTTTCTGGTAGCCTCAGAATATCATTAACAAGCCATCTTCTTTGAGACATCATATTCCCATGTACTTATAAATATATTCTACATAAAAACACCTATGCATGGCTTGTAAAATAAGAACTACAGTAAATGAGATTTGAGGTTGCAACAGTGAAAATTGGATTTGCATTATATTTTTGACTGCACTGAAATTGTAGCAGTCTGGAAGACATTCCAGGAAATTAAGTAGATCTTTTTGAAAATGATGCTTAGGAGGGTCTTTGAAATTCTGTCATAATCAAATTCCTTATCTTCTACAGAATTCACTGTCTGTTTTGGAGGTTTGTTTGTTTTTTTTCTAATTGTATACATGACTTTTTCTCATGCTATTTAATATTTAAGCCTGAACTTTTTCCCCTTTCCCAACAGAGTGGATAACTGTTGCCAATAGCCTTCTCCTGAAATGTCACATACATCTGAAGATACATGAACTAGAAGATTGTGATGCTTATGTCTTTATTGCTCTTTATCAATCCATTTTGGGAGAAAAGGTACCAGGTAAAGGTACTAAAAAGTGGGAGTAATAATGTTTATACCTTAAGCCAGAAGTTACTAGAGCCCTTAGTTAGAGCCTGTGGTATTTATACAATCTTGAGCTTTCTCTTTATCTAACCTCTTATTTTAAATTATTGCATTCATTTCCTTAACAAATACCTTGTGAGACCAAGCCATGATGATTGCCTTGGTCAGATCAGTTTGACTGGTCGTAGTCATCACTGTTTAATCTAATCGTGCTAAGTGCCTTGTTAAAGTCACATGTTTATGTAAATGTCCCTTCAAAGATTCTTAAATTGAGTGGAACTTAGAAACTTGTTGGGTCTTCTTACTTAACCAATATTATGGGTAAGAATCAGTGTTTGTACTGTATCCCTGGACTTTCAATAACCCTCCTTACACACTTGTGGATTTTTTTTCTCTCATGGAAAGCAGCCCATGATTATTGGTTCAAGTCTCACCTCATCTCCTTGAATTTAGGGACCTCTTTATCTTCCTTTAGCATGGTGCTTAGTGTAGTGCACACTCATGTATTTATTCAACTATATTCAACAATAAAGATTCTACTGTGTTCAGATTCTGTTAAACTTTGTACTTTTAAAGCCCTGTTCTGTTTGGGCAAAGCTTACTTTTATAAGCAGTTGAACTTCGAAGCCTGGTCAGAGACAAAGAGATGAAAATTTGGATTCTCATAGATGTGAAATTGTGTAGCTTTTTTTTTTTTCTTCCACAGACCTCATAGCTAGTCCCAGGAGTCAAGAGGATGAGGCTCACAATGTACAAGCAGTAATCGATTCTCTGGCCTTGGATTACCTGCAGGTCAGCTTGTCTCACATAACAGGTTGGTACATACTTAACCATCAGATAATTTTGCATTTTACTAACAGTAAAGGCAGCCACCCTTGAGAGCTTTTCCAGGAGAGTCAAACATTGAGTTTATAATGGATCTGGATCAGAGTTCTCGCTGAGAGTTTGAAGTGTGATTTTTTTGTTTGTTTGTTTCTGTTATTTTAAAGCTACCATGTGTTTATTTGTAGTAGCTAAAAATTAGAAACACCTAAATGTCCATTCATGGCAACAGGTTAAATAAATTAAGGTCACTCCATAGAGGAAAATACTATGCAGCTATAAAAGGGTATTATGATACTCTTTATGTACAGTGTTCCATGTTAGTGAAACAATCTCTAATATATATTGTGTGAGGAAAATGTGTAGTTAAAATGATAATGTATAGCATATGCTACTATTTGTAAATACAAAGGTAGAGAGAATATACAAGGTATATGCAATTGATTTAATGCAGAAGGACTCTAGAAACTTCTATAAGAAACCTGTGGTACTGATTGCCTCCAGTAAGAAGAACTTAAGGGCTGCAGGACAAGGGAGAAATGAGAATTTTCATGTATTTTCATTGTATACCTTTTGTACTCCATGAATTTTGAATTCTGTGAATATGTTATCTATTCAAAATAAATAAAACTGTAAAATTGTTTTTGAACCTTTTTCTAAAATACAGTAAATTGTTTCCAGCTAATGAACAGAGTAAATCTTGGAGACTTAAAACTGTACTTAAATCACTAAGAGGCTTATACTGTTAATCTATTCTTTGACAGTAGTTAAGGGAGGTCCATGTTAATCAGGATAGGTCATTTATTTCTCTTAATTTGATTGACAAGAACAAATTTTTGGCAAAAATACTCTGTCTTAAGTTTTTGAGTACAGATCTAGCTGAGTAAATGTGGTAAATCAGTTCAGAGATTATTCATTTTGAGGGATAATCCTGAGGTTCTCCTGTTCTTTCGCAATTTAGAATTGCTTTATCACTGGAGTAAGGCAGTTTCTGGCATTTGTGCTTTTTAAACATATTATAGCAAGGATATGTCTGCTTATAGAGCTTCCCGTGGTAACTCACACCCACCCCATGAAAAGTTGCAAAACTGCTTACCTCATCCAGTAGACTGCAAAGCAGCTTTTTACTCCTTGTGTTTTATTTAAATCAGCTCCTCCTACACCAGGAAGTGCTCCATTCTGGCAGGCACTATTAGTTGCTGGGTTGGCAGAATATGCTCCCCATCCTGGAAACTGAAGTCCTGAGTATGGCGTTGGGGTATATCTTGTGTATTTTGTTAAGCCAGAAAAACATAAAGCTTAAAAATAAGATTTCTGTTTAGTTGTTTTAAACACAAAAAATCTGTCAAACATTGTTTGACTACTAGTATTGCGAAACACTAAATTTCCAGTTTAGATTTGTTTTGCATTGTGACTAAAGTTATAAATGGCTAGATTCTCTTAAATATCAAATTTCCACTCTGCTTCTTCCTGAAGTGTCTCAAGAATTAAGTTTGTTTATACCTGATGTTGATTGGAGTTTATTTTCTGGGACATTTAACGTGTTAAGTTTCCATGCTTTTGCAAACCAATTACTTGTCAACATTTCAACTTAACATTTATTAAAAATCTGTTATGGACCAGGTGTATGCTAGGTACTGTTTAAAGATTAACTTCTGAGCTTATAAAGTGGATGTGGGGGAGATGAAGCTGGAGAGGTTGGGGATGATAGGAGATTAAAAAAGGTTTTGATTTTTTTAAAAAATGGTATGAATAGGAATTAACAGATTTTAAAAAATTAGGAAATCCTGATGAAAGTATTCCAACAAGTTTGATTGTTTTCTTCTTATATTTCTTTACTGCTGTTATCTTTATTACAAATCACCATCCAGAAGTAGGATTGCACAATTTGAAAGTGTTAAGTCCATTTATTTTGTTTCTTGATAAAGGATGGAATATGCTAATTAATTATCAAACACCATATTCAAGACAGTCCCCTTTGTTTCTTCAGATATTATTAGGCATCAGGAAATTGATGTTGTGAGTACAGTTGACCCTTGAACAACACAGGGGTTAGGAGTGCCGACTCTTGCGTGGTCAAAAATTCATGTGTAACGTAAGTCAGCCTTCCACATATGTGGCTTCTCAACCACGGATAGAAAATACTGTTTTTTGAACCGTGGCTGGTTGAATTCTTGAATGCGAAACCCTGGGGATACAGACGGTCAACTGTATATTTATTGAAAACATGCAGTTCAAACCTGTGTTGCTCAGGGTCACCTGTATTACATTGTTTCTCCTGGGTTGGTCTATAATCCTTTTATCTTGAATGATATTTTTACAGTGGTACATTCATTTCAGAATTATGAGGCTTTTGATTTCTTGGTTAAATTTTTTAATAGCTCTGTATTCTGTGTCCAGGAGAAAGCATAGTGAAAGGAGATAAAGAATCTATTAAGAATCTCCTAGAAATATTTGATGGGCTGCTGGAGTATCTTACAGAACACATCAGTGAAACATCTCATGAGAAAAGTAAGTTCAAGAATAGAAATTTGGTTTGGTTTATTTCTGTGTCCCTTTTGACCTTTTATATCTGTGCCTGTTTTTCTTCATAAGAATTAGAATCACTAATACAGTATACCTGATAAACTTCATTATAAACTAAATCTTAATTCTTACTGTTCCAAGTGGTTGAAAACTCTGCCCTAGACTGTAATCATATCCTTTGTCAACTTGGATGTTACTTATAAATTACTTTAATAATTTGTAATAGGAAGCTAAATTCTGGCTTCAGTTGCTTCTTATTGAATGAAATTCCTGCAAAATTTCCTATGTCACAACTGCCGTTTTTGTTTCAAATTTGGATGTTGCTGAGGTGTCGGCAGGAAGAATTGGTGCATTTCTGTCTTCAGCCCACACTTTGGTTTGTGATAACCTAAATATCTTTTATTCCACTCTTTGAGTAACCTCATTCCCTAAATTGTAACAATTTACTGTGTGAAATTTTTAGTTTATGATTTTTAATAATTGCAAAGATCAACATGTCATATTATTTTCCAAAAGAGCTATGGTTATTCAAACTAGGTTGGTAGTATATAAAAGCTGTTTATAATCTTTGGTTCAATAAGTCCCATTTCTAGGGTTTTATCCTAGGGAAATTATACAAAAGAAAGGTGCTTAAAAATCTTCATTGAAATGTTCTTTATCATTGCAGGAAAAACCAAAACTCTATATGTCTTAACAATTTGAAATTGTTAACAAGTAAACAGTAAACAATGCTGTATGTCATAGTTGGAGTAATATATGACTCAAATAAGAATGGGCTTACTATTATATAGTTACTCAAAAAAAGTTGCCAGCGGTAATAGCAATTAACATAAATTTTAATATAAATAAAGACCAAAAAAAGGGTAGGCTCATCATTCCTATTTCTCACTGATGGTGAGACCTGTGCTGTGATTATAACATTTGAAGTTCATCTTAAACTCATCAGTTAAAGATAGTTTTCTATCTTTTATCCTTGTTCCTAAAAACGTTGAAAAGCATACATAGGTAAGGCCTGGAAGGAAAGATTGAAAGGCATGTTTCTGAGTGTTTAATATATGTTAAATCCAAGCCTAGCTGGTCTGGGAATATCCAAAGCTGCATGGCATATTTATGGCTGTCAAAGAAGCATATACTCAAGTGAGGGAGACAGCCATGAATACATACAATAAAACCATTATAGGAGAATCGGGGAAGAGTGTTCAAGGCTACCAGTGGGTATTTTGATGCTCTGTGAATTTTTAGTCATTTTTCTTGCAAGATATAGAGGTAGAAAACTACCTCTAAGTAAAGAGATGGGTTAATTTGGAACATTATAATTATAGCAGCAGTTTTTACAATGTAGTGCTTCATTACAAGTTGAGGAGGGATGATAGGGACCTAGCTGAGGACAGGGAAGTGGGGATGAAGAGAGGACAGAACTAAAGGTTAAATAGATATGCATAAATAATTTGGCACCAAGCCTAGCTCAGAGTAAATGCACAATGATTGTTACCTAATGTTATTAAAATGTTGTTTGGCATAATTCCTGAAATCCTCTCCACCCCCATGAGTTAGAGTAAATGCACACATTCTGATATTATTCAGATGTTGCTTGGCGTAACTCCCAAAATTACTCCCCTGGTGAATTAGTACCTCTGGTGAAAGTGTATTCATCAGGTATGTTGGGGTAGGAAAAAGGTTGGTAGTCCTAAGGAAAATATTATCCACAACTTGATGTGGTCTGACTCGTAGAGCTTGAAGTAGGCTGACAGTCTTGTTTTTCTGAACCTACACCCTAATCATCCCATCTCAGACGTCCCTTACAGATAGCGAGGTAAAGAGAATAATAAACAGCCCTGGCTGGTATCCTCAGCGGATTGAGCACTGGCTTGTGAACCAAAGGGTCGCTGGTTCTATTTCCAGTCAGGGCACATGCCTGGGTTGCAGGCCAGGTCCCCAGTTGGGGACGTGTGAGAGGCAACCAATGGATGTTTCTCTCCCTTTCTCCCCCGTTCCCTTCTCTCTTAAAAAAAATAAATAAATAATAATAAATAAACCTACCACCTAGCTTAAATAATAAAACATTGCTAATACAACTACAGACCCTGCTTTTAAAGCATCACTTGTATTATTTCTTTGTTATGCAAGTCGTCGTCGTCGGCAGCCGTCCGTCTCGAGAGACGATGGTGTAGCTTCTTAAGAGTCTATCTGCACCGCCGAGAATGGCTGTGCAGTCCGACTCGGGAGTGACATGGTATCTGTCTCCTCCCGTGTTGAATCGACATCTTGTGATGACGCTGAAGCTACAGAGCCTGGGCAGGGTAATATGGAGGGTCTGCTGTTGCCCATGCAGCAGACCCCCCCTCTCTTCGCAGCTGAAGGGTCCAAGGGAAAGACGGAGTCGATACAGCTTGGGTTCAGGTGCGCCGCAGGAGTTGCCGGTGTTGACTACAACGTCAAACCGCCTTAGGGACTCCGGCTCCGGATTTTCTGTCGGGGTTTACTCCCTTAGCTTTTCCCCTGAAGAGGTATGCCGCAAGGCAGCGGAGGTTTTTTGGAGTCAGAGTTTTCCTTCTCTGAGTTATGCAAGTAATGCACTCTTATTATAGGTAATGATTTGGTTCTTTCTAATTTCATTTTTGCAAGAGCCCGGTTTACCAGGAGGAGCTGAGGGTGCTTTACTGTCCTTACCTCTACCCATTCCCTATATAGAAATAATAGTATGTTAACTTGGGTTATTTTGTTTGTTTTTTGGTATTGTTTTTATCTATTCTAAACAGGTGAAACTGGACAGAGTTTTAAAGAATCCCATAGAGAAGAACCTGTGGAAGAGTCAGAAAGTACTAAAGAATCCAAATCATCATGGAAAAGAGTGTCTTTTGGAAGGTAGCACTCAATGTCTGTGACTTTAATCAAAAGAAGTTATACTTTTTCCTTCTCCTAAGAATTAAAATTGCACACAGTATACCAAAATGGCAGCAAAAAAAGGAAGGAAAAAAAAAGCTAATGTGAAAATTTTACTAATTTGTAAACTTCCCTGAGGGAGTTTTAAGAACCTTGAGCTATATGGTACTTAATTCTCAGCATTAGCCACCTACTTATTTTTTAATTTTTCCATTCATCTTTAAAGTGGTTTACATTTCCTCCACAAAATTTGGAAAAAGAAATAATAAAATAAAAAAAAGAAAAAAAGAAATATTACCATTCAGAACTGAGTAACTGCTTTAACATTTTGTTGTACTTTAGTCTTTCGCTGTGTTTTTTAAATATTTAGTTATATTGTCTGTATAATTTTGTTTCCTCCATTTTAAAATTAGCACATTAAGTCTTCCTCCAAGTTGTTAAACTCTTTAAAATCATTTTTAATCGCTGTGATAACACAGCATTCTTATTGGTGCATCAGAATTTACTAAACCACTCCTCTAAAGGGGAGGTGGTTGTTCCTGTGTTTTTAAAAATTATTCTTTAATTTTTAAAAATTAAAAATTTTTTAATTTTGTACCTTTGTTTACTCCTTCTCCCCCTTCCCTTCCAATAGCTTTAAGCTGCATTCGGTCAAAGAGTATGGGTGTTATAAGGCAGTTAAAAGTCGTTAAATTACTTTCCTAAAAGGCTGTGACTGTGCACCTGTGGGCAGGATGCAAGTGCTGGGTTACCGCACCCTCGTGTACCAATATCATTGGCCAATATCAGAGTTTTAAAATTTGTACTTCTTTCATAGACAAAATATATTGTTATAGGTTTGACTGTACTTCTGCTAACTAGATGTTGAGCATTATAATATTTTCAAGAAGCAGTAAAAAAGATTATTTTTCTCCTTTTTTCTGCATAGCAATGCAGAAAACTCACAGGCAGACTGCTTGAAGCAGGGCTTGGGGTTCTCATGGGAAGGGCCCGCTGTGGTCAAGCTGGGCCCTGAGTAAGTGAGGGAACTCTTTCAGGTGTTCCTTATCATCTGAGGCTTTGGGCCCCTCTTGGGATGGAGATGAAGCAGAATCTACCAGTGAAATAATTAGACTTGGAGACACAGCACACACCTTTTCTCTAAGAAGTAATGGTGAGTAGTTAAACTTCAAATATCAGTTATTGTTATTCAGCATAGCTATCAAAATGTAAATAGTTATACTTAGGAGTGTTTAAAATTGAGAATTGAGAATAGAGAGACCCCTAACTGGACTTCAGAATTGAAATTCCAAAATACCACCATCACCCACTAAATAGGAACAATTATCTGAAATCAGTAAAGTGGGAATAATGGGCACATGGGCAAAGAGGTGGATGCAAGTTTGTCCTGTAAGGTGTGGGACTTGGTGCCATGGGACAATAATTAGGAGTATGAGTATGAGTACCTTTTAAGTATAGTTCCTGAACTGGGTGACTCACGTTTTTCGTGGTTTCAACCAATAGGTCTGTACATCCAGTGGCAATTTTTCTCCTAGGCTTCAGGTCACATTTCCAACAATCTACTGCTTATAACCAGTAAACCCGAATATCTTTCAGGCTCATTTTTAGCCTTTCTCCTTGCCTCCCTCCAACCAACCCATTCTGTCTTGCCCACTTGGTTCCCGTGCTCTTTTCTGGTATTATATTACTTCTTCTGCTGGGATGTTCTTCCTTTCTGTTCCTGGCAAACTCACCCTGGGCAAACAGAGCCCAGACTCTCCCTGACCTGCCTTAGGATCTGAGGCTCCGTAACCCACAGTGTAGCCCTCACCTTTCCATGTTAACTTTGAGTTTATGTTCACTCTTGAGTTCCAGGGACAGTAGCCACACCACACTCCTTAACCAAAGAAGGACATTTTATAATAATAAAGGTATCAATCTAACAAGGGAATGTAACCCTTGTAAACATTTACACACCCAATATAGGAGCATCTAACTATATAAAGCAAATATTGACAGACATAAAGAGAGATTGACAGTAATAGTAGGGGACTCTTAACACCACATTGATATCAATGAATGGGTCATTCAGACAGAAGATCAACAAGGAAACAGTGCCTTAAATGACACCTTAGAACAGTGCATTTAATTGATATGTTTAAAACATTTCACAAAAAACAGCAAAATGTAATTTTTTTCAAGTACACATGGAACATTTCCCAGGATAGACCATGTGTTAAGCCACAAAACAAATGTCAATTTAAGAGAATTAAAATCCTATCAGGCATCATCTCTGATCACAATGCTATGAAACTAGAAATTAATTACAAGAAGAAAACTGAAAAACACAAAACACATGGAGGCTAAATAACACGCTACTAAACAATGAATTGGTTAACAGTGAGATCAAGGAAGAAACCAAAAGATACCTTGAGATATGAAAACATGACCCAAAAATCTATGGGACACAGCCAAAGCAGTCCTAAGGGAAATTCATAGCATCACTGCCCTACATCAGGAAACAAGAAAAAAATAAAACAAACCTTATACCTAAAGGAACTAGAAAAAGAACAAGCAAAACCCATTGTGAGTAGAAGGAAGAAAATATTGAAGATCAGGGTGGAAGTAAAAAAAAGTCTGAAAAAACAATACAAACAATCAATGAAAGCAAAAACTGGTTCTTTGAGAAGATAAAATTACCTGACTGCTGTGGCTCAGTGGATTGAGCGTCAGCCTGTAAACCAAGTGTTGCTGGTTCGATTCCCAGTCAGGGCACATGACTAGGTTGCACGTCAGGTCCCCAGTTGGGGGCGCGTGAGAGGCAACCACACATTGATGTTTCTCTCCCTCTCTTTCTCCTTTCCCCTCTCTCTAAAAACTGATAAAAATAAAAAATAAAGTAATCTTGTTAAAAAATAAATTTAAGAAAAAGAGAGGACGCAAATAAATCAGAAATGCAAGAAAAGTAACAACTGACAACACAGAAATACAAAGGATTGTAAGAAAATATGAATAATTAATTATATGCCAACAAATTGGACAACCTGGAAGAAATGAATAAATTTTTAGAAACATGCAATCTTCCAAGACTGCATTAAGAAGAAATAGAAAATATGAACATACTGTTTACTAACAAAATCAAATCAGTAATCAAAAAAACTCCCAACAAACAAAAGTCCTGGACCAGATGGCTCCACTGGTGCATTTTACCAAACATTCAAAGAATTAACAATTACCCTCAAACTATTTTAAAAATATGAAGAAGGCCTAAGCTCATATTACAAGGTCACTATCACCCTGATTCCAAAACCAGAAAGAGACATTACCAAAAAGAAAAAAATACCGCTGATGAACATAGATGAAAAAATCCTTAACAAAATAGCAAACAATTCAGCAATACAGTAAAAAGATCATGCACCGTGATCAAGTGGGGTTTATTCCTGTGATCCCATAAGCCAATTAACATGATATGCCATGTAAACAAAATGAAAGATAAAAATCATAATTATTATATCAATAGATACAGAAAAAGCATTTGACAAAATCCAGCATCCATTTATGTTAAAAAACCTTCAACAAAGTGGGAATAGAGGGAACATACCTCAACGTTATAAAGGTTGTATATGACAAACCCACAACTAACAGTACTCAATGGTGAATAGCTAAAAGTGTTTCCCTGACAATCAGGAACATTGTATTGGAAGTGTTAGCCACAGCAGTCAGGCAAGAAAAAGAAAGAAAAGGCATCCAGACAGGAAAGGAAGAAGTAAAACTGTCATTATTTGTAGATGATGTGATATATCTAGAGAACTCTGGATATTCTACCAAAAAATTATTAGAACTGATAATTCAAAAAAGTAGCAGGATACAAAATTAATATTCAGAAATTTGTTGCATTTCTATATAATAATAATCAACTACCAGAGAAATTAAGAAAACTCTCATTTACATCTGCATAACAAAATACCAAGGAATAAATTCAATCAAGGAAATAAAAGACCTGTACTCAGAAAATTGTAAGACATTGAAAAAGATACAAATAAATTGAAGGATATACTATGCTCATGGATAGGAAGAATTAATGTTAAAATGTCCATACTACCCAAAGCAATCTATAGAGTCAATGCAAGCCCTATCAAAATACCAATGGCATTTTTCACAGAACTAGAACAAATAATCCTAAATTCCTATAAGAAACCCCTAAAGACCCCAAAGAGCCACAGCAATATTGATAAAGAAAAAGTTGGAGGTAATCACGCTGCCTGGTAACAAACTACTACATGGCTATAGTAATTAAAATAGTATAGTACTGGCTTCAAAACAGACACATAGATCAATAAAACAATAAAGAGCCCATGTCTATATGGTCAATTAACCTATGACAGAGGCAAGAATATACAATGAGACAAAGACAGTTTCTTCAATAAACAATGTTGGAAAACTGGAGACATACATGCAAAAAATGAAACAAGACCACTTTCTTACACCATATATAAGAATAAACTCAAAATGGATTAAAGACTTAAATGTAAGACCTGAAACCATAAAACTCCTAGAAAGCATAAGCAGTAACTGTGATACTGCTCTTAGTAATACATATATATATATATATTTTTGGATATGTCTCTTCAGGCAAGGGAAACAAAAATGAAACTACATCAAACTAAAAAGTTTTTGCACAGCAAAAGAAACCAAAACAAAAAGACCTACTGAATAGGATAATATATTCACCAATGATAAATCTGATAAGCATTAATATCCAAAGTATACAAAGTAATACAACTTAACACCAAAAGAAAAAAATATAAAAATGGGCAGAGGACTTCAATAGATGTTTTTCCAAAGGACAAATGGTCAATAGACATGAGAAGATCCTTATCATCACTAATCATCAGAAAAATGCAAATTAAAAACAATGAGATACTGCCTCACACCTGTCAGAATGGCTATCATCAATAAATCAACAAACAAAAAGTGTTGGTAGAATTGTGGAGAAAAGGGAACCCTCATACACTTTTGCTGGAATTATACATTGGTGCATCCACTTTGGAAAACAGTATGAAGGGTCCTCAAAAAATTAAAAATATAATTGCCATATGACCCAGCAATTCTATTTCTGGGTATTTATCTGAAGAAATCTCAAACATTAATTCATAAACATATATGTATCCCTGTGTTCTCTGCAGCATTATCTACAATAACCAAGATACAGAAGCAGCCTAAGTGTCCATAGATAGAAGTATGGATAAAGATGTGATACATATATACAATGGAATATTATTTGGCTATAAAAAAGAATGAAATCTTATCATTTGCAACAACATAATTGGACCTAGAGGGTATTATGCTAAGTGAAGTAAGTCAGAAAACCCTGGCTGGTGTGGCTCAGTGGATTGAGTGCCGGCCTGTGAACCAAAGGGTCACCAGTTCAATTCTCAGTCAGAGCACATTCCTGGGTTGTGGGCCAGGCCCCCAGTTGGGGGTGTGCAAGAGGCAACCACACATTGATGTTTCTCTCCCTCTCTTTCTCCCTCCCTTCACCTCTCTAAAAATAAATAAAATTTTTTAAATAAGAGAAAGACAAGTGCCATGTGATTTATATGTGGAACCTAAATAATAAATGAACAACAACAACAAGAAAACACTCATAATATACAGAGAACAAACTAATGGTTGTCAGGGGGAGGTGGGGAATGGGCGAAAAAGGTGAAGGAACTAAGAAGTACAAATTGATAGTTATAAAATAGTCCTGGAAATGTAAAGTAGAGCATAGGGAATATAATCAATGATATTGTAATAACTACGTATAGTGTCGACGTTTTGGAGGATCATTCTGTAAGTTATATAAATGTCTAACCACTATGCATCTACCTAAAACTAAAGTAATACTGAATGTCAACTGTAATTGCAAAATTTTAATAATTAAAACCAAAAGAACTTTTAACAGTGCTTGGTCGATCACTGTAGTTAACATTTAATGTTATTGTAATCTCATCAACTATCTTCATACTGATCTTTGACTGAGTTCTGTTGAAAATCTGCAAAGGAAAATAACAGTTTGATCCACAGAAGAAACAAAAAAACTGAAGAAAAAAAATGGACCCAGGTAAAAATGAAAAGTCTGGAGTCAAACTAATGACAAATTCAGTATCAGGTAGTAGAGAAATTGTGGACCAATTTATGAATTTTGAACATTAGATTTTTAGGGAGATGGTATTCATGTGAAATGTGAACATATGGAGAGAGATTTGCATATTTAAAACATTTTGAAATGAAATGGCCATATTGTATTAGATTGAGGAAGAGAGCACAAACAGATGTTGCTGATTTTTTTCCCCATCCTTACCCAAGGCCATTTTTTCACTACTCTTAGAGAAATAAGAAGGGAGAGAGAAGCATCAATTGGGTGCCTTCCGTACATGCCCAGATGGGTGATTGAACCCACAACTTTTTGGTTATGGGACAACACTCCAACCAACTGAGCAACAGCAGCCAGGGATGTTAGCTGATTTTTGAAAGACATCAGATGAGTGTAAAAAATTTAAAAATACTCAGTGTCTTTGAATAAACTGCGTGGATTTTGGGATCTCTACAAGGTGAATTTTTCCATATTTAATGATTATGTCAGTTGATCATTTTGGTATCAGTGAGTTTTCAGGGTACATTCTCATACTTTCAAAGTGAAGAATAAGTTTATTGTGAAGTCTTTCATTAAACTGGAAAGGGATAAAAAGTCAGGAGAGGGGAAGTCATGAATCCATTTCATTTATGCAAAGTTTGTGTATAACCTGGGTGGCTCAGTTGGTTTGAACATCATCCTGATATGCCAAGGTTGTGGGTTCGAACCTGGTCAGGACACATACAAGAATCAACCAATGCATAAATAAATGGAACAAAAAATTGATGTTTCTCTCTCTCAAAATCAAGAAATTAATTTTTTTTAAGTTTGTGTAGTATAGATTTGTAAAGGAGCAAAGTGGATATTCCCTCAATTTCAATATTTTAATTTGTTTCATCTATAAATCTTTGATTATGATACCAGCCAAGGCCCCTAGCCCAGAGCTATATCCCTTGCAACAGTCAGCATTTCTGCAACTCTGGCATTTTTTCTAAAGCAAACTAATGAAACATTGTGTAAAAGTTAGCTTTCAAGTTGTATAAATGATTCTGGGCTACAGAACTACATCTTGCTATCAGATAGTCATTAAAAGTAATTGTTATGAGAACTCACATAGTTCTATGATTGTCATTCCTGAGATTTTTATCCTCTGGGTACAAAATTCTTGGTTAGAATGACATTCAGCAATAAAAAATTTCACCTTTAATATTTTCTTTTCTAGGTACTCAAAGTCCTAACAGAAAGCAGTCTGAAAAAGCCTCAGCTGTACAGTGTGCCAAATCACGTGAGGAAGTGTCGCACCGTCCCGCATCTGGTGTTTTGTCCCAGAATAAGGCATCCTTTACTGAAGACAGTAAGTAGCAATGTTATTAGTTCTTGGACTGCTGCTCTGAGCTGGAGAGAGTAATTGGTGCCTGGGACACTGCTGTTGCTATGAGCCCTTTTACTTTTGTTGCTTTACCTTTATCCAGTTCTTTTTGGTTTTAGATGGTCTTATTTTGTAAATGTTTGGTATTAATTATGAGCTGATTTCTTTTTAAGATGATCTTTGGTTACATGTTTTTGCATTACCTAAATCCTCTCCTTCAGAGACTTTATATTCGTTTATTAGTTGGTGGTCTTCAAATTATTAGTGAATGACAAAATATAATAACTTGAAAAATATTGTTTCTTTTTTAAAATAATTTTTTATTGTATTTTTTCCAAAAAATATTGTTTCTTATTGTTATCTCTGGGATTTTCATATGCTTAGTATTACATAAAACTGTTGTTAATGGCTACCTTTATAACAGGTGGATGAAACATTATTTATATAGCCATTCTTCAAGCCATTTAGGGTTTTTAGTAATTTTTTGTTCCTTTTAAGTAACTTTTCAGAAGACTTTTATGATAATATTACATTCTTCCTAATTTAATTAGAGCCCTACTTGTTTACTGAGGATGAGTCCCTGATTTGTTTTCTGTGTGCTTTTTAAAAAAATCAAGTTACAATTTATTTCTAAGTCCTATTGTGAACATATTTATATAGGTACATGTATACATAAAATGATTGATTTCTTCAAGTTTCTTATTAATGTTCGCTTAAATTTGTCCAACTAGCAGAAATTCCTCCTGTGGATATGATTCCGAGTGCTAGGAAGCTAGGGGAGCCTATCCGATCAGCTATTCCTTTACATGCACCCTACCACCCCGCAGAACATCGAGCGCCCTGTCCCATGGGAAAAGAATACTTGCATTCAAGTCACTGCTTCCCTGCCATGAATTCTACTGGAGAGGGCACAGCATTTTCTGTGGTAAGTAAAAAAGCTTGCTTTCAGTTGGTTAGATGTGTATATATTTAAAGAAGTCTCAGAATAGTAGTCAAGGATATTACACTAATCAATTAGAGCACTGCACTTCTTAAAATTTACCTCATACACCTACGTGTTCTTTCTTTAGGAATATAGGGGCAGGATAAATGTATAAAAAGGGAAATAGTAAGCGCCAACATACACAGAATATTTACTTTGTGCTGGGCAGACACGTTCCAGGTACTTTACAGGTATTGAATAATTTACTCTTCCCAACACAGCTCTGGAATAGGTACTGGTTTTACTTCTCATGAGGAAGCTGATAGAGGTTTAGTATCTTGCCTCAGATCATACAGCAATTGTAGAGTCAGGATTTGAACTCAGGCATTCTAGCTTCAAAACCCATATTGTATGCCCCTAATTAAGTAATTTGAAGTGTTTAAAAGTACATAGCTTTGGCTGGTGTGGCTCAGTTGGTTGGAGTGTCATCCCATAGCCAAAAGGTTGCAGTCAGGGCACATACCTAGTTGTGGGTTCGATCCCTGGTCCTAGTTGCTTCCATTCTTTCATTCTTTTAAAAGAAAAAATCCTTTTATACAGTTAACCTGTCCCTGTCTTTCTAAAAATAAGAACAGGCAGTTATATGCAAAGAGTGAATTTATAAATAATGATACATTCTCATTTTTAAAAAGTCAAACAATGCAGAAAAAGTGCAGAGCTGAAATGAGCCTCATTTGCATTAGGTGATCATCATTCTAAACATTCTGTGCATCTATTCAGATAGGAGTGTAAATGGAAAAAAGGGAGAAAAGGCACCATAGGACAGTGGTTACTTTGGGAGAGGCTGGGAGGGTGGTGAAAGGACTTGGGAGTTGCTGGTAATATTCTCTTTCTCAACCTGCGTGGCATTTAAGTGGGAATGTTCATTTTGAAATAATTCTTGAGCAGGACCCTTAAACTTCAATTAAAAAATATTTTAAAATATTAGTTACTTACTAAAGAATATTAAATTTAACTTTAATAGAAGAAAAGGATACTGAAGTGAAACTGAACACATTGTGAAACATCGAATGTTTCTTCACCACAAGAAGTATTTTCCATAAGATTCCCTCTAAGGTTAAGAAATAAATTGTTAAAAATGTTAGTTTATATTGATATTTTGGGAGGTTTTTGTCTTTAACTGTTTCAGTTTTGGACAGTTGATATTTACTTCTTGCTATGAAACATGACTTTAATACTTTCCATTTGTGATTTGATCATTTTTTCATTGTACAGGTATAGTCATATTTTTCATATTTGTGAACACCTCACCTGCCTTTATATTTGAATGGCATTCTGAGCCATTCTTTTTCTCTAATTACAAGTTTATAGTCACTGCTCCATTACTTTCGTATCAGTTATCAGTAGAGTATTTTGGCAAATACTCTATTTAAAAAAAAAACCAGAACGTGGAGAATAAAGGGACCTAGCTTTGTGCAACAGGTTCTCCCCTTCCGCCACACCCAAAATGTTATTTTTATGTGTTGTCTTTGTAGTTTTTTAAATCGACTCTCCTTTGTTTTTAATAGGAACCAGATCATGGAGTTTTCTTAACTTCCAAGTTGCCTAAAGATAGCAAACAGGAAACGTTTCCAGCTCAAGTCCAAAGCCCTAGGACAAGGAAACTTCCCAAAGGAAAAAGGTACCATTACTGCAGGCTCCCCTGTTTACAGTGTGTTAGGCAAAGGGACATACTCTCCAAACTAAGCTGTGAAGAAATATTTGTTAAAGCAGATATTACAGTTATTTTAAATTACATAATATACATACCTACATGTCACATAGTCACTTTTATTACAGATATGAAAACGGAGCTGCAGCCTCTTCCTGGGATTCATCTTTTTCCCAGAAGCCAAGAAAGAGATTCACAGAACAAGAATTACATGCAGTGTCAGAGAAACTTTCTCAACAGCTCTCTGAACTAGATTGGGCAAGTCTTGTTTTTATCTATAGAGATTGTCATAGTTGGTGAGCTTTAAGTGATCTTATAATTGAAAGTGAAAGTGAGCTAAGAACCTGGAAAATTACTTGTATTTTACTTACTGTGAAAATGATCCACAAGTCAGACAGGAAGGACATAGGGTGAGAATGCTAACCTTTCATGTTATGACCAAATTTGGTACAGATTTATCCAAATTTTTATTGAATTCTGATGAAAACTAATTATTTAACATAAGAGACTATATTAAACCATTTCTCTTTTGATACATCTGTATAGTTTCCCTTTGTCACTAAAGACAGATCTGTTATAAAATTAGATGGATCTCTGATTCTCCCAAAATACAATATTACAGTTTGGGGATATCATTGAATAAATATATTAAATCCTTATGTGACTTACTCTAAACTTCATTGAACTGAATAGTCCATAGCACTGATACATACTCTTTGGAAACTAAACATGCATTAGCATTTGAAACCTTGTTATTAGTACCTAATTATCAGGGGAAGCTTGTCTGTGTACTCCTTCCAACTTGCATTCTGCTGTTGTCAATGGAAAGATGTTGAATTTTCTTGATAGATGTTAAAAAGTGCCCTGGGTGATCGAATTAAAGAAAACACTGACCATGGAGAAGAAGATATTGGAAATGAAGAGGTGGAGAGTGGGAATGAGACACTGTCTCAGCACAGTGACAGCGTCATGGAACATGGGCCCAAGAAGCGAAGGCCAGGTACCTATCCCAGAGAGGCCAGGATGAGGACAGGCAGGGGAACACTTAGGTACTTCTGTGTCTTTGTAATGGCTGGCTTCCTCATTTTAAATGTTCCAGAGATATGAAAAGGATCAAAGATAATATCTAAATACCTGTATCTTCACCATCTAGAAGTAGATGTTAACAATTATATTTGCTCTTTACACCTTTGTGTTGAAGGAAGAATTGAAAGATCCCATCTGTCCTTCTCAGAGTCCATTCTCTTTCCTTTCCTCCAAAGAAGCTACTCTCAAGATTGACACCATTTTCTCTTATTCCAATTTTTACTTTTCCTTTCCAGTTTTGTTAAGATATAACTGACATTTATAATTGTACTTGTTTAAGGTGTACAGCATATATATATAGCAAAATGATTACCACAGTAAGTTTAACATACAACTTTTAAGATCTTATCTCTTAGCAACTTTCAAATATGCATTACAGTATTTTTAATTATAGTCACCATGATGTACATTATATCCCCAGAACTTATAATGGAAGTTTGTACCTTTTGTCCACCATCATGCATTTTGCTCAACCCCCAACCCCCACCTCTGTCACCCACCAATCTGTTCTCTGTATCTTTGTTTGTATAGGTTCCATAAACGAGTGAGATCATACAGCATTTATCTTTGTTTGACATACCTCATTCAGCATAATGCCCTCCATGCCTATCCATGTTGTCACAAATGGCAGGATTTCCTTCTTTTTATGGGCTGAACAATATTCCACTGTATGTATGGGCATGTATATGTATATATCCCATTTTTAAATCCATTTATCTGTCAGTGGACGTTTACGTTGTTTCCATACCTTGACTGTTGTAACATGGGGGTGCAGGTATCTGTGGAAGTAGTGCCAGAGGGCCTTGGCTGCTGACCTCCTGGGCTCTCTGCGCTCATCAGGAACTAAACAAGGGCACTGTGGGAAGTCCTCCAATCTGAGGGCAAATGTTAGACCTTGATATCAGCAGGGTTTAGCACAGACTATCTTTGTAGAGTGGCAAGACCTCACTTTTAACTGGAACAATGCCCAAGTCAAGAAGATATTATCCTTGTTTTACAGATAAGATGGGGCTCAAGGACAAAACTTATCCATGGTCTTAGAGTCAGTAAATGATGAAACCCGAATGAGACTCAAGTCTGAGGCCAGCATGGTCTGTCTCACTGGTGGATGGTCATTGCGCATGAAAAGTGCCTAGAATATGCTGGTTGAATGATTGTGGAACTGATTGAACAAAATCTTGGACTCCCCACTCAGAAGTCTTCAGTTATTTTGTGGCCTCAGCAGTTTCTCTTCCCTTCAACCCTATTCTTTGATGTTTTCTCCAGTGTCTAAGAGCTTGCAGTCTGTCCCCACGGACAGCAGTTGCTTTCAGCAGTCGGTGTGGATGACTGTACTTGAATGAAGGACAACCAAAGACACACACATGCTTTGGCTTCAAAGCATGAACATTACTACATGTTTGAAAGTAGCGGCACTGTGGCTTCAGGTCCTCAGCATGTGCACTGCCTTGAATCGCCTTATCTTTTTTTTTTCTTTTAATTAAAAAATTTTTTATGTTTTATTTTTGACTTAGAGAGAGGGTAAAGGAGGGAGGAAGGGCAAGAAACATCAGTGTGAGAAAGAAACATCAAATGTCTACAGTTTTTTTAAATTGATTTTTAGAGGCAGGGGGGAGGGAAAGAATATCGATCTGTTGTTCCATTGATTTATACATTCATCAGTTGCTTCTAGTACAAGCCCTGACCAGAGATCAAATCTGCACCCTTGGAATATCCAGATGATGCTCTGATCAGCTGAGCTACCCGGCCAGGGCAGTTGTCTAGATAACAATGTTCTGCTATAATGACATGGCTCTGGCTCGGTTGGCACATCCGATTAGATTGCAGGTCAGGTTACAGTCCTAAGTGGCAGGTTCAATCCCTGGTTGTGGCACATATGGGAGGGAACCAGTCAGTGTTTCTCTTTCCCATTCCTCTCTAAAATCAATAAATCAATAAATAAAATAGATGACAATGTTCCATCTCTTTGATTTGGTTTCCGGAGAATTGTCATTTGCTTTCTGTTACCTGTTACCTTGTTTGTTCATGGTGCTTGATGGGTTGTTCCACTGCTGGCAAAGTGGAAGTAGGGAACATCTTATTTAGGTACAGTCTTGATTTTAACAAGTCGGTAGATTGATGATTAAGTCTTTCTTTTGTTTTCCAGTAGATGGTGCTATAGTACAAGTTTGTTTTCTCTGTGCTTTGATCCTCTGGGGTTGTGGTTGGTTGGTTGGAGTGTCACTGTGTTAGTAGGAGTCTTCACCTGGGTGATTGGGATGGTGTGTGTCCCTGCTGTGTCTTAGTCACCTGGGTCTCCAGGTATCACTGTCACGGTGGGGGGATGTGGCATGTGAGGGTAAGCTGGGTTTTCAAGCCTGCCATGTTGCTACCTAGTTCCCTATGGCTGCTGGTGCCACTGTGCTATAGTGAAAAGGCTGTAGGCATGTCTCCATGGCTGCCTCACGGCTCCGCTGCACTCAGGGTAGGGAGCCGGAGTCTCAGATGCAGACACTGCTTCTGCCCCTCTTACCTTCTGCCAGGCCGCAGTGTGTGGGCTGCACTCCTTCTGCACACTGCTGTTCTGTTAGCTGGAGCAAAACACCTGCGGGTATTGTCCCTGTCCTTCACCCCCGTCCTGCCTCCCTTACACATTCCAATACGCCCACCTCCAGATGTACCGACGTGTGGATCTCTTGGGCCTGGTAGTGTGTTGAACAGAGAAACCTTTGTTGAGTTAGAGATGTCTGATTAGTTGTAAATTTAAGGGTTGATACATAGGGGTCTTCCTACTGCTGACATCACTCCTGTACTGCCATCTTGAGCAGGAACCCTTTTAGCCCCGTTTTTATTCTTTTAACAGTCTATATGTTACCTGTCTAAATATGCTATTGTTTTATGTTTTTCAAAAACTTACATATAAATACTGTATATATTGTTTGGCAACTTGCTTTTTGTTTAACATTGTTTTTGGAAATTTGTGTTGATACTTATAGATCCATTTCATTCATTTTAACTATATGTAATTAACATATATCCATTTCATTCATTTAAACTATGATGTAACTAAAGCCATACAATTTACCTCATTTGTGTTTGTATATATATCTCTTACCATTTCCCCTATTGTAGGACATGTAGATTAACTATAAACAGTTCTGCAATGAAGAACTGGTAACAAGTTTTCTAGGATCTACATCTATTAGAATTACTGGATCAAGGAGTTTACACTTTGGTACCATTGCCAAATTCTCCTCCAGAATGATTGCACCAGTTTATACTCGTATTTACGTTAGCAATGCATGAGTTTGTGATTTGCCACCTTTTTGCAGATACTTCCTACTATTTGTGCAAGTTCAAGTAAATGTCTTCCACCAACGAGGATACTGTATGTTTTCCATTCCCTTTTGTCTACTTTGTCCATCCTTGTTTCTCTAGAAATAGTATTTCTCATCTGAAACTTCCTGAAATTTTTCAGGTTTTTTTCCTCCAAGAATAATTTTTCTCTCTTATTTCCTCTTTCTTTCATTATGCTTTGCTCAGGTAATCTCTAGAACCCTAACCAAGGAACATATATGTTCTCTTACGATACACATACATATGGTATCCAGTTTTGCAAACATTGTAAATTAAAATGTTATTTTAATTACATGTTCTGTTTCTAAAGAAGAATATGTTTTAGTTATAGTAAAATGTCCTAAAAACATCATTTTAAATAGATTTTGTGGTTCAGTTTTTCTCCATATCTCAGAATTCGAAATGAATTAAGATTTGAATTAAAAGACAGTGAAAGGAAAAATAAAAGCCCAGGAAAATACAAGTTCTCTGGGAGAATTTATTTAGAACAGATTCAAATTAATTTCCTTGACCTTAGAACTATATTGAATTAATCCAGTTTTCTAAAAAGGCAGAGTCCCCCTCCTCACAACTATCAGATGCCCAAGCACAGCTGTAAACAATGGGACATGAAAAGGTTTGTGGAGAGAAGTGATTTGTTAGATCACTAGGAGGGCTAAATGACTAAGTAGGAAATAATCAGCGCTACTTAGAATAAGCTAAATTATGCTAAGAATAAGATTTGAGTAGGCAAAAGGAGAGGAGACAGTATGACTCAGATGGTTTAACATTTTCTTTCTTCCTCTACCACCAAGAGCACTTAATATTGGCTTTCGTATACAGCTGGCATTCCACATTTTGCTCCATTTCAACCCCAAGTTGAATATAGAACCTAAGTACTTCTTTGAGAGAATGCACATTTGTGTGCATTTGTCTGTTTACTTGGTGCGACTAAAGAATACAAATACAAATTAGACGCAAGAGAGAGTACACTTAGGGTACACTTAGCACATTCACACTCTCTTGGCGCTTGGTGAAAATCAGCTATTGTTTTCCACCTTAACATTCCTGGTTGTCAGGAACTAATGGTGTTTGTCTCTTCTGTGTTGTAGGACTTGCCGTGCATAGAAAGACACCCTACAGATCTCATTCACTCTCTCCATCTCCAGTTAACAGAAACAAACAGTTCCACATGGAAAGGAAAAGGCAGCGAAAGCCAAAAGAAACAGATATCCGTCGATTTCAGGCAAAGGTACATTCCATCTCCCGACTGCCATTGGGCAGCAGGCGTACCATTTACCTTCAGCGAAGTGCTCCAGTGACCATGCTGTTGATTAAAGCTAAAATGCCTATCATATCTTCGTGAGTAGGTGAGGGAAGGTTGTGTGACATAGCTTTTGTGTCCCCAGTGAGGGAGCATAAAACTTGCACTCACAAAATTTTAAAAAGACTATAATCTTGTCAGATATACCCAGTACTGAAGGGAATTAAGAATGAGTAGATCAGTAAGGGTTGATATTTTTAGAGAGAGCTTCAGGGATGAATAGAATTTGAGGTAGATTAAATATGACAGCCCATTTAAATTACCGATAGGATGAAAGTGCCCAAAACAGGAATGAGAGGAGATGGTCAGGAAGACTTTCTGCTATGAAATAGGGATTTTGAAGTGTAATACAAATTTAGAAAGCTTAAGTTCTCTGCTATATAGTATATCTTAAATAGTGTGTAACTTCAACATAATATGTAACTTCTGTTCAAGGGAGTATCAAAATAATTATAAGAACTATGAGAACAAAAAAATGCATTGTGTGGAATTTCATTTTATGTCCCAAGTACATGTCTGTGAACTAATGTGAATTTGTGCTATAGGGCCTGAAAGGAACTTTTTAAAATAAAATGGCAGGATCTTAGGTGAATTTTTTTCCTTCATTCTGATTGGTATATTTTTTTGTGACTAAAGATCATATGGCCTTTTCCTTTGTAGGCAATAACTGAGGCATTTGAAAGGGAACTAAGAAGAAATAAAGTTCAAGAGAATATTGGACCTCCAGGAATAAACGACGAGGAGGAAACAGTGGGTAAAAGTCTCTGCTGTAATGCCATTTGATCAGATCGTGGAAAGTACAGAGAGATGAACTTTTTAAAAGGAAAAAATGAGCAGCAGGGCCTTAATCATTAGCTCCTTAGAAAAAGGCAGGATTTCATTTCATGACGTGGGGTTTTTCTCTTATTCATAGGGTAGCCAAGTTGCTAAAACGTAACAACTCATGGTACCAAGGAACACTAGCATTTTTCCTTCTTGCCCAAAACTTTCCTCAGTTGTTAAGTGGTTCTATTGCTCAGCAGTTCACCAAGGGTTTAAAAGGTAATCTAGGCTGACAATTTGTAGGGAGTAAGAAAAGACCGGAAAGCTCAATGTTACACACCTGGTTGGAAGAAACCCAAAGGATAAGTTTCCATCGCCTTTTGAAAGAATGGTTACAGAAAATAAAAGCATGGGGAAATGCTTATGCTAAAATGTTAAAACAGGATATAAAGTACTATATGGTTACCACTAAACATTGAGAACTTTGACAGTTTTTTTCCATGTGGATTTAAAAAGAAACAAGTACATCAAAACATCTGTAGTTGTATTTAGGGTGTGGGAGGGACTATGGTGACTGTGAAAAGTCGGGGGAAAAAATTCAGTGCTTTTTCAAATTCCAAAGGATACCAGAAGCCAAGAGATTCTTTTTACTTAGAGTAGATAATACTAACCAGATCTTAGTAATCTCAAGTAAGGTGGTTTGGCTAGGAATTAGCTATTTTGTTAATATGTAAGATGATGTATAAAAGAGTTATTAGACTTTTCTCTTATTTCTATTGTTTTATATCTGCTTCTAAGGAAAAAATACACGGAGAAGGTCATAAAGGAACTCCAAAACGTAGTCAACCCTGGAAGATGTACTCCAGAAACACCAGAACTCCAAGTCCAAGAGGTCGCTTGCCAAAGCCAAATAAAGTAGTTCCAAGTAAGAACCACAAAATTGTACTTTATGGAAAACTGGCACCCTTTGAAAGTGTTTGCTACATTCCACGGACACAGCACTGAAAACTACATCCACCAGTTAGTTGGAGGAAGTGCTCTCCTTTATCACTCCCATACACTAGATTTCTGTAAAGAGATAAGACTCTTAAATAAGGGATTTATTTAAAATTCTTCAATGTCATCTTAGGAAGACCTGTACCTTGGCACCAAAGGCATGCTAGGGCTACCACCTGCTGCTCCAGCTTTAGCTTTACTCTGCCCACTCACGCTGGCTGCCTTTTCTTTGTTTCTGGGAAGTTGGTAGAACCAGAGGGATGCGCCAAAGCAAGCAGATGGCCTGCCCAGCTCCTGTTATATTGACAGTGGGTGCCAGTGAGTGTTAGAGTCCTGTTAAAAGGAAAATGAGGTCATGGGAAATGCCAGCGTGCATTTTCAAAGACTGCTGGCCTTCTAACTACATCCAATCACACAGACTTTGCCGCCCAGTAGGGCTGAGGAGTCTGACCACACACACAGCATCCACCCAAGGACCCAAGTCAACCGAGCAGGTAGGATGGACTTCACAAGACCAGCTTGTCATTAATCAGAACTGTTTCTTTTCATCCATACTAGTAGCTGGCTTACTGCGATCACAGAGAGAATGCAAAAGTAATAACATACTTTTAGAATTGTTCTTTTCAGGTTCAGAACCGCATCACTTAGATAAGCTTTGATCTATCAGGAAAGTGGGATGAGAGTTCTTATTAAAAGCTTTCAGCAAGTCTCTCAGATTAAGAGCATTTGTTTTTAACCTTGCAGTGAAAGTGAACGAACACAGTCTCCTTCCCCTGATGCTTGAGCAGTTTCCATTTCTCTATGTTTCTGACCAAACACTAAGCACAATGTGGAAACAGCAAATTGCACAGATTGAACAGCTCAAAAAGGATGCATATAGAGAAAATCGATCAAAGAAGAAACTCCAGGATGAAGTAAGCTGACTGTCAATTTTAAGCATAGGAATATAAAGCAGAAAGGGGAAGAGCTTATCCTTGAGAATTTAGGGAATAGCATCATTAACCTCCTTCCCTATTGTCCCCCTTAAAGATAGAAGAAGCCTTAAGAAGGCATGACCTGCTTACTGCACTTGTCAAGAAAGAATATGAACATAACAAGAGACTGGTATGTCAAGAGCAAGTTGTGTATTATCATTTTGATTTTATAACTTATATTAATTTTATTTGTACCAGCTGGGCAATAGCCCCACAGACTGTTACCTCGAATACTTGCCTATAGAAGCATCTAGCACTTGAACCAAAACCAATGAGTGGGAAGGTGCTAGGTGCTTTACAATACCCAGTTTCATTTAGTCTTCATTGTAACATGATGGAGACATTTTCTATGAAATGAAAAACCTGAGGCTTTGAGATGTTAACTTGCCCTGGATCCCACCATAATCAGTAAGGAGCAAGGCTGAGATTTTAATCCACGTCTGAGTCAATCTTCATAACCCCTTTGAGGTACCACATGGTTGTAACTAGTGCTTTCTTAGGTCCCATATAGAGAGCTGAGGTGGTTTTCCAGCCTCCATTATTATTTGGTTAGAGAATCATACACAGTGCATTATACTCTGTTGAATATAATGGGGGCAAAGGACAGATCAAAGACAATATGCCAGAGGAGGAGATTTTAAAATGCTTGGTTGAATGTAAAATAAGCAATGTGAACTATCATCCCAAAAACAATTCCAGGGAAGGGAAAGCCGTCTGAGGGCCTGCATGTGGTACTTCTATGGGGCAAAGGAAACAAATACCTGAACACCTAGATGAAGGGTTTATATGCGTGCCCTCATTTCATCCTCACTACTTTGTAAGAACTTGCCTACTTTCCTTAGTTTTAACCGAAACACTTGGTAACTCAAAGCTTGCTTGTAAGAGTGCCATTTTTCTACTCCTTCTGCACCAGCATTTGGGTGTGGCTTAGGTGATGCCCTGGTAGGACAGGGAAATGAGGTCCTCTGTAGCATTGGGGGCCCACTGGGCTGGCTCTTAGGACTGAGGTGACAAACCTACCAAAGGCTAGAGGACTTCTGGGGACTGACGGTCTTCATGCTCTGTGCCCAGACATTAGGCCACGGGTCCTCCACACCTGGCGTATGGCTTGAAGGTACTGTGATGGGGAGTGGGCAGGTGAGAGTATTGGAGTCTCTTCCTCTTTCCCTTTCCTTTTCTTAGCAAGAGTTCAAGGACCGCATTCACAGGCAGAAGCTGACCCAATCAAAAATGAAAGAAAATCGGCAGCAGTGTGTTCGTGCCCGGAAATACTATGACGACTATAGAGTCCAGCTGCGTGCAAAAATGATGAGAATGAGGACCCGAGAAGAGATGGTAAGTGTGGCTCTTCTAGCTGACGCTGTCAGGAAGGTGAATTGTATCTGTTACCTTTTGGGACCACCTTTTCTGTTTATAACTCCCAATTTGAATCTAAAATTCAAATACAAGTCCTAAAATGCTGGCTGTGCGAGGTCAGACTGGCCATCCCTCGTGTTGTTATGACCAACCCCACAGTACATCCCAGTCTGTTCACAGTCTCCACGGCCCTCATGTCAATTCCCTCTGACCCCCTGCACATAGGGACCTCTCTCATACAACTGCTTTTAGGGGTTCGGAAGCAGTGTATCCCAGACAGAAATGTAAGGTGTGAGTGGATGACCTGGTTTCCACATAAAATCAGGAAAATAACAGGATACATGGGCTCTGAGGTGTTTCCACCAAGTACTTACTGTCTCATCCTAATCGAGCTGAAATGCTTAATATTTTGGGATTCTAAACTGGCAATAAATTTCATTCCTGGAGTAAAACATTAAGGTAATTATAGTTAACTGGGCTGAATACTGTGAAGTGGGCCTTACTGTTATCCTCATTTCTAGAGGATACTACTAAGGCTTTGAGAGGTTAAGTGACTCGACTAAGGGAACATGGCTGGCTAATGAATCCATGGCTCTAAGAACCAGTTTTTGATCAAGAATTCTCACTAATCAACAGAGAACAAGTGAGCATATCCAAGTCCTTTGAACAGTTTGTTTCCTGTGGTCTGTCAGATGGTAACCACATCACCCTCAGTTACGCACGAGCGGAGACGCAGCATTTGTTTCTGCTCTGGGCTCCTGCCCTGTTTACATGGCTGCTTTAGGTATCTTTTCTGAAAGCTAAAGACTCTGTGGGCTATAGGAAAAGATGCTGAAACACCATTAGTCGTTAAGGAAATACAGATCAAAACCACAGTGAGACAGCTCTCACACTCACTCAGATGGCGGAAATAAAAAAGACGTGGGCAAGGGGGTGGAGAAGTTGGACCCCTTCTGCGTGCTGGTGGGGTGGTAAAGTGGGGCAGCCACTTTGGAACACAGTCTGGGGCTTCCTCAAAAGGTGAGACATAGAGCTGCTGTGACTCAGCAATTTCACTCCTAGTTATGTGTGCACACAAATAACTTGTACACAAATGTTTGCAGAAGCATTATTCATAATAGCCAAAAAAGAGGAAACAACCCAAATGCCATCACCTGGTGAGGAGATAAAATATGACATATCCATACACTGGAATCATCTTTGGCAATAAAAAGGAATGAAGGATTGAAACCTCCTATGATATAGATGAACCTTGAAGACAGGCTGAGTGAAGGAAGTCAGATACAAGAGGTCACATAGTATATTCTTCCATTTATATGAAATGTCCAAAGTAGGCAAATTTGTAGAAAGTAGACCAGCAGTTGCCTGGGGAGGGCAGAATGGGGAATGGCTGCTGTGGGGGGGTGTGGTTTCTTTTTGGAGTGATGAAAATGTTCTGAATTTAGTGGTGATGGTTGCACAACTCTGAATCTACTAAAACCTACTGAATTACACATCTTCAAAGGGTAGACTTTATGGTATGTGAATTACATCTAGTAAATCCGTTGCTTTGAAAAAATCTTTGTGGAATACAATGAGTATATACCTCCAACTGGGTAAAATGATTATATTCCTCCATAAAAGTTTGGCCTAACTTAATTTTTCTGACTTAATAACTGATAGATATTTAAGAAGTTATTTGAAGAAGGTTTACAAATTCAAAAGCAAAGATTGCGAGACCTAAGAAACTATGCCAGAGAAAAGCGAGATGAACAGAAGAGACAACACCAGAATGAGCTGGACTCAATGGAGAACTACTATAGAGACCAGGTGGGCTCCTGCTGCTTGTTTACATTCCTAATGTGCGTAACCGTGACCACCCTGTCAGGGGTCTGCTTAGCCTGCCGAACGGTAAATCTGCACATAGTAATTCAGAACTTGTCGCCGTTCAGATTAAACTGACCCCATTTTTCAAGATTGAAATTTAAGATAAATAAGCTAGTCCTTGACCAAAGAACAGAATCTATATTGCCCTATTTCTATTAAAATAAAGATTTTAAGCTTCTGGACATTAAGTATAATAAGAACTGCCGTTTTTTGACTACGGACAAATAAAAGATTTGGTTTTTTTTCTTCCCCGTAAACAGTTTTCATTGCTGGCAGAAGCCATAACACAGGAACATCAAGAACTCAAAGCCAGAGAGAAATCCCAGGCCCAGGTAATGATTAACAAGATAGAAATCATTTACTCACATTTTTAAGAAATAGAAAACAATTATACCTTAAGGGGAATGGAGAGAATACTAGTAAGAAGGTTCATCTATGGTCCAAAATATTTATCCTATTTTAAGTCTATCTATTCAGGCCTCTGTAACAGCAGCTGCTAAATTATTAAAATTATTGCAGGAACTTGATGAGAGGGAATAAAAGATGAGGGCCTGGGTATATGTTGTGAATAGCAGGATGACATGCGTTCTCTTTTAGACATTGTATAAGGCGAAAAGGGAGCTGAGGTCTAAGATGGAGAAGGAAATTCAGCAGCTGCAGTACATGATCACACAAAACGACGATGATGCTTTCTTCCGGGAATTGGAAGCTGAGCGCTTCAAATCTCGGCTTCATCTGGCTGCCTTTCAGTACAGTAAAAACCCCTTCCCATGAGGCCACACTTCTGCATAAGTGACATTTCTGGAGGACTTGACCAGGGCAGCCTTAGAACTGAGCCAGTAAACTATCTAAAACAGAAGAATCGTTTCTAAATGTCTTGTCTACATATTCATTCCAATACTTTTTATGAAAAAACATTTTGAATAAAAATTTTTTTCTTAAAGTTTACTGCTTTTGAATTTATGACCTAAAACCTTCAAAGGGGGGATTAAAGGCACACATTCTTCATTAGTCCTATCTGTACCAAAGCAATCAATGAGCCTTGATTGAGCAGCCAGCTCCTGAAGCCTATTGTTGTGGGCCAAGAAAAGTAGTAAAAAACAGTGCTTAAGGACCAAAAATACTCGCAGTTGCAAAAAGGGGTAAAAGTGTAAGCTTGTCATCAGAGGTGGGACTTAGGGAGTAAACATTGAAGAAAGGTTCAGGTGTGTGTAGCTTTCTCACGTGGTGGCCACAAGATGAGAATTTATGCCTATAGCTCCTAGCAGCTGGTAGAGAACAGCATGAGGTGAGGCGAGGGGTGTGAGGCCAGGTGGTGTGTGCCTCAGGAAAACACTAGTGTTTGCAGTGGGGGGAGGCAGAACAGACCTGAAGTAAGCAAGAGCATGCAACCTTACTTCTAGTGTGGGGGGACATAAGAAAAAAGAAAACCCACTTGGGGTGATCTTCAATAGAGAAGAGGGCTTCACTGAAGGCAGAGAGCTGGAGGGAGGCTTTAGACTGGTTGAGGATATGGGGACTTTTGCTGATCAAAGCCACAGAGTGGCAGAGGACACCAGGAAAGGAGTGGGAGAGAGAAGAGAGGCTCCCATTAGGGCACGTAGGCAGTAGCATGGTGATGAGCATGTGAACAATGATCAAGGCCCATTGATCAGAGGCATGGTGGGGTGGGATCTCATTGTCCTGGAGAGAAGAGGAGGCAGCTAAATCTAATGCTGTGGTCCCAAGTGCTACCACCTTGGAATGGCAGCTGACAGCACTGGGCCTCTAGGCAGGCGGGTGGGGCTTCCTGGGAAAAGACTTGGCGGATGGGCCAGGTTTGGAGCGTGATGAGACATGCACACAGCTGCACTACATGGTGCTAAGCCGGTGAGTGCAGGTGAACGGAAAGGGTGGGAAATGCACAGGACAAGACGGGATACACAGGAGCTAGAACGTAAGTTCTAAAAGTTATAAAGAGAAAAATGATATAGTAGATTAGATAGAATATTCACAGTATATTCTTGAGTAAACTGAGCAAATGTTAAACTATAAAGTGGTACTATTTTAAAACCTATGGTATCAGTGGGTATCATAGGTAGTATAATGCAGTATAATCATGACAATATAAAAAAGGTCTGGAAGACTAGTCCCCAAACCAATAATAGTAAGTGCAACTCTTGAGTGGCAGATTACATAAACTTTCACTTCTTCATATACGCTAATACCATTTGACTTCGTTAAGCGTAATGATGCTTTTACTTTTTAAAAAAATTAATCTGTTTTTAAAAGACTTAAGTTACTAGCTCTGCCAGCTCTTTACCAAGCTAAGAACTAGGAATAACCAACAAGAAGTAAGTGAAGGAATTTACTAGGGAAGGGATAGGATTGCTAACCAAAAGGGAAAGAATAGAAGATGAAACGAAATAAAAGGTGCCAAAAGGCTTTTGTAGAAGTGTTAACTCGGCAAGTGGAGGATGTTGGGATCCAAGTACCTGTGGGGAGGGATTTGTCCGTATGTGAAAGCACTTTGCCCACAGAAGCCCAGGAAAGGCTCAGCATCGTAAACACACACATCTGAAAGTTGTTTAGAGCTGTGTACTGGTGTTGGGGACATTGTGTGTGTGTGGGGGGGGAGTAATATAGAATGAGGTGGTTGGTGTGAGAACTAAATTCTTAACTACCATAAAAAGGAAACTAATGAAGAGCGATATTACCATATCCTTTAGAAGTCTGGAAGTAAGTATCAGAAGTACAGACAGAAGATTTGAGCATGGCCTCTGGAAAGCAAGGGGGGAAAGGGTAATAAAGAGTTTTGTTTTTAAGTCCCTAAGTGTACTGAGTTTTTAACTATGTATGTCTTGCTGTGTATATGCATTACTGTATCATGGGACACTGGGGAATTAACTTCCTCATCTTAAAAACGTGGGAAGGGAAAGGAAGAACCAGCATTGAGGTAAGGCAGAAGAAGAGAGCCTTTAGTGAAGGGGTGGAGGGTGGAGGGGAAATTTATCTGCAATGCAAAGAGGCATCACAGTGAAGAACGGTCAGGGGGAAGTCCAACGGGAGAATGAGACGGACAGGGCTGACAAAATGTGTCATTAAGAAATGGTATAAACTAAAGGAGAAACCCAAAATGGGGCCTTACGCTGCAGCTTGTAGAGCAATCTATCACAACCCTACACATGCTGAATGCATGTTTTATCTAACATTTCAGGCCATTCGAACCATTACCCAGCTAATGTGACTGATGTCACCAGTGTCTTTTTGTCTTAAAAAACATTAAACTCAAATGGCCTTGAAAACTTTGCCCTCTGAAGAACAAAGCTGGGGGCATCACACTCCCTGATTTCAAACTACATTATAAAACTAGATTAACAAAAAGTTGGTTTTGGCATAAAATCAGATAAGTCAATGGAACAGAGTAGAGAGCCCACACATATATAGTCAATTTATGATAAGTAAGGCAAGAATATACAATGGGGAAAGGACAGTGTCTTCAGTAAATGTTGTTCAAACTGGACCACCAGATCTTACACTGTACACAAAAATTAGTAAGACCTGGAACCATAAAACTCCTAAAAGAAAACAGGTGGGTAAGCTCCTTGACATTGGTCTTGGCAATAATTTTTTGGATTTGACATCAACAGCAAAAATCAACAAATGGAACTCTTACCAAACTAACAAACTTATGCACAACAAAGGAAACCAACAAAATGAAAAGGCAATCTAAGGAATGGGAGAAAAATGTTTGCAAATCAGATATCTGATAAGGGATTAATATAAAAAATATATGGAGAACATAAAACTCAATAGCAAAAAAAATCAATCCAGTTAAAAAATGAGCAGAGGAACTGGACATTTTTCCAAAGAAATATACAGATGACCAAAGGTACATGAAAAGGTGCTCAACTTCATTAATCACCTGGGAAATGCAAATCAAAATCACAATGAGGTATTGCCTCACAACCATTAGAATGGCTGTTATCAAAAAGACACGTATTGAGGATGTGAAGAAAAGGGAGCCCTTGTGCACTGTTTGTGGAAATGTAAATTGGTGCAGCCACATAGAAAATAGTACAAATGTTCCTCAAAATATTAAAAACAACTATACCAATTCCATTCTGGGTATTTATCAGAAGTAAACAAAAACACTAACTGAAAAAGACATCTGCACCCCTACTCCATGTTCACTGCAGCATTATTTACAATATTAGAGACAGGGAAACAACTTAAGTGTCCATCAGGAGATGAATAAGGAAACATGGTGTATATGTATACAATGGAATATTCAGCCATAAAAAAAAGGGAAATCTTGCCATTTGTGATAACACGATGGATCTTAAGGGCATTATGCTAAGTGAAATAAGTCAGAGAAAGACAAATACTATATGATCCCCCTTATATGTGTAATTTATAATAAAAATAAAAATAAAAGGAGAGACCTCTGGCCAAGATGGAGACCTAGATAGACACACTGCATCTCCCTCCACAACTAAGAAGGAATACAAATACCTCAAAACTAGAGACAACCAGAAGTTCCAGAAAATTGAGCTGCATGAAAATCCAACAAAGATAAAAGGAGAAATACTCATCCAGACAGTGTCCTGTACTGAATACCTAAGGTTCCGCCCCTTACAATGTAACAGGAGCGACAGATCTGCCTAAGACACAGAGGCAAACAAACACAGGAGCCTGTCAAGGTGAGGAGAGAAGTATGGCCCAAAAGGGGGAACAGATCAAGGTTCCAGTGGGAGAACTAAGCGATGAGGAGAGAGCCAACCTAACAGATGCAGAGTTCAAAACACTGGTGATAAAGATGCTCACAGGGTTGACAGATATGTTTAAATACGGCAAATGCATAAGAGAAGAAGTGAAGGATATGCTAAATGAAACGAAAGAAAATCTACACAAAACCAGTGGTGAAGGGAAGGAAACCGGGGTTCGAATCAATGATTTGGAACATAAGGAAGAAAAAAACAGTCAACCACTACAGAATGAGGAAACAAGAATTGAAAAAAATGAGGAGAGGCTTAGGAACCTCTGGGACAACTTTATAAATATGCCAACACCCAAACCATAGGGGTGCCAGAAGGAGAAGAGGAAGAGCAAGACATAGAAAACTTATGTGAGAAAATAATGAAAACTCCCCAAATTTGGTGAAGGAAATAGACATACAAGTCCAGGAAGCACAGAGAGTCCCAAACAAGCTAGACCCAAAAAGGATGATACCAAGACACATCATCATTAAAATGACAAAGGTTAAAGACAAAGAGGTGCCTATAAGATTATCAGCTGATTTCTGAAAAGAAACTTTGTAGGCAAGTTGATGAAACTTACAACCAAGATTACTCTATCCAGCAAAGCTATCATTTAGAATGGAAGGGCAGATAAAGTGCTTCCTAGACAAGGTAAAGCTAAAGGAGCTCATCATCACCAAGCTATTACTATATGAAATGTCAAAGGCACTTATTTAAGAAAGATATCAAAATTATGAACATTAAAATGACAACAAACTCACAACTATCAACAACTGAATCTAAAAAATAAAAACAAAATCCAACTAAGCAAACCAGAATAGGAACAGAATCATAGGTATGGGGATCGTTTGGAGGGTTATCATCTGGGAGGGGGAAGAGGGAGAAATGGGGAAATGGTGCAGGGATTAGAAAGCTTAATTGTTTCGTACAAAATAGGGGAAAGTTAAGAATGATATAGGAAAGGGTGAAGCCATAGAACTTATATGCATGACCCGTGGACATTAACTAAGGGGGGTGGGATTGCTGGACGGAAGGGGGGTACTGGGCAGAGGGGAGCAATGGGGAAAAAAATGGGAATACTGTAACAACATAATAAAATATACTTAAAAAAAAAAAGAGGAAAAACTAGCTCATAGATACAGAAAACAGATCGGTGTTTGCCAGAGGGGTTCAGGGGCTTAGTGAAATGGGTGAAGGGAGTCAAAAGGTACAAACTTTCAGTTATAAGTCAAGGGGATGTGATGTACAGAATGATGGCTATTGCTAACAATACTGTACGGCATCAATGTTCGCCTTCACAAGAAAAAAATATTGTAACACTGGTGACAGATGTTAACTAGACTTACTGTGGTGATCATTACACAATACATATACATACAAATCATTATATTACACCTGAAACTAATGTTCTATGTCAATTATACTTCAGTTCAAAGAAATAAATACCTTTTTGGTCTCTGGTTCTCCACCATCTTGCCTTGTCGGCACTGTCTTCGGGAGAAGTGAGCGGTCTGAAAGGCAGACTCTGATGTGCCTTCCATCTTCACTCCCATTCCTGAGCTGAAAGTGAGATCACTTCATGAACACTTAAGTGGGCAGTAAAAATATCTTGGTAGGGTCTTTTGCCCACCCCGTGGGCTGCTACACTTGCTTCTCCGTTTCTTTTACTTATAAAACGCTCATTATAAAGGAGACAGAAGTGGGGTTTACAGCTCATATTAGAGGCCCATTGATAACCAGGATAAATCTCAGGCCAAATATCCACAAGAGGTATGCTAATCAAGAGTTGGGCACATTACCTTGCAAATGTAGCCAATTGTATGATGAACAGGAACACAAAAAAGGAGCTACCTGTCCAGGAGACCAGTGACTCTAGGATCTGAAGTGTCATGGGGAAAGGAGGTAGGGAAATAAAAGCAGTTGTTTTAAAAATCAAGTCTGGAATTTGCAGCCTTGCTGAAGTAAGGTATTTAATCCTGTGCTCCCATCATAGCGGACTTCTTTGCTATACGCAAACTGCATTTTGGGTACATAGGTTTGAACTTCAGTTTCTAACAACCCTCTTAAGCTAGTACAGAGTCTGACACATAGTAGGAGCCCAGCAGCTATTTGTTGAATAAACAAAGGACAAGTCAGGTTTAGAACAAATACCTTTTGATACAATGTATTGAGTTGGCCAAAAAGTCCATTTAGTTTTTTCCATAAAATAAAAGACACATTTTTCATTTTCACCAATAACTTTATTGATTTGGATATTTTGAGTATGTTGGCTGTCTCCCGCGTGGTAAAACGTTGATTGTTCTCAATGTCCGATTTGATCACTATCAACTTCAACTGGTCTACCTGACCATGGAGCATCATCCAGCGAGAAATCTCAAGCATGAAACTTTGCAAACCACTTTTAACATATTCACTCAGTCACAGCACCTCCATACACTGCACAATTGTTTTTAAGTTTCAGTTGTTTTTACCTTTCCTGAAATAATGAAGCATAATATGCCCAAAATGTTGCATATTTTCTTCCATCTTCAATATTAAAATGGCTACACAAAAACTAATTTTGATAAGTTCTTTTTTTAAAAAGATTTTATTTTTAGAGAGAAGGGAAGAGAGGGAGAAAGAGAGGAAGAGAAACATCAATGTGTGGTTACCTCTCACATGCCGCCAGTTGGGGACCTCGCCCACAACCCAGGCATGTGCCCTGACTGGGAACTGAACCGGTGACCCTTTGGTTCTTAGGCCAGCGCTCAGTACACTGAGCCACACCAGCAAGGGCAATAAGTTATTTTTTTAATGCATGCTGATAGGGCAGCTATCACAATACAATCTAACAAAATTGTTTTGAGTGAAGTTAAAGACAGCTAAGCTCTACTAGAGCCATCTTACAGGGGGAAAAAAAAGCACAAACTTTGTGGCCAACCCAATAACTTTAAAATCTGGTTGTCTAGCTAGCTAAGAATGTTAATGTAGGAATATAACCCACTTTCTGTATAATTACCTCTATCCCGTTACCAGGCTCTTTTTCTGTTGTGTATTTTCTACTAGAAGCATTTAAGACATAAAGTACAAATAAATGCAGTGGTTGCCAAGGTTAACCTTCATTATAATGAAGGGACAAATCTTTCAGGTCACCGCAAAAAATAAAAAATCACATTAGTCAAATCAAACTTCTGGTAATTTATAGATTATAATAATAATAAAATCCTTAAAACTTTAAAAATTTTAGATAACACCCAGTAAACATAGCAATGTGAGACAAAGCAAAAAATAAGTTTCAAAAGGATATAAAAACAGGCAGCATTCCCAGACTTGGAGCTTTAATCCACTGCTATTACATCTCTGCATTCATTGCATTGAGAAACTTAACACAGACTATATTCTGGATGAAGAAAACATCATATCCATTCTCTTTTCCACCCATGTATTTAGCTGGTCTTTCATCCACTATCAATTATACAGTTGTGAATCATGACCTTTAATTAAAGTCATGGCTCCTTTTCATTTTGAGGGTTTTACTGCTCAACACCAGGGTAGCAAATGAGGCCCCTACTGTAGCTCTACCCTCCAGAGCCCTGACACATGACATTGTTGCAGGACTGAGACACTCTCCAATAAGCCTGTATCAGCCTCAGAAATCCATCACTACGTGGCCCCCCAATAGCCACTGCCAACCAATCAATTTGCTATGGCAGCAGAAGTACCATATAGCACCTGTCCTGCTTTACCTGGAGACAGAAAGGACATCCTGAGCTCTCTGAAGCTCCAGCTCTTCAAAGTGACAGAGGCATCAATTGAGGAAGGCATGGGAATCTTCTTAAACTTCTCATTTAATGGCTCACATGCTGGCACCGTGAAATTTTTTTCGAAACAATTCATTATAAACTCAATATTCTTTAAAAACTTTGATGCTGTGACAGTGCAAACAGCATTCATTTTATTGCTCAACTTCGGCATGGGCACATACATACTTTTTAAAAACCACTTATACAGATGTTATTGATAAAGCTCATGTAACAACTGAGTGAAAATACAAAGAATATCAAAGCTAAAACACTCTGTAATAAATACAAATAACAATGAAAATGATAAAACTTTGTTTTTAAAGTCAGTTTGAGAGAAGAATATTACATTAAGTGAACTAATTACATCTACAAACAAAACAGCTCAGCATTTGGTACAATCATCACCCTAACAAGGTTAAAGACCGCCAATGGCGCCCGCTGACTGGGGGCTGCAGCTTACAAACAGAAGCAGAAGGAGCTGCTCTGTCCACCTGAAAAGATGGATGAAGCAACCTCTAAACTCCCATCAAAGCAATAGGTTCACTGCACCAGAAGTTCAAAGCAGACTTAGTGTTGTAACATAAAGCAAATTACATTGTATTTAAAAGAAAGGGAACTTGTGCTCTGGACTGTAAATACAAGAGAAAAAAAAAAAAAGACTTGGTAAAAATAAAACCCATTCAGGGCAACAAACTATGTGCAAAACAAAATGTACACTATACACAGCACTATTTAAAAACTCTTTACACCAAGAAATAAGACCCTCTGAAATAAAACTCACCTCTGTACTGCATATGATCTCTACAAAGTAACCACTGTTCTTAATTAGGTATCCATGATGGAAAGGCAATGTATGGATATGCAACATCACATATTTGAAATAACACAACCAGAGGAAGGATTAGGAAAAAACCCAGATAAGAGGGATGTGTGGAAATAAATATTCACATTAAACATGAGGTGCAAGTCCAAGTTCAATGACACACTGGGGGGTTTTGTTTGCTTAGCACCTATTTGGAAGTAATCAGGTAACATACTTTTGAAAACGAAATCTAAACATCATGTTTTTATAAATTATGTTGGTGATACCACAGACTAGTAGGTAATTTATTTCTCTTAAAGCTCATTTTTATAAAGTTTAAAAAGGCACTCAGAAAGCGATGGTATTTGCCTGCTTGACATTGTACATTATGATAGTAGCATTTCATCAGTGCTGCCGTCGGTTTCAATTTCTCAAGTGTGCGTGGGCTGACCTTTCATTGAATGCTTCTCAGGCAGGCACAATGGCACTGCACCAGTGCTGTCACGTGAGAGAGAGAAGGACCTGCGGCCAGCCAGTAAGGTACTGCCGTGGGAGCTGCAAACTGCCTATCAAATAGCACGCACCCCTTTTCTGTGCATTTCAAGATATTCTTCAGTACTACTAAGAATACGGTAGGAAAACACAAAGTGTTTGGGAAGAAAAAGGTCAGCAAAAACACATTACCACTGCACAGTTAGGGCTATAACTAGCTTGCACGGAGCAGTCAAATTAGGCTGAATGAAACAAATTTAAATTCTTAGAAACTACACAAGTAGTTCTGAACTTTTTTAGTAAGCGGCAAATGTCCCCTTCTTTTATCCTCCACCTCCTTCCCCTGCCCACCCCCGTGGATGCTTACTTGGAATTCCAATATATAAGAGACAAAACAAAAGCTGGAGCTGCCCTGGGTAAATGGGGTGGGGGTGGGAGTTAGGGGGTCCTGCTGAATACCAACTAGTCCTCTCCTTCACTCTGTCCCTGCTCTCGTAAAACATTTATTCTGAGGCACCTCTGAGGACCCCTTGGCTCCAAGAACACAGACTGAAAACCAATCCACCAAATAAAAGAACGCACAGGCCTATTATTCACTTGATAATTAAGCCACAAAATTTAAACAAAGCTTTATCATCACAATTTGCTATTCTTGATGTCACATCAATGTTAAAATAAAATAAAAAAAATAGTGCAGCTTTCTCATGGTTGAATTTAAAAATCCACCCATGATTTCAGAGTTTTCCAATCCCTCACTCCAGAATTTTGGTTGCCTCTGGATCACGCAATGTGCCACACCCGTTGAGAGCTAAATCTGGATATTTCAAAATCAGATGCTGATCTTCAACACCAAGGAAACTGGGATTCCCTCATTTCCAAAATTCATTCTTGAGTTTTAAAGTAATTTATACCATCTAGTTGGAATCAGTTTCTTTAGTAATCACACTCCCTGCCCCACCACCCCCACAGTTCATTTTTGTTAGGTAAAAGCAAGGTTTCCTAAGTTTGCTAAATAATCTTTAGAGCAGATGTTTTCCTTTTTCATCATTTTAACTGAGTAAAATATTATGAGCAGCTAAACAAAGATTTAGGATGGTTTACTTGATAGAAACTTACACCATTAATTAAAATACAATATAAATTAGGTGTATGTCAGAGGAGACTTTGGTTTACAGAATATCATATATATTAAAGATAAGTTGACCCAGCAAAAGAGTTAAAATCCCATCCCATCCACATGATCTCAGAAGCTATAAAAATGCAGGATATTCATTTAAGGTGAAAAGTAAGTCCAAAACACCTGGTCATATTGATTCGAGATTAAAAAATTGGGGCTTTTTAAAGTCTCTTAAAAACGGGTAGCCCCTGAAAGCATCTTATTGTAGCAAATAAGATACTAAATTTAGACTAAATGGTTGCATTAGGAACCTGACAACCAAAATTATTAGCTGTATTCCAGGTAATTTGTGCTTGAAAAATATAAAAAAGACTCACTTAGGCTAGGTTGAAACATATAATGCTTTTAAAATATAAAGCTTTGCTATAGAAAAATGTAATTAAATGTGTAAATGGCTTGATTTGTTAAAGATAATGATTTTTTTAGCCAATTGTTTACAAAGGTAGAATAATTCAAAATAATTTTATTTCATTTTCTTTTACAAAGAGCAAGTACAGGAGCTATTCAAAATCATGTATTCAATCAAAATGAAATGTGACTTGTACCGACTGCTGAAGTTGTCTTGATGTTTCAGAGACTTGAAATCTGTGAAGCGATTTGAATAGGTTACCTTTTATAAAAATAGTAGTAGTCTTTAAGTGTAGAATACTGCCTAACTCTGGAAATGTAGGAAAAGTCAGCATTCTTTAGGTTCAAGATATTAATTTTAAATAGCAGCTGAATGCGGCCTCATGGCAAAGCATAAAGACCTCTTTTTTTTCCTTGAAAAGGAATTTCAAAATTGTCCTTTCCCCTCACAGTGTCCTAGAATTTAAGGGGGGAGGGCATTTTCCTGTATTTCAGCATTCCTGGAAACTCTGCTGAAAGGAGGCTGTCAGGGGTATAAATAGAGTCCTGGACAAATCCTTGAAGTTTGTCATTCCACAGCAAATCCACATGTTTCTTCGATGGCTGTTAGCAGCTTTTCATATAACTTTTCATAGCTTTCATAGGGTGGAATGTCTATTCGATTGAAGCTGTAAATAAGCAAATCAGATTTTACACAGTTCATTTATAATAAGTAGGCCATCCTAGCAAGCGCATACTCACACAGCCACATCCCTCTTTGTGTTGCACAGAGAATTAAAGGAATAAGGTTCTCTTTCTCTGCAGTAGAGACAACTACTTTCAGGTATTCCTACCAATTTCAGAATAATTTTAAATCACTTAAAGAGTTGTTTATCATTGCTTTTAAAGGCTCATTTTGTAGTAAGCACAGTCAATGAAAAGTCACCTGTTTGAGACTAACACCTATGTGCATGGAATATGGGGGAAGCTACAAGAATGACTCACCACGTGTGCGCTTTGGGCAGGTTGTTCGTGCAGGCATCGATCTGGTGGATGGTGAAGAGCCGGGGGCCTGCAGCACCTGCCCAAGAAGCACATGTAGGTCAGGTCACCACAGGGCATGTGTCAGCCTCTGACATCTCAGAGCAAACCTGGTACATAAACCACAGGCTCTAGAAACAGAGGAACACCGGTGACTACACAAGCTGCCAAAACAATTCTTTTCCCAGGAAAAGAACCTTGGTTGGAAAGCTGGAATTGACCTTGGGTAAGGATGGATTCTTTAATATGCTAGCATTTCAAATTTGAGAAAAGTTCTGGATTGAAATCCTTTGCCAACTTCTTTCTTCTCTAGGAAATTGATGTCCCAAAAGCATGAGAAGAAAATGGGCAAATCCAAGATTAAATATACACACATCCAAAAAGATGATAGCCTAAATGCAAATTTAGGTTTCATGCCTGAAACTTGGCTGACAGCAGAAGACCAGCAGTCTACAGAATAGATTTCCGTTAACGGAAGCCAGCCTCAACACACATACGCAGAAATACAACCTCACTTTATGGGTAGTCTGATAATGATGAGCTCTCCAAACAGGACTATCAGCCCGACGCCAAGTAAGCTCTCCCCACGGGCTTTCACCGCAGCGCTGTGGGCAATACGGTTGGGTTATGTACCAGCCTTGCTTTGTATATCCTCAGTCCTCACCAGCAGCAGCAACTTTGAAAACAAAGAGCTTCAGAGGCAAAGGAAGCAACTGTCATGCAGCGAAGCCCCACGATCATTAGCAATATTACCAACTTATCCAAAAATAAAACAGCTATTCCCCAGAAAACCCGTTCACATGGACCATGATTCTAAATAAGCAGTCGGACGCCCACGCGAGAACTAACGTGCTCTGACCACACAAATGGCTTCCACGACGCGCGCTGCCGCTTTCTGTTAAAAGAACAGAAAAAGAGGGAGCAGCATCCCGCGTGGCTAAACGGTTCGCCACGCTGAGACGTGAAGATGGAAGTGGCCAGACTTCCCCTTTACGCGTGTGCAGCAGGACCTACGCGCCAGGGGAGCGGCAAAGGCGCAGCGTCCCCACAGCCGGCCTGTGGCACGCCACGCGGCCCTCGCCACAGCCACAGACACCCCAGCAGGAAAGGCCCTTGGGAGGGGAACAAAGAAAAGGAAGGAGAAGGAGGGATCAAGATGCGAGAGTTCCAGATGAGAAACAGGGTGAGAAGCGAGTCTGCTTGGAAGTACGCGGTTGTCAACGAGCTGTATGAACAGGCACCGGCCCCTCCCCGGCCGTCCGGGGGCTCGCGGTCTGTCCCTCCGGCCCTGGTACCTTGTAAAGCTTTGAAGCCCTGCAGAGGCACTCTCGACGACCCTGTCACGAACTGAAGTAACCGTGCTCGTCGCTCTTCATCGAAAAACTCCACAGCTTTCCAGAACCACTTGACGACATTGCTGTCTGGTGTACAGTGTTTTAAGCGGGTGTTTCCCTTCCAGTCATTAACATCTATCTTTCCAAGTCCGCAAATAATGAGCTGTTAAAATATTGCACGAATCGTGAGCCAATGGAAACCCAAGTTAAGCCAAAAATTCCTCAAAATAGAACTTCAGATTTGCAGGGTTGGCTGTCACGTGGTGGTCCTTAATCAACCGTACACAGCAGAATCATCCTGAAAGTTTTTCAAAATATACACACCAGGTCCTAAGCGCAGAGATTTTAATTCTGTGCGTCTGGGGCGATACGAAGAAGCTGAACTTTAAAAAGCTCCACAGGTACTCGCTCCCTTTCGGGCGCCCTACCCAGAGTCTGAGAACCGCCACTGTGCGGAACACAGCAGCTGAACGCTCTGTCATTTCACAGAATTCTAATTTTCTTTTAATGAACAGAAACTAGACTCCAAGAGTAAATACACTTTACTCTGAAGACCTGCATCACATTATTCTCATTTCAGCACTTAGTAGCTTTGGGACTCTGAGCAATTCGGGTCACCTCCCTTGGCCAGCAGTTTCTTTTCTCTGTGGTAACAGGGCAATAACTCTATTTCACTGCATCCTGTGAAAGCAACCCGCAGCACACAGGAGCTCAAGAAATGTGTAGAGTAAGTGATGCAACCTGTTCGACAATCTTAAAATTGCATCCAAGTACAAGACACACGAGTGCACTGACATAGAGTTCTGCTTGGCATCCTGATGCGGGCTCAGCACAGATGAACTCCACCAAAATCACCTGACGCTATTCATATCTAGGGGTCCTTAGGCTCCCAAACGAGGTCACTGAACTAGTGTGTTTCTAACAGTGAATTAGGACAGTGTGTGGTGTAAAACATAATGTAACTTACAAATCCTATATTTTATAGTTCTGTTAACCCAATATGACACCAAAATAAATTATATGTATTTTTCCAAAAAGTTTAATTTCATTAGCAGCAGAAACTATATAATAAACCATAACCTTACTGAATAAAAAAATCTCCAACAAGGCTTTCACAGTGTTCTAAAAAGATTTCTGAACCTCAGTCACAGGGAAGAGGGAAGTGGTTGTTATCCAAATAGGATGTCAAAAGTATGCGTAACACAGAAGGCAACTCCTACATTCTCTTCAGAGGATGGTAATAATGAGGCCAATGAATAAAAATACATTGTATTTCAACTCTATTGCCATTGCTGGTTTCTTCCTCCTATTAACTACTTTCTCCTGATCATTTCAGTACTGAGTAGAGTTCAATCGCAAAAAGGAATGGGGATGGTACTGAGTCAAACTGATCTTTTAGACTTGTTTCCTAACAGGCCTGTTACCAGATTTAGTTAGAAAGGACATTGAAGTTAATAAGATCATGTAGACTTTGAATACTTATGTTCTCTAGCCACTAGTTGAAGTTGGGACCCCTGGCAGAATAAAATTCATTCATTTTCTTCACAAAGTAGTTCAGTGAAAATTCAGATGTATTTGTTAAAGGTCTTAATTTTAAAAACCAGACTACGGTGCTTTAAGGACCAGAATTACAAGAAAACAAAAGTTAATTGTTTTTTACAGCTACTATTAATAACAAATGTCTGCAAAGAGACTGAGGATATTTAGATACAGTTTATCCTAAGTGTTGCAATTATTTCCTCTATGATCTTGTTTACCAAATACTTTCTTGCAAAGCTTAGTGTAAATCAATTGAGCCTAGGCTTTTATTCCAAACAAATTTCAATAGAAAACAATTGGAAGAAGGTACGCATAAGACATGAAATCTGTTGAAAACAAAAAATAATAATATGGAAAAATAAAAGGTGCACAATACAAGACAGACTGCTCACTTGCAGAAATTCCAAAGCATGAAAGACTTCCTACAAATAAGAATTCTCAGAGTATTGCACCATAAAACTTCAAAAGCTCCAGAAATACAACTTTCCCCTAAAACTCACAGAAAACTCCCAACCTTCCCTGCTACACTAGATGATGGCATGGCATTATTATACTGACCTCTAACTCCTTTTCATCGAACGTCTTCAGCAGATGCTGTGGAATTACTTCATTAAAGCCTTTCTGCAGGGCCAGGAATTGTGCCTCGATGCCTCGTAGAAACCTCCAGTTCACATAGAGCCTAGGAACAGAGAGCAGGGGTTTCATATGATCAAACATATGTGGATTTGGTAATTAGCATTTTCATTTTGGTGGATATTATCAACTACTTTCCAACAAAGCCCAGTGCTCACACCCGGCAACAGTCTGTGAGACCGATGGGCCCCGCGTGTAAAGTAGGAGAACTGCAGTCAGTAAGACTTGGGGACACATCGTATACAACATGCACAGCATGCATGTTTTTGTGTACACATGGTGAAGTTCAAACTCCTAAATTTGGCTACCATAGTTTTATGTTTAGAAGAACTTTAGTTACTGTAAGCCAAGATCTGCCCTACTACTTTTAAATTCCTCAGCCAACAGGTGCTTTTTTATAAAACTTGAAGAACATCTCCTTATTATCTATCCCATAGTCACAACGTGCTAGGAATACAGCACAGAAGGGCTTCTGTGCAGCCAGTCAGGGCAGCCACGCTGTGCACGTGCCCATGCACCGTGCTTCTGGGTATCTGTGCCTTTGTACGGTGCCCCCCACCGCACCCCCCAACACACACACAGCGAGCCTGGGTTGCCATGTAAATCACTTTAACAGAAAGAATCCAGCACAGAGGTGACACCCGCCATTTCTAGACTTAGGCCTTAGAAAGACCCTACAACGACTGCTCTTATGCTCTGGAAAACCGGCTGCCCCATTCCGTCTACCTTGCTGGGGAGGGAGAGGCCCTGGGGAAAGTAAGAGGCCTCCAACACCATGTGGCAATGACAAAGGAACCCAGCAAACAGTGAGGACCGGGCCCCAGACAGTGACCCCGCAGCGGTTCCAGCAGCCCCTCAGCCAGAGCCATTCCAGCGGGGTCATCAAGTATTTGAGTGAAGAGGCTGTCTCCACCTGTCAACCCCAACTGACACCACCCAGAGGAGCGGTGTGCTCACCCTGTCGTTTATCCAAACTTCTGACCCATGGTTTTGTGAAAAATAATAAAATGATAGTTGTTTTCAAGACACTAAATTCTGCAGAAGCCTATTTTGTAGCAATAAGTAACACCACCTAGATATGTAAAATTTTTCCATACTGCTATTCTAGAACATTCAAACAATTCTCAGACTCGAGAACATAGAATGCTTACCTGACATATTCCTTTTTATTTTCTTCAGTAACAGGAATACTCTTGCCATTTGGTTTAAGTTCATGCTGGATAATTTCCCCATATGCATTATGTTCAACACAGAAGGTATGATCCAAAACACCTGTAATATCATTCTCACTAGAAAGAAAAGAGAAGGAAAGATACTTAACTGGAAAATCTAAGATACAGACTCTACAGATATATTCATTGGTAAGACAAATAAAACAAAGAGTTTTATGATAGGACAAATATAAGATCACATTCCTTTGATTATTCTTAAGCTACCATACCTCCCAGGTCTTGGGCAGAGAAACGGTCATAAACACAGGAAACATTTCACTTCTTGATAAGAAAAAGAGCCCTGGCCAAAGCAAGCAAGGCTTACTGTAGGGAAACTTCAGTTATGTTTAACCTTCAGGTAAGAGGCCCTACTGGAATCTGCACACCCACAAGTAACCAAATGCCTGAGTACCCCCAGCAAGAAAGCTACTCATGTGTTGGCAAAATAAGTATGGCCAATATATCTTCATAAACTAATGCCCTCCCACAAAACAGAACTGATTCTTACAGGTACCCTTTTTGTTTTATTTATTTATTTATTTTTAGATTCTTTTTTTATTCTAATTTTTTTATTTATTTATAGTTTTTCTATTACATGTCTCACTTTTCCCCCCATTACTCCCCCACCACCCCACCCACACCCTCCCACAGTCAAGCCCCACCTCGTTGTCCATGTCCATGGGTCATTCATACTAGTTCCTTTACTAAACCCTTCCCCTACTTACCCCCCTTTTTTCCCTCCCCTCCGCCCCCCTGGTAACTGTTAGTCTGCTCCTTGTTTACATGCCTCTGGTTCAATTCTGCTCATTTGTTTGTGTTGTTCATTAGTTTCCTGTGTTAGGTGATATCATATGGTATTTGTCTTTTGTTGCCTGGCTTATTTCGCTAAGCATAATTCTCTCTAGTTCCATTCATGTTGTCGCAAATGGCAGGACTTCCTTCTTTCTGTCTGCTGCATAGTATTCCATTGTGTAAATGTACTGCAGTTTTTTGATCCACTCATCTACAGGTGGGCACTTAGGCTGTTTTTAGCACTTGGGTATTGTAAATAGTGCTGCTATGAACATAGGGGTGCACAGGTTCTTTTGAATTGGGGTTTCAGGATTCTTCAGGTATAATCCAAGCAATGGAATCGCTGGTTCAAAAGGCAGTTCCATTTTTAGTTTTTTGAGGAAATCCCATACTGTTTTCCATAGTGGCTGCACCAGTCTGCATTCCCACCAACAGTGCACTAGGGTTCCCGTTTCTCCGCATCCTCACCAGCACCTGTTGTTTGTTGATTTGTTGATGATGGCCATCCTGACTGGTGTAAAGTGGTATCTCATTGTGGTTTTTATTTGCATCTCTCTGATGGCTAGTAATGTTGAACATTCTTTCATGTGTCTATGGACCCTCTGTGTATCCTCCTTGGAGAAGTGTTTGTTCAGTTCCTTTGCCCATTTTTTAATTGGGTTGTCTGTCTTCTTGGTGTTGAGATGTATAAGTTCTTCACATATTTTGGAGATCAATCCCTTGTCTGAGATATCACTGGCAAGTGTTTTCCTATATGGTTGGGTCCCTTTTCATCTTGCTGATGTTTTCTTTTGCTGAGCAGAAACTCTTTAGTTTGATATAGTCCCATTTGTTTATTCTTTCCTTTATTTCCCTTGCTTTAGGAGATATACTGGTGAAAATATTGCTACGTGGGATATCTGAAATTTTCCTGCCTATGTTTTCCTCTACAACTTTTATGGCATCATGGCTTACATTTAAGTCTTTGATCCGCCTTGAGTTTATTCTTGTGTATGGTGTAAGTTGGAGTCTAGTTTCTTTTTTTGCATGTCCTTGTCCAGTTCTCCCAGCACCATTTGTTGAAGAGGCTCTTCTCACTCCATTTTATTTTCCTTTCCTTTGTCAAATATTAGTTGACCATACAGACCTGGGTTTATTTCTGGGCTCTCTATTCTGTTCCATTTAGCTATACGTCTGTTCTTATGCCAGTACATACTAGCTTTATAGAAAGAGTTTGGGAGTCTTCCCCCTTCTTGGATTTTTTGGAATAGTTTGAGAAGGGTTGGTGTTTGTTCTTCCCTAAATGTTTTGCAAAATTTGCCTGTGAAGTCATCTGGTCCAGGGCTTTTGTGTGCCAGGAGTTTTTTGATCACTGCTTCAATTTCACTCTTTGTTATCAGTCTGTTCAGGCTTTCTGCTTCTTCTTGATTCAGTTTTGGAAGATTATATGTTTCTAAAAATTTGTCCATTTCACCTAGGTTGTCAAGTTTCTTACCATTCAGTTGTTTGTAGTAATTTCTTACAATCCTTTGTATTTCTGTGATATCAGTTGTGATTTCTCCTTTCATTTCTGATTTTGTTTATTTGGTTACTCTCTTTTTTTCTTGGTGGGCCTGGCTAAAGGCTTGTCAATTTTGTTTTTCTTTTCAAAGAACCAGCTCCTAGTTTGATTGATCTTTTGAACTGTTTGTTTAGTCTCTATGTCATCTAATTCTGCTCTGATCTTGATGATTTCCTTCCTTCTACTCACTCTGGGCTTTGTTTGTTGTTGTTTTTCTAGTTCTTGTAGCTTTGGGTTAGATTTTTTTATTTGAGATTCTTTTATCCTTTTTAGGTAGGCCTGTATTGCTATGAACTTTCCTCTCAGGACTGCTTTCGCTGTGTCCCATAGGTTTTGGGCTGTTGTGTGTTCATTATGATTTGTTTCCAGAATCTTCTTGATTTCTTCCTTGATGTCATTGTTAACCCATTCATTGTTTAATATCATGTTATTCATTCTCCATGAGTTTGGATGTCTTTGAGTTTTTTTCCTTGAGGTTGATTTCCAGTTTCAAGGCATTGTGATCTGAGAAGATGATTGATATAATTTCAGTTTTCTTGAATTTGTTGAGGCTTGTTTTGTGTCCTATCATGTGGTCTATCTTTGAAAATGTTCCATGTGCACTTGAAAAGAATGTATATTTTGCTTCTTTGGGGTGAAAAGTTCTATACATATCAATTAAGTCCATTTGATCTAGAGTGTTGTTCAGTGCTTCAATATCCTCAGTGTTTCTTTGCTCTGAAGATCTGTCCATTGTTGACAATGGGGTGTTAAAGTCCCCTACTATGCGTGAGTTGTTATTGCTATCCTTCTTGTAGTCTTCCAAGATTTTCCTTATATATTTGACTGCTCCTATGTTCGGTGCATATATGTTTACCAGGGCTATATCTTCTTGATGGATTTTTCCCTTAAGTATTATGAAACGTCCTTCTTTGTCTCTTTTTATGGCCTTTGCTGTGAAATCTGTTTTGTCTGATATAAGTATTGCTACCCCAGCTTTTTTTTCATGTCCATTTGCTTGGAATACTTTCTTCTATCCATCTACTTTCAGTCTGTGTAGATCTTTTGTTTTGAGGTGTGTCTCTTGTAGACAGTATATATGTGGGTCATGTTTTCGTATCCACTCCGCTACCCTATGTCTTTTGATAGAAGCATTTAATCCATTTACATTTAAGGTTATTATTGACAGGTATTTATTCACTTCCCTTTGTACCTATGTTCCTATCCCTCTCTCTTTTTCTTCTTTTTCTTAAAGTATTCCTTTAGCATCTCTTGCAATGCTGGTTTGGTGGAGATGTATTATTCTAGTCTTCCTTTGTATGGGAAACTCCTTATTTCACCTTCCATTTTGAAAGAGAGCCTTGCTGGGTAGAGTAGTCTTGGTTGTAGGCCTTTGTTTTTCATTGCTTGAAATATTTTATACCAATCCCTTCTAGCTTGTATTGTTTCTGTTGAGAAATCAGTTGATAGCCTTATCAGAGCTCCCTTTTATGTTATTTGCTGTTTTTCTCTTACTGCCTTTAGTATTCTCTTTGTCTTCAAATGTTGCCATTTTAATTATGATGTGCCTTGGAGTGGGCCTTCTTGGGTTCATCTTTATTGGGACCCTCTGTGCTTCCTGGTCTTGCATGACTTTTTCTCTCATCACATTAGGGAAGTTTTCTGTCATTACTTTTTCAACCAGGTTTTCTATTCCTTGCTCCTCTTCTTCTCTTTCTGGTATCCATATGATATGGATATTGTTTTGTTTCATGTTTTCCTGCAGTTCTCTTAAACCCTCTTCATTCTTTTTAAGTCTTTTTTCATTTTGTTGCGTTGTCTGGGAATTTTTTTCTACGTCGTCCTCTAACTCACTGATCTGATCCTCTGTTTCAGTTAGCCTGCTTTTGATTGCTTCTACTGCATTCTTCAGTTCAGAAATTGTATTCTCCATTTCTTTCTGGTTCTTATTGATAGTCTCTATGTCCTTTTTCATACTGGTGTAGTTTTAAGTTCCTTGTAGCTTTCCTGGAGTTCTTTGTAGTTTCCCTGGAGTTCTTTGTAGTTCCCCTGGAGTTCGTTGTAGTTTTCTTTGAGTTTGTTGAGTTCATTGAGCTTCCTCATTACAATTGTTTTGAATTCCATGTCTGATAGTTTCCTTGACTCTATTTCACCTATCCCTTCTTCTGGGAATTCCTCCTTTCCTTTTGGTGGGGTGTTGTTTCTGTTTCGTGGAGTGTTGTTCCACCTCCCCTCTTTGGGTAGTTGTTCTTGTTTGTTTCTGCTTCTTAAATTGATCTGCTTTTATTTTCTGCCTTAGTGGTGTGACCTTTTGTGGTAGGAATCTGTATGATTCACTGGTGCAGTCTCCTTGATTGCCTTAACTTGACGCTCTTGGGATGCCCTTTATACCTTTCATTTGGATGCTCAAGTTATTTTGTTTTCTGTTGTTGTGTTACTCTTTGGTGGGTCCTTCCCGTAAATTAGCTGACTGAGAGTCACTCTGCCCACTTCTGACAGTTGTTGAGCTGCCTCTGGCTAATGCCTCTTGGAGGGGAGTGATTTGATTATGAGATTTCTCCTGTAGCACTGAGGTTGAGTCTGCCCTGGGATCTGGCCTGCTTCTCCCCTAGCTTTTCCTTCAGAACCATTGTCCAAAGTTTTCCAAAGTTCTTCTAGTTCATTTCGCCCTCTTTTGGCTGCAGCCCAGGTCCAGCGCGGCAAGTGTGCTTGTGTTGCGCCAGCCCGCAGGCGGGCCAAAGGACGTTTCCCTGCGCTGGCAGGTGGGCGGGCCGGGTGTGTTCCACCCCACTGATAGGTGGGCCACATTGATGGAGGCGTCCCCCTGCGCCAGTAGGCGGTCAGGCTGGGGGCGTTCCCCTGCGCTGGCTGGCCGGCGAGAGGGCCAGTAGTGTCCCCTGCTGCGGCGGGTGGGCGGGCCAGGGGCATTATGGTTCGCCAGCCAGGAGGCTGCGCTGACGGGGACGTTCCCCTGCCCCGGCGGGTGTTCCGCCGCGCCCGCTGGCAGGCCGCGCTGACAGGCGCGTTCCCCTGCCCCGGCGGGTGGGCAGGCCAGGGGCATTCCCCTGCGCTGGCTGGCGTGCGCAGGTCAGTAGCTTTCCCCTACTCGGGCGGGTGAGCAGGATGGGGGTCTTCTGCCGTGCCGGCAGGGAGGCCGGCTGCGCTAACGGGGCATTCCCCTGCCCCAGCGGGTGTTCTGGCCGGAGGCACTCCCCTGTGGGGGCTGGCGTGCGCCTGGGCCAGTAGCGTTCCCCTGCTCTGGCGGGTGGGGGGGCTGGGGGCGTTCTGCCGCGCTGACAGGGGCCGTTCCCTTGCCACGGCAGTGGGCAGGCCGGGGGCGTTCTGCCGCGCTGACAGGGGCCGTTCCCTTGCCACGGCAGTGGGCAGGCCGGGGGCGTTCTGCCGCGCTGACAGGGGCCGTTCCCTTGCCACGTCAGTGGGCGGGCCGGGGGCGTTCTGCCGTTCTGACAGAGGGCGTTCCCTTGCCACGGCAGTGGGCGGGCCGGGGGCATTCTGCCGCCCTGACGAGGGGGCGGGTGATGGGGGGGCGTTCCCTTGCCACGGCAGTGGGCGGGCCTGGGGCATTCTGCCGTTCTGACAGAGGGCGTTCCCTTGCCACGGCAGGTGGGTAGGCCAGGGGCGTTACCCCGCGCTGGCTGGCGTGCGCCTGGGCCAGTAGCGTTCCCCTGCTCCGGCGGGTGGGGGGGCCGGGGGCGTTCTGCCGCCCTGACAGGGGGCGTTCCCTTGCCACGGCAGGTGAGCAGGCCGGGGGGCATTCTGCCGCCCTGACGAGGGGGCAGGTTGGGGGGGGGCGTTCCCTTGCCACGGCAGGTGGACAGGCCAGGGGCGTTACCCCGCGCTGGCTGGCGTGCGCATGGGCCAGTAGCGTTCCCCTGCTCTGGAGGGTGGGCGGGCCGGGGGCGTTCTCCCGCGCTGGCTGGCGTGCGCATGGGCCAGTAACGTTCCCCTGCTCCAGTGGTGGGCGGGCCGGTGGCGTACCCTTGCCATGGCAGGTGGGCAGGCCGGGGGCGTTACCCCACGCTGGCTGGCGTGCGCACCAGCCAGTAGCGTTCCCCTGCTCCGGCGCGTGGGCGGCCCCTTGCCATGGCAAGTGGGCAGGTCGGGGGTGTTAACTCGCGCTGGCTGGCATGTGCACGAGCCAGTAGCGTTCCCCTGCTCTGGCGGGTGGGCGGGCTAAGGGCGGCCCCTTGCCACGGCATATGGGCAAGCCGGGGGCGTTAACTCGCGCCGGCTGGCTTGCGCACGAGCCAGTAGCGTTCCCTTGCTCCGGTGGTGGGCGGGCCGGGGGCGTTCTGCCGCCTGACGGGGGTGGGCGGTCCCTTGCCACGGCATGTGAGCAGGCCAGGGGCGTTACCCCACACTGGCTGGCATGCGCATGAGCCAGTAGCGTCCCTCTGTGCTGGTGGGTGGGCGGGCCGGAGGTATTCTGCCGCGCTGATGGGGGTGGAGGGGTGGGGGACATTCCCTCGCTACGGCAGGTAGGTGGGCCAGGGGCGTTCCCCTGCACTGGCTGGCTTGTGCGTGAGGGGCTGGGTATTGTTCCCCTGCTCCAGCGGGTGGGCTGGCCAGGGGCGTTTCCCTGCGCATGGTGGGCTGTGGGTGGGGGGCCAAGCACACCCCTCCGAGTGGGCTCCTGCATGTGCGCTCCTCAAGGATCTTGCCCCACCCCTAGCCTTTCCTCCCCGATCCACAAGAGACAATCAAATTATTTAAAAAATAATGTTGCTCCCAATATCCCAGAGCGAGATGCCAGCTGGCCAACTTCTGGTTCTGCCAGCGGGCACAGCCTGGATCTTCACCTCCGACTGCTCTCAGGGAAGACCCAGGGGCATTGAGACAACTTTGTGCTCTGCCGACCACTACCCAGGGAGCCAGGCCAGCCAGAACTTGCACCTCTCCCATGTCCCCTCCTCGAACCTCACCAGACGGGTTGCTCAGAGGCGGCCTCCTCCGCCGCCAGCAGCGCCAAGGTTTAACTCCCGCCAGTATCCAGATGTTAACAGATGCTCTGTCCACATTTAGCTAAAACTATAGACCAGTCTCAGGAGCAAGCAAGGGCAACCTCTCCTCACTCATCCGCCATCTTCCCAACTCTCCACAGGTACCCTTTTAAAAATGTGGTTTCAACAATCACCGCATCCCCAGGAATTTGCTATTTTAACACATGCAGGATTGTAATCAAACTTGCATCACATCAATAAAATCACATACAGTACTTTTTAAAATAGAATACATTTTTTTCTTTTTTTAAAGTACTATCATTCACTAACTTTTAGGAATTTGAAATAACACAGGAAAGCAGTAGGAAGAGGAAAAAGTCTAATGTGGTCCTATCACTCAAATAATCACTTAGTTTTGAAATATTTTCTGTGTGGTTTTTAAACTTTAAAGAAGTACATCCATTGAAACAGGATCTTTTTCAAAAGCTCAGATTCTAACTACAAAAAACAGATACAAGACTCAATACATACAGTATCCACACTAAACTGTTATGAAGATCTGGATCAACTAACTCCATGTCATCCAATGTAATTGACTTCCCAAGCAACTGTTTATAAAAAGGCAATGTGAAACCACCATCGATATAATGTCCATGAAACACAGCCATTCCCATTATTCGTCCAACAAAGTGGAAATACGATAAGTGTTCCTGAAATTGAAGAGAGATTATATAAGTACTCAAGTTAGACACTATCCAGGACATTTTTAATAAAAATTAAATATTTAAGCAACATTAATCTTTTTACATTAAGTATTAACTTCTCTAATTTATAACTATTTAGATGGAATAGGCTATCATATCAAAGCTCAATAATCACTAGGGAGAGTTTCTACTGGGCATGCTCAAGATGCTCCACATTGTTATAAAATATTATACCAGAGCCAATGCCTCTCTCAAAGGGCACAGTCACTTTATAAATTCATCTCCAGAAATTAAATCCAGACAACAGACCCACGGCAGCTCCATTAAACCCCTCCTAGATCCTGCTCTCTTCCTCTCATATCTTGCTGAGCCCTTACAACCCTGGCTCTGTCATGGAAAAAAGCTTTCAGTCCTGAACCTCCCTATTTCCCTGACCTAACCAGAAACTGAAATTCAAAACATCACAAGTTTAAGGCCACAGATTTCATGTCTAACCTGGACTAGAGTCCTGATTCTGCCCAAATTACTTAACTCCTACAGAACTCATTTTCCCCATCTGAAATAATAAGGGTAATAATAGTATCTAGAAAGGATCTTTGTGAGGAGTAAAATGAGATGACGAAGGCCACTGCACGAACCTGGCACAGGGTCACTATTACTACCACAGTGGCAGTAATGAGCTCCCCAAGCAGAATCTTCACCTAAAAATCTTCCCTTGATAAATGATTCCCTGCAATGATTCTAACATTCCTACCATATTTGGATATATTTGGTCTTTCCTGATAAGTTGTTTTGTTAGTTATCTGTATTTTAAATGTCTTTTACTTCTCTATTTAGTAAGTTATCTTAAACCTCCCTCTTACCTTAAAAACTTTTTTTTTCTTTCTTTGTAAAAAGTAATACCTGTGTTCACTACAAATATTTAGAAAATATACACAAGCAAAATACAGTAGTATTATAGTATAGATGGAGCCTTTCAATGTTTACACATACAGATATTTACCAAAGTTGTATCATACTATTTTGTAACCTTTTCACTTAATACATCACAAACACCATCATGACATGTCATTAACTATTATTCTCTGATGTCATTTTAGTGGCTATATAATAATGTAATATGCCCTTGTATAGAAAGGCAATACAAATAATATAAAACAACAAATAAGTAGCAGCTGCTAACTTCCACTGAGTGCCTAATAATAGGGTTAACAATGTGTAGCACTATGCTGAATACTTAATGGGCAGGGGCCCATGGAACTGTCACAACCCTTGTCTAAGGTACAAGCTCTATTTATTATTATCAGCAATGATCAAACTGAGGCTCAGGTCAATGAATTTGCCCCAAGTCACAAAGCTATTAAGTAATGGGGCCAGGATATGATGTCATGCCTAATTCCAGAAACTATGTTTGTAGTCATTAATGTCATTCTGCTTCATGTCATAATTTAATCAACGATGCTGTTTCTGACTGGGGCTACTATAAACAATGATGCAGTAAACATTCCTGTGCCCAAACTGTTGAATATATTCACAATTGTTTACTTGAGAATATTTTCTAAAAGAGGAACTGCTAAGTTAAAGTTTGACACTAGGACAAGGAGAGTAACCCTATGTCATAAACGACATGGCATTTAAAGACGAAAAGTATTGTACGTCACAAGTTAATTCATATGATCAGAACAACCAATCATACCGGGTTAACTGCAGAATCAGGATTGATCTGCAATGTATAGATATCATCTCGTGAATATTGGAAGAGGCCATAGTATGGATTCAGCATTTCATGTGACAAGAGATATAACCACTCCCTAGAAAACAAGATAGGACAAAGGAATTTTTTGTTAATGAGTATTTTATTATTAAAATGCTATTAATCATTTAGGCAAATAACTAAATAAAAGAAAACACTGGTTATATAAGATCACATTGGAAAAATCTACCATGCCCAAAAAGCAAATGAAAACTCTTTGTTTTGTTATGCAGTCACTTCTCACTCATTTGGGGCAATTTATTAGCAGCAGAGAGTATAAGGTATTACCCCAAAGTACCAACTACTAATTACATGATGCATCCCAGTGGTCTTCTCCTTTTCACTGCTAAAAAATTTGTAATCCATGATAAAATATAAAATAAAAGGAAAGATATGATTCAAAATATCCAGGTGATCTACACTATCCTAGTCTGTCCCTATCATGGAAGATTTGTACTAGTCAACATAGATACATATAATAAATACATATAATATAATGCACCATTACTCTCACTTTGGGACAGGGTGTGTTCTGTTATTGGTATTGTAGTGAGAAAATGTCATTATCCATTTCATCATCTTTCTTGTGTAAACCCTAAAACATACCATGATAAAATTGTAAGTGGTCACTTGAAACCGAGAAGTGGTATAGAATATACCAAAAAATACATGCTTGCCTTAGCCTGTATTTTTCGGTGTGTTCTATATCACTTCTCAGTTTCAAGCATACATTGATATTTATAAAACCTCATAATAGTACTATCACCTTAAATCTATTAGATCATTCATATTTTTCAAAATATGGAAGATAACTTATTCATCTTGAGGAAAATGAAATATGAAGGGGGGGACCCCAAATTGGAATTTACTTATAAAAATTTGTGTATTTATTCTTACATGTTTAAACTTTAGTCACCTTCAAAGTATTCTCCATTTGCTGTAACACACCTATTAAGACACTTTTTCCACTTCTCAAAAGTTTTTGAACTTGTCAATTTTAATGTCTTTTAGTGCTGCTGCTGTTTTTTTGTTTCACCTCTTCCACATCAGCAAAATGTTTCCCTTTGAGGACTTTTTTCATCCAGGGAAACAAAATAAGGCTCTCGGGGTGAGATCGAGTGAATAGGAAGGGTGGGGTATGGGGGTCGTGCCGGTTTTGGTCCAAAGCTGCTGAACACTCAGGATGGTGTGGGCAGGTGCACTCACAAATCACCCGTCATGAAATGGGCAAACACACAGAAAGAGTCTTTAAAAAAAACTTCACTGAAGCTGAGTGCAGCCTGTCACACCACCACCAGCTGGTACACTGATACAGGTGGGCACCTAGAACACTAACACAGCAGGGGAAGCCTGTACTACAAGGGGCCCGCCCTCCAGAAGATAATTCTGGGATTTTTTGGGTCCCCCTCGTACAATCACTAGCCTAGGACTTAAAGAGATGTAGTTCTAATCTCAATTCTTGTCATTCCTCAGCTAGGAAAGGTATTTAAATGATATGTTATTTGTGGATTAAACACATTGAATAATATTTTTTTTTAGGAAATACAGTAAATACTTTTAACAAGAAGTTAAAGAAATGTGTTTAAGTTCTATAATGTTATGGAATCTAGCTCAAATCACTACCATCTATGTAATAGTTGAAAAACTCTAGAGATTAAAAACAAGTGAGGTCTTCAATGTAAGTAACTTCCCCAACACATTTAACACTCACCTGACATGTCTTATATGCTTTTTATAAATGTATATGTCTTTTTTTTTTTTTTTTAAGAAAATCCAAAATTTAGTTTTGTTTCACCAAGTATTTAGAACACACCTCAAAGCAGAACCCTACTGCTTTTCGGTTCTACTACAGAGAAGAGATCAGAAAACACAGCTCACTGCTGCTCCCTTTTAGTCTGCCCAAACCCTGAGAGTAGTGAGGTTAAGAAATAAATGACAGCCCTGACCAGTGTGGCTCAGTTGGTTGGGCGTCATCCAGCAAAGCAAAAGGTCACCTGTTCAACTCCCAGTCAGGGCATATGACTGGGTTGTGGGTTTGATCCCCCATTGGAGCGCACACAAGAGGCAACCAATCGATGTTTCTCCCTCTTTTCTCCCTCACTTCCCCTCTCTCTAAAAATAAATAAATAAAATTCTGTTTTGCAAAAAAGAAATAAGCAATGAAAAAAACCTATTTGGCCTATCAATATAATTATATCATTTAGATTCCATCAGCAGATAATTAACAAGCTTCCTCAATAAGCATTCAAAATCGACTTATGAATAAATCATTAGAATTGTTATGAATAAATCATAAGAATTCCACAGAAAGTACTAAGTATGATGTACAAGTGATCAGTTCTAAAATCCAAACTGAAGAAAACTATCCATTTGCAGATAAAAAGGTCGCAGAATGAAAATAAGTCTACAGATGAAAACTAGTAATGTTACGTAACAATTATGGGACTTTGTGGAAATAAAATTTTATTAAGGCTGGATTTAGATTAGGGAAAGTAGAATTATCATAATGGTCCTTAGAATGTTTCAATACAGAGCTATAATGTTTCTGATACAGTCACATAAAGTGAATTTTCACACCTGGAAAAAAGTACTTTACGTATGAATAGAACATAAGGACCATTGATCTCTCTCTCTCACACACACACACACACACATTCCTTTAACAAGGTTAAAAAGCATGGCAATGGAAGCAAAGGGAAAACAGTATCCCGTTTAGAGTACATCATTAAAGCCTCAAAATTGTTCCTGATAATATAAAGCAGAGGGAATAACATGTAGTGAACAAGAGAGATGAAGAAAATATAGGGCCTGCAGGTCTACCAACAGTCCATGTAGGATTGCAGCTAGTTTTCAGAGAAAGTTTCATTGGGCTACATGATCCATTAGGGAGGTCTCCACTGCTTCTGGTAGCAGTACTATCCTAACCTCATTATAAATACATCCATTAGAATATCCTCCTATTGCAAATATTAGGGAATATAATACTAGAAAAAATATCAAGAGAAGGTTACACCACAGGGAGTATCTTAAATTTGCAAATATAAGGAGTCATATGTTATTTCCTGATGAGCAAGTCTTTACCTGGCAACCCCTCCGTAGTCAAGACCTTCTTCTCCACGGAACTTTATCATTAATCGCTTCCAGAGATCTTTTGGTCTCATTTTCATGACCTGTCGATATGACTCCTGAAAAAAAAGTTAACATACTGTAATTACTAGGTGCTTTTAACCTATTATTTAAACTCTCTCTTCCATATACAAAACATGTTTATTAAAATAAGGTGAAATTCAACAATCAAATCAATGAATAAACTCCAAGTATTTGAAACCTCTTGGAACTTCTAAAAACAAAATGAATACAGCTTAATACCACTGAAACAAATTCACTTGATAAATAATATACTAAAAGCCTACTAAGTGCAAAATTCAATATTTGAATTTTACTTATTGTTTTTTAAAAGAGAGAGGAAGTGAGGAAGGGGGAGAGAAAGAGAGAGAGGTGAAGGGGAAGGGAGGAAAAAGGGAGGTGGGAGGGGGGAGACATCAACTTGTTGTTCCACTTATTTATGCATTCATTCGTTGCTTCTTGTATAAGCCCCAACCAGAGACTGAACCCGCAACCTTGGCACATCAGGACAACACTCTAAAAAAACTGAGCTACCTACCTAGCCAGGGCTGCAAAACTCCATATTTAAGTTCTATGAACCATACTAATGATTCCACTCATATTAAAAACAGAATTTGACATAAGTACCAAACTCTTTAAAGATGGCTGACCTAATTCTAGGTCATCAGCACCAGTAGAAAATAAAGGTAAGAAAAAGAAATTTCCAAAAGAACATAAGTAATCATTAGTGTTCTTCTCATTAAATAGACAATGTTATATTATTTTAAAATACAAATGACTGGCTACAGACAAGGCCAGAACTGTTCTGAGAGAAAAAAGTTCATCCTTTAGGAAAATAATAATCAAGTCTCCAAACATCTTGCCCAGGAATCCACTAATGAGTGGGAAACCCCTGCATTGGAACTCTGCCACTAATTATGGAAGAACTCCAAAGTTGATATCAGGGCTACAAAATCCAAAGATAAAAGAAAATATTAGAAAGGAAGATTTTCAATATATTAAGAAAGTAGTCCAACAGTAATTAAACAAAATGATTTTTTTATTTAAGAGTCCTTTACCTTTTGAAAGAATCAGAAAGTAAGGTAGATAATATGTGTGGTCTTTTAAAACTCATTAACATTAAATATTTGCAGTGCAGAGACCAAGCTGAACCAACTGGTCTACCAAACACTCTTCATCGCATTTAAATACTTATCTTATACATTAAATCTCTCCAATATTATTGCCTTTAGTCCCCACAATTAAAAAAGAAATTAATGAAAACTCTCCCATTCTAAAAAGTCCCAAAAATATTCTTGGAAAACAGAGAGCAACACACTGAAATTTAATTTTTCTCTATTTTAAAATAAGAACTTGTAAGTTTACCTCAAAAATCTCTTCCCTGGAAACCTCGATGCGGCAATGGCCAGCCTGAGGCTGCTGCTGGGAGAGTTCCTGCCGCAGAATTTTTAGTTTCTGAACCAAGTCTCGCTTGTACCGCGGGACTGTCAGGCACTCTGTGTCATCAGGGCACAAGGACACCACTTGCTGCTGCTGTTGGTCTTTCAACTGGTTCTGCCGACTAGGAGTAAATGAAAATACTATTAAAACACTTAAATGGGAAAGACTACAATTATACACTTGAAAGAGCATTATGCTATAAAACAAGTCTAGCTATATCATTGCCACGCCTGGCTGTGCCCTTGGCTTGTCCTTCTGACAATGATAAACTAGTTCCAAAGTTGTTTTCTCAGTAGCCATGTGAGTTTATAGAATTGGAAAACGGAGTTTTATCCATAAAGCTTTCTACAGCTGTTGTGAACAAATTCCTCAGATACCATTTCCATCTTGCTTTTGCATAGTTTACTGTCACCTGTTTTAAAATTCTGGCCTATGCCAAGCTCTGTGCCTGTTGTCTCAGTCTGTCCCTCTGGAAGAGACGAACAGCTTGAACTGGCCATCTGGCAGGAGCCCCTTCTCCTACACACGCTCGTCTCAACCACAGGAATGTGGGAGGTCACACGAAGTGACCGGCACCGAGAAATGAGCCATTTACAAACAAGTCTAAATGCTGAAGAGAGTGACTACTTTTCTTTTTATTGTGGTAAAATATATATAACATAAAATTTACCATTCTAACCATTTTTCAGTGTATAGTCAGTGGCAGTAAGTACGCGCACTGTGCTAAAGTGACTTCTAACTGCACATATATGATTTCCCTCAACTACATAAAAATAATCTCCAAGATATAGCAAAAATACATTAATTTTTAAAAAGTTAGAGATATTTTGATTCCCCTAGCAAAAATATTTTTAGTTGCATCTAAGAAATTTTTAAAGAACCTCATGAAATAACAAACTAGTTAATTTCAGTAAGTTGTCAAGAAATTAAAAATCAGATGATTTGCTGTTGATTCAGTTGGAGTTTAATTTTGCACACAACAGACAAGAGCACAATCTCCTAACCTAAAGGTAAAGGGTAATGATAAAATAAACAAAAATGACTTTCAGGTCTCTGAAAAACCACCCAAACTTATTTTACATAGAGTGGTTCTTATGTACTAGACCAAATTTTATATCTAAAATATAACTATCAAGAGAAAATTTATCTTTGATGAAAAATGCAAATCACTATTTAGTCTCACGAACTTTATAATAATGGAGTTTTTTACACACATATACACAAAATCAAAATAGACTATACTGAAAGATACTCCCTAAACAACTGTATTTACCCCATGCAAAAAAAAAAAAATGAACTGGGGTATATCTTACACCAGATACAAAAATTTGACTCAAAATGGATCAGAGACCTCAATGTAAAAGCCATAAAACTTCTGAAACACAGAAAGAAACCGTTATGACTTGTGTTAGGCAAAGCTTTCTTAGCTATCACACCAAAGGAATAATCCATAAAAAAACCAAATTGATAACTGAACATCAAAATTTCAAAGAAAACTTTTCTTTGAAAGACAGCTCTTCAAGACACTATTAAGAAAATGGAAACACAAGTCACAGACTAGGAAAAAATCTTTCCAAAGCATATACCTGATATAGGATTGCATTGCAAACATGTAAAGGAAACTCAGAATTCAAATTTTTAAAAAACTCAGTATTTAAAAAGGAGGCAAGAAATTTTACCAAAAATACACAGATGGCAAAAAACACAGAAAAAGATGTTCGACCTCATCAGACATGAGAGAAATACAAATCTAAACTGTAAGGAGAGAAACCACTACACACCTATTGGAATGTCTCAGTAAGATAAGAAGCGCTAGCACGGCTGTGCAGCAAGGGCAGCTCTCGTAGACCGCTGGCAGCTGTCTCTCTTGCAATAAACTGATAATAAGTATTTCCCTGGTTCAGTGAGCCATGCTAGCAAATTACTGAACCCAAGGAGGGGGTCCTGGGAACTCCCCGACTTATCGCCAGTCGGTAAGAACTGGGACTTGCAGCTGGCATCTGAAGTAGGGACAGTTCTGAGGGACTGAGCCCTTAACCTGTGGGGTCTGGCACTCACTGAAGGTATGTCACAACTGAACTCGATCGCTGAGCACCCAGTTGGTGTCTGGAGACTCGGAGAATTGATAGCTATAACACATTTGGTATCTTAAGTTCCTTGGGTGGAAACAGAGCACAAAAGGCCATGTGAAAACAAAGACTGGGATGATATGTCTACGAGCCAAAGAACAGCAAAATCCCCAGAAACACCAAAAGCTAGGTGAGAGGCAAGGAACAGATTCTCCTTCAGAGCCTCCAGAAGGGCCCACGCCTTTCTGACAACCTGAGTCTGAACTGTGGCCCGCAGAATTGTGAGAGAATGAATTTCTATTGGGGCATTTTATAGCAGCCCTAGGAAACGAACCCAGGGGAGAGCCCCACAGGAAGGGACGGGAAGGGGAATTACAGAGAGGCACTTTAAAACTTTTGGGATGATGGACATGTTTGCTATCTTCATTGTGGTGATGGTTTTGTGGGTGTATAATATGTCAAAACTTAAATTGTACATTTTAAATATGCACATGCCTTGGATGGTGTGGCTCAGTGGACTAAGCACCAGTCTGCGAACCAAAAGGTCGTGGGTTCAATTCCCAGTCAGGGCACACACCCGGGTTGTGGCCCAGGTCCCCAGTTGGGGGCGTGGGAGAGGCAACTGATAGATGATTTTCTCTTGCATCAATGTTTCTCCCTCTTTCTCCCTCCCTTCCCCTCTCTCTAAAAATAAATAAAATCTTTAAAATAAATAAATAAATAATTATACACAGGTTTTTGAATGTCAATTACATTTCAATAAAGCTGATTAAAAACATCCAAGGTGCACCGAGTGTATTCACAAAGACTTGTATGAAAGACTGTATCCTGCAAATGGGAAAGAAGACAAAGCTAAAAAAACACAAAACTAGCAGCACAAAAGGCTCTGGGGCGCACTCAGCTACCGTGGAGCTACTTCTGATACACTCGGAGGGATACATATCCATCTACCCCATAAAGCAGCCTGTGTCTTCAGGTGTGTCTCTGACACATACCCTTCTCCTGACATTTCAGGACAGGTTGCTAATTAAGCACAGTGGGATTAAAATACTCATATACCAAAGTAAAACTTGTCATAGTCTTATATAAAATTTTGATCAACAGAAGTAATTTATAATTGAAGACAGCGGTCTATCACATTTATTACAAAAAGCATCATCAGTCTTCTCTTGTTCAGACTCGCATTTTCACAGGTATTGTTTCAAAAACTTACTTTAAAACTAAATGCAAGTTAGCGGAGAGCCGAGGATCTGTAAATTGTGTTGTTCTGTTGTTATGGTCAACAAAATAAACTCTGCCTGTTGCCGTATTACGGATCTCCCATCCAGGAGGCAATGGACCAAGCTCTTCACAATTGATGTTGCTAAGATCCCTGCAAAAACAAATATAAAATAAAAAATACCTCATTGCTGGGCCTGCTGAGCCAAGCAAGTGTAAATGACACAGAACAATTCCATGAAGTCTGAGAAAATGTATTGTTTCAGAAACTTGAGATGTTCAGCTGGAATCTTTAATTCCCAATGGTTTAACAAACTTGCATATTCAAAACCCAATCCATAAATGGCTTAGAAAGTTTGTTCCTGGGCTTTAATGTGACACAGATTTTAAATTAATATAAAAGCAATCACAACACTTGCCAACATCAACGGTACTTCAATATTTATCTGACAAAATATTGTTTTACAAGTGTCAGTGATACAAAGAATTAAACGTTTTCTAAAATTTCCCTTCAATTCTTTCTATCATTACTACACCATAAAATCTGTGTAAATAAACGTTCGTTTTACTATTAATTTTAAGCTCTCCAACAAAGTAAAACTAGAAATATTAAAAGTATGGTCTTGAAAACAATCACAGTATACATTTTAAAGGATAACTTCTCCATCTAGACTTCTGAAAGCTGTAAAACTAGTGAATGAAGACTGTGTTGAAGACAGGTAAGGAAGAATACTCTAAGGCTTACTGCTGCAATAAAAAATACAAGAAGACTTTTAATGGACCAAAGACCATTGTTACTGTATCACACATTCTTTTTTTAAAGATTTCATTTATTTATTTTTAGAGAGAGGGGAAAGGAGGGAGAAAGAGAAAGAGAGAAACAGCCATCAGTTGCCTCTTGCACACACTCCACCCAGGGACCTGGCCTGCAACTCAGGCATGTGTCCTGATAGGGAACCAAACTGGTGATCCTTCCGTTCGCAGGCCGGCGCTCAATCCACTGAGCTGTATCAGCCTGGGATGCATTACACATTCTTAAAATACTGTTATATATAGACAAAGATTTACAGGACCTTAGAAAATAAAATAAAAGCAGCATGTCTAATGTAAACTTAAACAGATAATTAGAATGACAAATCTCATCAAAATCAGGTTTTAAAAGTTAAAGTAGAAAAAAAATGCCTGAAATAATCTCTTCTTGGTCATAATGAAACACAGTGATGGGCACATATAAGCATCCATAGATTTGTTGAAACAATTCTGGCTTCTGCTTATAGGTGCTCCAAGAATCTCTTCTGCTAAAGAACTAAAGCTTGAAAAGAACACACTATTTGAGACAATTTTAGTCTCAAAGTGGACAATGGAAAAGCTCTAACAACCCTCCCCTACCCATGAGTGGCAGGCAGGCGAGAGGAGGACTGTTGGTGGATTAGCTGTTAACTGGGAAACAGTGTCAGGCCAGCAGCAAGGCAGGAGAAGGAAACCTGAAACTCCCCCTCTATGCTGAGAACTAAAAAGGAAGGATGAGGTGCTTCCACAAAAACTTCCTAAATTCCTACTTCAGGTCCACAGAACCCAAACCAATTAAGATCAAACAAACTCACAAAAATCACTGAAAGTCCCGATGACTGAGAGTCAGTGGAAGCAATAAACCACAGAATGATATCAAACAGATAGAACAGCAATGACACGCAACGTTAAAAACACAGTAAGGGAACGATTACAAAGGCAAACTCTCAGTGAGATTATGAAGCACAAACAGGTAGATTGTTACAGTGGCACTTTTAGAAATGAAAAGCGAATACTGACATCAAAGAATGAAGAATTCTTTTGATATATAATGCAGAATTTGATTTTATATAATTTTATTTAGAACTTTATAAATCTAGTCATACATGGAAATGCTCTAAAGAATTGATTAAAAGAGCAGGAAACTGGAAATAATCATTTCCACTTGGAAAATGACTAAAGACAAATGGAATGTTACACAGCCATAAAAAGTAATACAGATCTGTATTTCAAGACTACACAGTCAGTATGCAATGGCATTAATCTCTGTTTTCAAGAGATATGTAAAACTTGATGAAATGGGACTTCTCAGATAAATCTAAGTTTACTGGACATCTTACAGAGTTACATTATTTTATAAATGTCTTTGAATAGCGATGATATTTTAATAGAATCTAAATATTTATAGTCTGCTTTGATAGATCCTCCACCCAAATGGCATGTTTACTAAAGGATCCTCGAAAAAACAAAAGATATGATGATACATGATGATATAATGATATGATTTTTAAGATAAGAATTTGGAGCACAGAGACTAAAGAAAAATAGTCCATAGCATAATTTCATAGTCATTCTTCAATACTTAACATGAACTATTCTTAAACCTTTATAGAAACCACATATTCATTAATGAAAAACTGACGTTTCCTTAGGAATAAGAACATGTTACCAACAGTGCTGCCAAAATCTCTCTCCATTTTATCTTCTGATGCCAGCTTACATACTATTCTTTCAACAGATAACTCAAGATGTACTTTCACTAACATAAAACATTTAGGTTTTTTTTTAAATCACTTTCTTCTATATATTTCCTTCTAATGATTTTAAATTATTTTATTAAAAAGCTTATCATTGACCTTCAGTTGGATAAACACTTCTTTTCATAATGTACATAATAAAAACCTTGTTGCTAAAAGTTAGGCCCATGGATTTTTTTTCAGTGAGCTTATTAGTAAAATAAAAATTTCCTCCCCCTACTATTTTTAAACTAACAGCTTAAATTACCAAGACACAGAAATGACAGTCTTGATACAATAATTAGTGATAGCACATTTCTTTGGTTGCCGCCCTTAAAAGAATCTAATTAAGCTCTATGACAAAGTAAAATATTTTCATTATTATAGCTTTATTTATAAACAAAGAGAATGTGTCAAAGCAATCCAAGATCAGCTAGTCACATCTGGTTTTGATTTAAATACATGAATCTTGACAAGTGGAATTCTGAGTATAAGTTTAATAAAAAAAATAAAAATAAAAAAAAAAATCTCAGGTAAATGCACTCAATGCCTGTAATACAAATGCACGAAATTTAGCATTTCATAGAAATTTAATTTAATTAGGTTATTTCTTTTCTATATTAAAATGAAACTTTATTAAGGAACACATAAAAGAACAAGAAATACACTTATATAAAGTTAAACTATTTTTTTAAAAAGCGTAACCAGAAAAAAAATATCAATTTACTATCCTTTTAAAAAAGGTATGTATGTTTTCTGTAAGATTTTGGATGTGTTTTTTCCCTTAGGTCAATTTTCAAACTCCTAAAACCCATGTTTTTGCCCAGATTTTTTAAAAGAGGAGAGTAGAGAGGGACTGGGGATTGGCTGGGGGGCGGGGGCGGGTAAGGCACTGGGGTACTATTGCAGGAAGGACTTTATAACTAAAAGTCAAAATGACATGAATATTAGAAAGAACCAACCTTTTAAATTAACTATTTTAAGAAGCTGAAGATTAAATAAATCAAAGAAACCCTAGGGACAATGGATATTCAATGGTACGAAGAGTGTTTAGAAGACGTTCTTACCTAGGCACTCTTGGATCATGCCACGTGCTCACACCGGTCTGCGTATGTAAGAAATACACCTGACCTTGCTGTGTTGTCCTCTGCTCTGTAAAATTAAGAAACACTAATAATAAAAACATATTCAAAGTGTCCAAACCAAAGACAGCTATAGACATGAGACTATTATATTAATAAGTAAATTATCCAAATTACCAATCTATATTATTACAAAAATTTTGCTCTATAAATCATTTGATCTGAACTCAGAATACATTTTCTCCTAGAAACAAACTAATCAATAGTGATGAGGGGTCACAGGCCGACTAATCTAAAGCCAACTATACGTCTGATGTGGCTCAATCACTAACCATGTTGCAATGCAAAATAGAAAACAAGTTTGCCACAGTACCAATAATTCAACAAAACAAACGTGAAGTAATGATTATTTGTCTTAAATGTGGACCCTGAGGGAAGCAAAAGAAGGCTCAGAGAAAGAGTCTAGCCAACTGGGAAGATTCTGAGGTACTTGCAGCAATTTTCAAAGGGTTTGCAGGATAGTAATGTTTTTAAAATTATGCCTAATTTTATACCAAAACTTGTGGGGGGGGAGGGTTTCTTGAGAGAGGTGTATTCTCAAGACTACATTTGCACCTAAACAGAAGCAAAAAAGATGGAATGCAGGGGAGATGCTCTATAGGCAAACCGGGCAAAAATGGAAACCTAACCAGGTTAGAAAGAGGAAGACTAAAGAGCAGTGTGCATATTGGGGAGGAAAAGTCAAAGGGGACATTAACTCGAAGTCCTAGGGGAGAGAGCGAGGAGGCGGGGCGCAGAGAAGGAATGTGTGAAAGGGCCCCTTCACTGGCGGTTCTTAGTCTTTATTTATTCATGTTTTTAAGCAACAGACTGCTTTTCTTTAAACAAAATCTAAGGAAAAATTCCAACATATAAAATGATAACACTTCTGCTAATATTTATTAGCATAAATTTAATTTGTTTATAAAGCTATAATTAAGTCAATTAATTTAAACTTTTAAAAATTATAAACATATAATAGTTTAAAATTGAATATAGACAAGACCTACGATAATTTCAGTCTTGGTACCCACTTTACTCCTATGTTTTGGTTGGATTTAAAAGTTTTTAATCCATATCATACAAATATTATAAAGGTATAACCACCCCCACTCCAAACAGCTTGCCTTATAATCTCAATTAAAGAGAAATGGCAAGAACTACTTTATTCTGAGGTCTGAATATTAATAATAGCAGCTAAAATTTACTAAGTGCCTTCTATGCCAGACTCTGTGTCAGGCACTTCACATTAAATTACCATCTTGCAACAAACCTACATGGTCAGCACTATTATTTTCCCCACATTATAGAAGGTAAAATTAAGATTCAGACAGGTTAAATAATGTGCCCACTATCACACAACTAACATGGGGCAAAGCCAGGCTATAAGCCCAGATCAGCACAGCACAGTTAATGGATAAATTGGGTTTTTTTAATTAAGCGTTAAAATACATCAAAAATGAAGTTAAGACCCTGGCTGCTGTGGCTCAGTGGATTAAACGTCAGCCTGCGAGCCCAGTGTCACTAGTTCAATTCCCAGTCAGGGCACATGACTAGGTTGCACGTCAGGTCCCCAGTTGGGGACGCAAGTGAGAGGCAACCACACAGTGATGTTTCTCTCCCTATCTTTCTCCTTTCCCCTCTCTCTAAAAAAATAAATAAATAAACAAGTAAATAAATTATGTAAAAAAAAATGAAGTTAAAATCATGCATGTGCAGAACAGTTTAAAAAATATTCCATGGTAAGAATAAAAGTTGGATCAGGCAATTCCCAATGTTGGTCATTAGGTGTCACCAGCAGCCCAGGACAGTTTATGGGCAGCTTCTGAGACAAGAGGATCTAAGTGACTGGTGAGCACTTAGCAAGAAAGGAGCGGAGAATGAGTTCATACTGTCTACAAGAGTGCTCACAAGTTGTGACTTAGAAAGTTCCATAGTCAACTAGAAGATTCATATCATCTTCCACATGAAATTCTACAATTTAGGAAATTATATAAGATTATAATAATTTTATACAAACAAAAACAATAACCCAATTACTCAGATAATCCAAAATTATAGATAATACACATATAATATATAAACACAATATATATACACGCTTTTGAAGTTATTTCTAAATATGTACATCTGGAAAATTATACTTCAGGTCTGACGTCAGATTATCATTATCAATAACAATACCATCTTACCTTCATACAGGGCCTATTTACAAAGAAATCTCACATTGTTTCATATGCTCCTCATAATACTTTTGTGATAGAGAGGTATCATTCATCTTATTTCATTATAAAGGAGCAAAAAGGCTGACATTAAATGACTAGCCCAAGATCAAACTGTTGGTTGGATAGTCTTCAACCACTTCAAAGACTTCAAAGTTGGGAGGTTTTACATTTACTTTTATTTTCATGCACAATTCCTAAACCCAGATTAATAACATTTTAAAAGTTGATTTTCCAGCTTTCTTAGCAAGCTGAAATCAGTAAATCACACTTTATTTTTTCTCTGCTAGTTGTCATACCATAGCCTTCCGGCAGGTCTGGAGGAGTATGTAAATGTGTCCTGCTCATGTAATTTCTATGTCGTTGTGACCTGACTCTCCTCTCCGCCAGTCTGGGGTCTGACGACTGTCCACATGTTGCACCATTTGTTCCACTAATTGGAGTGTTTTCATCAACAAAGCAGCTAAGAGGTCTGCCAGGACTAGAATATTCAGATGCCGGCCTATTGAAAAGTAACAGGGAAAAAAAGTTACTCAATTCAGTAGAGCTCTGTAGACAATGCATGTATTGCAGTAACAATCACTTAATAGGAAAATGGAATGATTAATACAAATATAATGATTTCAAAAGCTCGGAATAAAATCCTGATGCCTCAAAGCACCAATGAAACAAGTGATAAGCACAGTATCAGTTATGTCTTTCACCCATTTCATGTTGATTTTAATTACATTTTATATGACATCCGCATATACCTACTTAGCTACAGGCCCACTCTCAGACCCGATTCCCACCATTCTCCCACACCACTTCCCCCTATTCCTTGAACTTTGAAAGTTCATCTACTTTAGTGCTGGACAGGAGCACTTCCTTCCATCCAAAATGCTTTTTTCACCTATTCTTCCTAGATCCAGCTCTGGCCGCCACCTTCTTTGGGTCATTCAAATCACAGCTTTACCTTAAATGTGGCCTCTAAGTGGTCCTTCCTGACATTCAAATCTAAAGTAGTCACCCAGGCATTTGACAGTCCTTAACCCTAATTCCTCAGCAGAGCAGTTATTTCTGCTATCTTTCTTATTTGCATCCTTGTCTTTGTCTGTCTTCCAGCACCAGAATACTTATGAGAGATAAGAGTGCCTGGTGTGCTCCCCACTACACAGGGCCCCCACACCCAGAATAGTGCTTGGCATATAAAGAGTAGCTCAATAAATATTTATTGAATGAATAAAGGACAGAAGATAGTTTGTCTCTTCAAAGAGCTTCCAGTCTACTGTAGGTCATCCAAAATAAGAGGATAATCAAGAGTTCATTTTTAAACTAACATTTACAACACAATCAGCTTTATACATGTGGAAATTAAAGTCAATTTTATCAGTTAAATGAATTAGAAGAAAATGGATTTCACTAAAACACTAACACAAGCACATATTCATTTACACTCAGATATAATAAAAAGGGCCTATCTAGCCCTGGCTGGTGTGGTTCAGTGGATTGAGTGCCAGCCCGAGAGCCTAAGTCACCAGTTCTACTCCCCGTCAGGGCACATGCCTGGGCTGCAGGCCAAGTCCCCAGTTGGGGGCTTGTGAGAGGCAACCAATCGATGTATCTCTCTTACATTGCTGTTTCTCTCCCTCTTTCTCTAAAAAATAAATAAGTAAAACCTTGAAAATAAAATAATGGGCTATCTGACATCAATAAAAACCTTGGCAGTTTAATACTACAAATGCAACCCTCAAATAAGCATTTTTTAAAATGGCAACACGAGCTAAGCTTTTACCTAAAAATTGCAACAGAAAAAACTTTATGATTTAGTGAGTTAAGCAATTACTCCTCAGTAAATAAAAGTGTGTAGAGCTAATGAGAAGCATTTGATGTTCCACATCTGGTGCCAGCCAGTCCTGCTCAGGGAAAAAAGGGGGCGGGGGAAGACAGAGGCAAAACAAACACTGAGTACAGGTGGCAAATAAACTTTGTCCTTCCTTTTTTTTCCTTTTCATTGAACTTTGTTTTTGTTTCTTTAATCCTCACCAGAGGACATTTTTTCATTGCTTTTAGAGAGAGGGCAAGGGAGAGAGGAAGGGAGAGAGAAAAACACCGATGTGGGACAAAAACATCAATTGCCGACCTCCATTTCACGCCCAGACTAGGGATCGCACGCACCTGGACGGGGGATCAAACCTGCAACCTAAGCATGTGCCCTGACTGGGAATCAAACCAGCGATATTTTAGTTACGGGATGACACTCCAACCGAGTCACACTGGCCAGGGCGAACTTGTTCTTACTTAAAAAAAAAAGAAAAGAAAAGGAAAGAATTCAGCCACTTACCCTATTCGTTTTCAGTCACTTATAAAGCACTTCCTTGGAGTTTCCAAAAATATCTTGCACCCCGCTGTCCTTCTACATTAAGCTGCATGAAGGTCCTTCCACCTTATTCAGTGTTGCAGCCCAAATGCTGAGCACAGTGCTAGCCTGAACGCTTCTCATCGCCGGCCTCTTACCTAGCTAAATCCTAGCATTTTTCAGGACTTAATGCAGAGATTCCACTCCTTCAGAGTTTTCCTCTACAAGTTCCACTCTCCCCTCACCCTCCCACCATAAGTCAGGTGCCCCTCCATATGGTCTCGCAGCATTTGGTTCTTATCTTGATTACAGACCTACTGGACTCAATATGACTGACCAAATGTACATCCTCCCTATATATTTTGTGACAACAAATCAATAATGGACTAAAAAAAAAATTAAAAAATTAAGAGTCCCAGAAATAAGATGCCTTCTCAATTTATTCATTTAACTCATTTAATAAATATTTATTGAGTACCATCAATGGCCCTGCAGCTACAATAACAGGATAGCCTGCTAAACAATCCTTATTGAAAATTACTTTTTAAAAATAATGGCACTTGCTAGAAGATCTACTGATCTGGAGCAGTATAAACCAAGACAGGAAATCCGGTAAAGCTAATAGTTAAACAGAAAGAGACGACTTCAGGAGGGTGAACAGCACAGACCATGGGAAGATATTTATATGTTCTTACCGTGTGGGGCGTTCCCACTGCGTAGTTCTTGTTATGTGGTTTAGATACTGGATTCTTCCAGAGGCAGTTCTCCTTTCTTCCCAGCTTAAATAAGAATGTTAAGAGATAAGATATTAATTACTAGGAAGCTGGATACTAAATGTTTTTAGTGTAATAATCAAGCCAGGAAGAGATTTGTGAGTATGAATCAGGAATGACACACTGACAGATCAATACACAGAATATAGGAATCTTCTCAACTTATTTTTTTAATGTACAATAGGTCTTCTGGAGTTCTGAAGTTTCTAAAATATTTACACTGAGGTGTAACTAGTATTTTCCATCAGCCCAACTCTGAGAATTTTTCAATAATGTCAACAATGCTCAATTAAATTACACTAATTTCTCCAGAATTTAGTGGAGGAAAAAAGTCATACTAAAAATAAAAATCACACAATTTTTAAAAAATTAAATTTAACTAGGAAAGTATATAACAGCTTTTTAAAGTATTTAGCTTACTCAAACTAATTTCTTTTAAAAAGGAACAATTCCACTTTTTCCTCAATATCTTATTAATTCTCATAACAAAAGAGTCTAAAAGACTGTAGAAATGTGGTAATGTTAGTCTTTCCACTAAAACATTGGCAGACCTTTGAGAGACTTACAAATATAAAATAAAGAGATGTTAAGAGGTTCTTTTCCCCTGTGATTACAATTATAGTAACATAAAGCAAGTTTAGAATGTTGAAGACTTATATTGTTGTAATCTCTCAATACTGATTAGTTATTTTATCCTAAATTTCCCCTTCAACAGTATCATAATCTACCTCATATCTACAAAAGTTAATAGGTATACCAAGAAGCTAAAGTGATCTATAAGCAAACTAAAATTATAGCGATTTTTAACAGTTCAAACAAAATGAGCAAGTACGACAGGCTGGATATAAAATTTCATGTCAAAAATAATTTAGTTCAAAACTCAAATACTTTCAATGAATATAATTTATAGTATCTGTAAACTATACCTCATTGAAGTTAATTAAAAATATTTTGAAATTTAAAAATAAAATCAGAAGTGTCAGAACTAGTATTAACAAAGATAACAGTGACAAAGAACTTTCGAATTAAAGCTTAAATTCATATTCCAGCTCTGCCATTTATCATGAGGCCTTTGGCAAGATACTTAACATCTTGAGTTTTAGCTTTTTTAACCTATGAAATGAATGAGTAACAATGGTAGTAGCAGTAGTAATAATATTAGCAATCTATTAAGCACTTACTATATGCAAGACATTGTGCTAAGTGCTTCACACAAATGATTTTCTTTAATCCTCACAACAATTTATGGCATCTATGCTATTACCATCATCTTCTTTTATAAATAAATATAAACCAAAGGTTACAGAAGTTAAAAAAATTCATTATATTCATGAAGCTACTAAGCAGAAGACTAAAAACTGCATGCCAGATGATCTAATTCCAGAACCACAGGCAATGAGAATTATATGATATAAATGTATTATGTAAAGTGCTTATAACAAACAGTATCTTGTATGTGTATGCTCAATAAATGTTACTATGTTATAATTAATATTACAGAGATTCTCTATCCTCTTCCTCTAGATAGAGCAATGTCTCAGATTCAGTACTTACATGCCCAGTTTTGAATAACTTAATCAAGCAAAAGGTTTTTCTTGTGGATGTATAATATTTACAGGATAGTTCTATTTGTCAAAAAATTTGATTTGTCTCCTAGTCAAAACTCTTAAGAACCAAATCTAACATCTAACTCAAGGCTTATTTTATAAATTTGTGACAAAATCCCTTACTAATTTTCCAAGTACAAGGAAAAGCTAGATTCTGAAATTACTTAGAAAATTTTCCAAGTTCAGTGTACAGCAACACCAACTTGGTTCTCATTAGTGTAAGGACAGTACCTACATTTTTCTCTCATGAGTTCAGCTTACCCGTCTGGTAAATCGTTATCAAACAAACGGCTGCAGTCCACGACCTGCCCTCCTGTGCCAATCCGGTCTCTGGACTGAAGACTTACTATTAAACAACAAAAACATTACTAGGAGCCGCAGAACAAGAAAGAATCATTACAATTTAAAATATATACTGTGTATCTTTAAAAGTCATCTGGCTTAGCTTATTTTAATACTTTAAAATAAACTCTATTGTTTCTACTAAATTCTGTAATTTCTTTTTCCATGAGATTTTTTTCCTTTAGGAGTGATACTAGAATTTTAAAGGTTTCCTACATTTTTCCCACCATACTGGGAAGTGCAAGGCTGCTACTGCACTGAAGATGCATAACACATGAAAGGTATATTCATGTACAGAACATGTGAAAAGATCACATTAATTTCAGTTTATTCTTGACCCACCTTTAAAAACAAAAAAACAACACTAGATTCTGGCAAGAAGGCAAGACTTGAATCCCCTGAATTAAAACAGTACATCATCATCCAATGTGGTATAAAACTACTATTACAAACTTGGCAGCAAGAGGTGTGAACTCCAAATCAGGCTACACCAACTAGTTTAGCATGTGATTTGAACAAAACACATACGTGCCTTGGGTAAAGTAACAATGTCTCCTTTTTCTCAATTAGTGCTCATTCTTTTTTTTTCCTTACCATTCCTCATTCTGTTTTCTTTTCAATTAGCAGATTATTTTAAAACTGTAAAGCATTAAACAAAGTGTTCAATATTTACTCAAAAACCAGTTTGAGATTTTCACAAAACTTTAATACCATCTATAAAGTCTCAGTGCTCAACTTTATTTGTATATTTTAAAAGAATTCCTTCCTAAAGGATCAATAGTTCTTTGTAACATTAGAAGCCTTCATTTTCAAACTTTATAGTTTCTTGGGTTTTTTAAAATTAAAACATTTTACATGACTCATTTAAATCACACCAATACAATAAAACAACAATTGTACCTTGACTTAAAACGTATTTAGAGATTAGGTCAGCTTGAATGAAGTCAAAATTCATGCTTCAAGTTCCACACTTACCTACTATCTGTCCTCTAACTGTATCATTGTCATTGGGCCCAAGTTTGCAGAGATCCAACCTTTGATCTATTTCAAATCAACAACAAAAAGCAATTAAAAAATAAGCTGGTATCAGAGATTCTAACATCTATTGAGTGGTAGTAAATTTCCACAATCCACTGGAAATCAGGCCTACCATTTAAAGAATTAATCATGTTTTAATAATGAAACAAATGTTTTTAATTTTCTATATGTACATATAATATAAATGTCTCAATAAAAGTTGTGATGAATTCAATTTCAAAAACCACAAGATACTGGTGTAATACTGCCAACATGCAGTTACTTTGTCTCCAAAGATTTCAGACCACTTCAGCCTGTGTCCTGGCTTGCCACTTAATAGCTGTTATTCTGAAGCAATTTATCCTTGCATCTTTTTTTTTTTTAAGATTTTATTTAATTTTTAGAGAGAGGGGAAGGGACAGAGAAAGAGGGAGAGAAGTATCAATCATTTGTCTCCCACACACCCCCAACCAGGGACCTGGCCAGCAACCTAGGCATGTGCTGTGACCAGGAATCAAAATGACGACCTTTCTTTTGGCAGTCACCATGGCACTCAGCCCATTGGGCCACAACAACCAGGGCTATCCTTGTGTCTTGATAGTCTCATGCATAATAAATGTACCTACTTTGTATTTTCTAAGGATAAAATCAGATAATTGTGTAAAGCTCTTAGCAATGTACCTAGCACATACATGTTCAATAAATATTATTTGTTGTCATTGTTTTTTTCTCTAACCATTTCAAATGACCCCCAACCCCCAACCCCCCAAGTATTATTAAGCAGCCAAGAATAAATTGTAAGATAAGAGTTTGCATCAGTTCTGCACCTGACTCATTCAGGGGCAACTCACTCTATCACGCCTCATCTATAAAACACATATAACACTGGCCTGGCCAGTTATAACAGGGAATAGCATCACCCTTAGCTTATTGGTTTTACTTTGATTACTGGACTTACACCCGAATTCTTTTACAGCTATATGCCATCTGTCTACTTAAATAAATTGTGAATTGATAAAAGAAGGAGACCATATCGTAGTCTTTGTGTTGTTCATCCCAACTATATCAGGTGCTCAATAAATGTTTGATAAATTAAATATTACTGCACATCAAAAGGTCAAATAAATTAATGCAATAAAACATTTACAGCAGCAAGAAAAAAAGTCCATGCCCCCAAACTATAGCACCTGGCCCAAAATACAGACATATTTCCCTTTGCAAAATAAATAGATACTACTGAGTCAGCTATACAGTGGGCTTGTGCGGGCAACTCCTCTTCTGCTCAGTCCTTCTAATGTGTCCTGCTTCCTTTGCCAAGAGGCCTTTGCCCTTAATTCTCAGAGGACAGAATCCATGTCTTTTCCACCTTGATATCACCAGGATTTTGAACAGTACTTAAAGGTCAATACATGTTGACCAAATTAAGCCAGAGATAAGGTCATATTTGTGACCTATAAGTTATTAGTCTGCCTGCTGCGTTGGGTAATAAAACATTTTGTTTTCATATGCTAGACCTTCTCCAATCCCAGTGGGCTCTATCTGCTGTTGGCCACCCTATCAATCCAGAAACATAAGAAATTCCTGGTTGCCTTTAAATTACCCTAAGAAATTCTAGCTCAATCTTCTCCATTTTTCTTTTTAACAGGTCAATATTATATAACTGGGCTGTGGTATAATACTGCATGAAGAAGGATCATCTCTTAATATATCTAACAGTCAAAGCTAAATTTACTCTTTTTTAATTATTAACTTCCTTAGCTAGATTCTATGTGAATTTTTGCTTAGTATAGGCATCTGGGCTAAAATCCCATGACAATGGCTAACAATATTTTTTATATTATGTAAAAAAAGAATTCTGTAGAAAAAAAAAAAATTCTATTCAAAAAGATATTTCCTTCTATGTCCCAACAGAAAAACCCCCAAAAAGATGCTTTGTCACTTGGTTACATGAATTATATATATGCTAAGTCAACTTGTCAGTCCAATGTGGAAATCACTTCTAATGTCTTGATCTTGGTCTAATTTTCTAAATTCCCAGCTTGGTGAAACCTAAGCTCTAGTTAATTACAGCTATCTTACACTCAAAATAATGTTTACCTTTCTGTAACTTTTAAGTTTTCCAGTTTTATATATCATTTTTATTCACTAATAATTCCCCATTAACTGCCACCTTAAACACTCCCATCACCTAAATAAAACTCACTTTATCTCACAAATCCACCAAAACCGGAAAAAGGATAGTAAGAAAATTTTTTACAGACCTATATACTTTGACACCTTCCTTTTCACTCTTCTGGCTAGTAATCATTTCTTAGCCGTTACCTATTCACTGGAAACTAAGCATCAGCTCTGATTCAGTGCTGGGATTCACATATTTAATATGTCTCACTGTTCTTACTAAGTCCATAAAATAAATTTAGACCAGAAATTTTTAACCTGTGTTTCAAACATACACGGAAGTGAAGTTCTTGGACCCCTGCCTCCTCCCCAAAACATGTATATATGTAAAATTTAAAAAGTACTAGTGTTTACTCACAGCCAGTGTCTTTAAGGCGGTTGATGGCATTGGAAAGAAGACGAACACAACCAAGAAATCCAGCACCTTGTTTTTTATGGATCTTCTTGTGATTCCATACACTGATCGTAACTGAATCTGACTTCCCAATATACCTAAAAAATAAAAAATAAATTACTGCATGAGTAACTTGGCAATTATAAATAGTTAGTGTAAAATTTTTCGTTTGTTATTGTAGTTAAGTCACAAATGTTGCAGAGTATGGCTAGGTAATACAAAACATATTTTGAGTTCAATCACTCCACAGGACTGAATTTAAAAATTTTAAATAATCTTAAAAGTTAAATCTAACAGGAATTTTTAATATACCTTTTATCGCATCTGCCACTCTCAGGCTGAGTAACGAGTTTTGTTAGTGGAAAAACTATTTTAGTAGCTGGTGTCACATAACACTATGGGAATTTATGGTTATTTCTTTCCAAGAACAAAAATCTTGCAAGAACTTTTATCACAGTCACATTTTACATACATTGCAATGATATGACCTACCACCTCAGAGAGTATTCAGTTCATTTTCAAGGGACATTGTCAAGGCTGACAGACCAAAAATCTGACATACCTGTTATGTTTTAAAATGCTGTAGAACAAAAGCTGACTGTAACGCTTTTCCCCTGCTTCTTTCCTGTATGCAGGCCTTGAGCGAGCAGGACTCTTGCAGATTTCACTTCACTGCCTGCAGACAAGCAGAGCAGGGAAAAGCGTTACTATACTTGTCTGTGCATATACCTGCAAGTATGTGAAAGCTCTACCACAGCCAATTGTTAACATGGTGTCGTCCCATGCAAAAATATAATAACATAATTCTATCAGTAGAACCTTAACTATATTTCAATGACTCTAATAAGAGGTCAAATTTTTGGTCCAGCAACCTTGACCTTAATGTGTCATTCAACAAAGCAGTAAATTCAGAAAAATTCACCTAGTATAGTAAAAAGCCTAAATCTTTACATGAGGAACATGGAAGCCGCACTTGTACCCCTGGCTGCAGCTGTATTTAAAGCATGCCCACTGCATAGACATTTAATTATGCAAGCTACTACATTACCTTTTTAAAAGTATGCCAATTTGCATTTCATTTCTGTTGCTTGCAAATGAAAAATATGAACTAAAATATCATTTAGTATGCATGTACCAATTTTCAAATAGACCTAACAGGCCTAACACGGCAAGTATCTACCACACGACATGCCAGACTTCTGGAACCAGAATCATGGATTAAATAGCTAATTTCCCCACACCAAACATTTTAAAAAATCACATTAAATCAGTTTCCCAACTGGGAAGCTTGATTTACAGGTATGCTAAAATACTGGCTCCCTCAGGTCTTAGAGTGGCCCACCATGGCTTAAGTCCCCTGTCGGGAGGCTGTATGTCAGGGTCCACAGAGACCCTTAAGCTATACACCGCAAACAGAAAAGCTTCTGTTAGCCTGTATCCCTAACTCTGTTTGATAGTGTCTCACGTCCCTGTCAAGTGGACTTTATATATAAAATACACTTCTATCATATTAAGCCAATGAAAATTTGGTGTTGTCTATTATATCAGTTAGCCTGCTCTGACCAAGACAGGGACAAATCATAAAGGGCCTCTTTGTCAGCCATTGTATGAACTCTGGCTCTGACTCCAAGTAACATAGGAAGCCAATGGGGATTTGGAGCAGAGGAGTAACAAGATTTGAAATATGTTTTAACCAGATCACTCTAGCTGCTGTGTTGAGAAAGACTGTAGCAGCAAGATTAAAAAAGAGAGGAGCCTAAGGCAGGGGTCAGCAAACCATAGCTCGTGAGGCAAGATATAGTATGATTTCTTTCTTTTTTGGGGGGGGGGGGGATTAAAAACATTTTGAATTTTAAAGCCGTATTAAAAAGTATTTAGGCCCTGGCTGGTGTGGCTCAGTGGGTTGAGCGCCAGCCTGTGAGCCAAAAGGTCGCCAGTTTGATTCCCAGTCAGGGCACATGCCTGGGTTGTGCGCCAGGTCTCCAGCTGGGGGCATGTGAAAGGCAGCCGATCGATGTTTCTCTAGCACATCCATATTTCTCTCCCTCTCTTTCTCCCTCCCGTCCCCTCTCTTTAAAAAATAAACAATATCTTTTAAATTATAGTAATAATAAAATAAAAAATAAAAATATTTAGAATATCTACATCGCTCCATTCACATTACCACTTTTTAACATAAAGTCATCATTTTCTATTAGCTGGAGTCTTCCATGGTATTGGATACAGTGTCCTTTGCCATCTTGCCTGCCTCCAAGATCTTTTTCACATTATAGTCAAAGTGTTCATTTTGGATATAACTCTGATTATAGCATTTCCCTACTGAAGACCCTTTCACTGCTCCCATTGCTTTTAGAAGAGGATTCAAAGTTATTAATAAGCTCACAAACCTTCATGAGCTGGCTCCTGCTTGCCTCTCTTCGCCTGTTTTTTACTGCACTCCCCTTACCGTATGAGAACTCGCTAATGTCGCCTCTCTAAACAGTTCTGCCTCATGTTCTCTTCCACCTCTGGGTCATCACACAGAATGCTCTTGCTTAGGGCCTTCCCACCTCGTTTCCAAGTTACCTCTTACTTAAGGTCTATGCCTAACTGCCCCCTTTTAGGAAGCGCTCCCCTACCCCTAAATCCATGAGAAGAAGCTCTATGCATTTCCACAGCACTCTTTACTTTCCCAAATTGTCATCACACTGTTCCTAGTTTCCTATTTACTTGTCTTTTTTTACACCACTTGGCTGTAAGCTTGGAAGACTGTCTTGTTCACTGTTATATCTGGGTCTCTGGTTGAATTTAAATCTGATCGAAACTAAAAAGAAATGGCTTAACACAATTTGATTAAGAACTCTAAAGCTTAGTCAAGCTGCCTACATAGTAGGTTATAGCTATGCTCTCAAAACCCCTAAAGGTCAAACCAACTAATAAAAGTCCTGTGATTTAAAATACTGTATTTATTAAAACCGTCTAACATCTGAGAATTACACAGCAGGTACTTGTCCAAGCACTTTATGTGTATTACCTCATTAATCTTCATATCAGTCCCCTAAAGGCTTTATTGACATTATTATTATTAATAGAAATTGATGCACAGGGAGTTTGGTAATAAGCTGATAATTACTAGAGGTGGGAAACCAGGTAGTCTCACTTCTCTCTATTGCCTACCTTTTAGTTCCCATTTATTTAGCAACTTGCAGTTACTGAGCCACTGCACTGAGGGGCACACGCAAAAGCATAATTCTTAGTTTTCTCTAGCTATCTTAGAGTTGCCATGGAGACATGATATTTGTTCCTATGTGGTTTAAAAGGTCAAATTTAAATAACTGACCAGAGCAAAAGCAGAGTCAGGTATAGTCGTGTTAGAGCTAATGGTCTAAAAACCAGTAGGTGAAATGTCAGGCACAGAGGTTTCTTGTGTGTGTGTGTGTTTTTTTTTTTTTTTTTTAATTGATTTTTTTAGGGAGAGAAGAAGTGGGGAGAGAGGAGGAGAGAGAAGATTCTTGTATGTGCCCTGACCGGGACTCGAACCTGCAACCCTGGAGTATCCAGACAACACTCTTAACCAACTGAGTTACCCAGCCAGGGCCTTGATGGAAGATCTTAGATTAGTTTGTAGATGATATCAAGTGGAACATTTTGAAGAAAAGTTAAGGGTGATGAAGAGTAAAACAGAATGACTGTGAAGCTTAAAAGGCTAAGGACCTGGAAAGTCATGATATCAGGACAATTCCGTCGTCGGCAGCCGTCCGTCTCGAGAGACGATGGTGTAGCTTCTTAAGAGTCTATCTGCACCGTCGAGAATGGCTGTGCAGTCCAACTCGGGAGTGACATGGTATCTGTCTCCTCCCGTGTTGAATCGACATCTTGTGATGACGCTGGAGTGTCCTCTCCAGTGAAGCTGAAGCTACAGAGCCTGGGCAGGGTGATATGGCGGGTCTGCTGTTGCCCATGCAGCAGACCCCCCCTCTCTTCGCAGCTGAAGGGTCCAAGGGAAAGACGGAGTCAATACAGCTTGGCTTCAGGTGCGCCGCAGGAGTTGCCGGTGTTGACTACAACGTCAAACCGCCTTAGGGACTCCGGCTCCGGATTTTCTGTCGGGGTTTACTCCCTTAGCCTTTCCCCTGAAGAGGTATGCCGCAAGGCAGCGGAGGTTTTTTGGAGTCAGAGTTTTCCTTCTCTGATGTGCCCTGACTGGAAGATCGAACCAGCAACACTTAGCTTGCAGGCCGACGCTCAATCCACTGAGCTAAACCAGCCAGTCAGGACAATTAACATGTGATAACTAAATTAGCAACCTGGAGAAAAATGAAACCTAAGCTTGCAGGAAGGAACAGACAAAAACCAAGACTACTGCTGCCACCAACCCCCTGAAATATTGCCCAACTGTAAGCCCAAGATACTCTGATGGTGATGGTGGAGCTGGAATGGAAGGATTGGTAAAGGATCGGAAAGACCTACCAAATCCCTTTCCTCAACCAGTTCATCCTCAAGCCTGAGAGACCACAGGTTTACCCTCTGAAAAGTTCTCTACTCCAGGACACTATGCACAGCTGATGGAAGACATGAAATTCCATAATAAAAACAGGGGTATTAAGAGAGGTTAATAAAGTGGATGGAGAGTCCTCCTAGCAGTCTTAGTACTGTTCAGCTCTAAGAACACTTGCATCCAAGATTACAGCCCAAGGCAGGGGATGGGAGAATTATGTGCAATAAAAATGTCCTAGTTATCAGTTGTACAAGTTAAGTCACTTTCCATGGTAGGAAATTTTAAAACAATACCTAAAACTAAATAATTACATATTTATACTTATTTATATTTATATATCAAGATACTATAAAATAAACATATCTGGAAACAAAAGAAAATACCAGGTCCTGGCCAGGCAGCTCAGTTGGTTAGAGCGTCATTCCATATGCCAAGGTTGCAGTTGGATCTCTGCATGGGGGACATACAAGTAGCAGCTAAGGAATACATAAGTAAGTGGAACAACAAAGAGATGTTTCTCTTCCATTTCAGAGAGAGAGAGGGACAGAGAGAGAGGCAGAATACCAGAATAAACAGCCAAAGCTGTTGGAAGCAGTTACCTTGAGAATGGGAATCAGGAATAAGAACGGAGTGGAGAACTACATTGTCCCATAAAAAAAGCCTTACAGTATTGTTTGCCTTTTTTAAAAATTGCATATACTACTACGATTAAAATAAAATGTAAAGGAAAGAAACCATCCACAACAGAAGCAAAAAGAATACCTATGAGTGCACCCCAATTGCGATTTCTGGTTTTACACTTACAAAATGGCCTGAAGTGAATTAATACCTTTATTTAATTAATAAAAATAGGGGGAGGAAACTGCTCTATACTGTGCATATATTTTGTTCCTCATAGGGTCATTATAAAGGGTACCTCCTCTTCCAAAACAAGCTATAAATTAGCCAAAGTACTTTCCCAGCAGGTTTTGTATCCCTCTGTGAAGATCAAATTATACCACGGATCAAACTCAGATCTTTTTCAGTGATTCTTTTCAAAGACTATATCAAATAATACTGACTTAATGTTTCACTTCAGATAAATCATTTAAACCTACAGGTCATAATGCTGATTCCACTTTGGATCAAGTGTATTCTTCACAGTATCTGTAGAATGGCATTGTCCAGATCCATCAACCACCACCTTAGCAAATGGGTCCGGAAGTCCTGTGAAAAGGGGGGAAGATTATTTTTAATTAAAAAATATTTGACATGGAAACTAGAAAAATAATTATATAAAGATTACTATTTCCTATCAAGATTATTTCATTCTTTAAAAATTTTTTTTTCTTTTATTGAGTCGAGAGGGGAAGGGAGGGGAGAAAGAGAGGGGGAGAAACATCGATGTGAGAGAGAGACATCGATTGGTTGCCTGCAACCCATGACCTTTCAGTTTGCAGGACAACACCCAACCAACGGAGCGTACCGTACCCACCAGGGCTACTTCATTCTTCATAAAAGTTAAGCACGGAGCTAGAAAAGTGGTCCATTTAAAAACCAAGATTAAAATTAATTCCATATTAAAACACCAAAAACTACATTTTTTATTATTCCAATCTCAAAACATTTTCAGCTTTAAACTCCAAGGTCTAGAGGTTACCGCAAATGTGGAAGTTTTTACAGATCTTTACCTTTGAGCCCACAAAGGAAAATGCTCTCTTGGAGCTTTCCCAAGGTGCCCCTTAGCAGCTGCTTCAAAGAAAGAACTTACTGAAGCTTTTCACACAGGGACATGGACTACAGAGAAATTAAATTAGCCAAAAATTTTACTGAATAACTACCATGAATTTGAGAAATTGAAACAAAAATCTAATACCCTGCCTTAGAAAGAGCTTAATACCTAATCTGGAATATAAGAACACCGTGCATACATACAGAACAAACAAACAAACGAGTGAGAATAAACAAGTGTTTGTACTGATCTGTAATACTGTGAATGCTTTATGTACATATATATTAATTACATCTCTAAATCCTCACAATAACCCTATGATGTAATACTATTATCTCTATTTTATTTACTAGGGAACTGAGGCACAAAGGGTAATTAACTAGTCCAATGTCACAGTAGTTAAGTGGCAGAGCCAGGGTCTAAAAGTTTAGATTCTAAACCCAGCACACACAGTCTGGTTCTTGATTTCATGCTTTTAACTACTATCCTGTATTATACCTCTCTTTTACTACGTTATTCAACAGTGTGTACGAGAGCTCAGGAAAAAAGAACAGTTTGACTTTAAACAGTAAAGGCGTTTTTTTCTTTTTGAGGGGCTGGAACTCAATAAGTAGGAAGAACACCAAGGAGAGTATGACAATATCTGAAGGGCTTAGAGGAAGGAGCCTAACCAAAGGGTGCGTGCTAAGGTACGAAAGTAAATAAGGTCGGAGAGATAAGACTGATCCAAGAGAGGTTTAAAAGTCAGAAAATACAGGCTTGGTGTGACTGAGGTACTGTAGAAAACAGGGGGCCATTTTATGTTTTTGAGCATGTATATAAATACATTTTTGTATTTTTCTATTAGTGGCATTCCGAATGGACTGAGGGAAGGAAAGATCAGAGGTACAGAGGCCATCTATGAAACTGCTGTAAGTTTCATACAGTAGTATGAAGAACAGTAGGATGAGCAGACCCTAAAGTAGGGAAGTCATGTGGAAAGGAAAAGAAAATGACAACAAAGAAAGTTATTCTCAAAGACCTAATATAAATTTATAAGAAACTAATGTCAAAATGATACTACAGTTTTCAAACCAAACAGCAATGAAAATAGTGGTCTTTTTGCCAAAAAAAAAAAAAGAGAGAGAGAGAGAGAGAGAGAAAGTAGAACTAAATAAAACATTAGAAGGACAAAAATGACAATTTAGATATGAGACATACTGGAATACTATAGATCTCCTATGGACAGCTGAAAATACTACAACAAAATGTTGGTAAGTGTTGTTAACTGGAGAGACTTTGCACCTCGATATCTATGCTAATTTTTTTAAGTCAAGATACTAATATGCCAAGATTCAAGGCCAGCCAGAAATCAACTAACCAGTTCCAATTCTATGATTCTGTGGTCTGCAACTTCAAAAATATTTAAGAAGACCAAAATTTAAGTGTCAAGTATTTAAGAAGAAACTAAGTTAGGATATCAATCTATTTAACTTATTGTTCTTGAAGTTTAACACTGTTCATATTATTTCCATAATACCTAACAATTTATAAATGTACTTTTCCCTCTACCTTTAATAACATGAAGTATTTTCTCCTGGGAGAAATCTACTCTACCTTGTTCTTTTGACTCTACAATATAAGCAAACAAACATACAAATGTATGATTTGTGTGCAAAAACAAGCCAACAAAAAAATCACATTATTAGAACTCCCATTGGGTGTTGTTTAACTAAAGAATTAAGGACTAAGAAAAACAAGTTCTTCCACACAAGAACAGTAGGTATGGCTTCCAAATCCTTAATTATGAATGCCTGAACCCCATCCTCCTATGTCTCTCTTCTGTTCAATTACACAAAATACAAGCGCTATACCCTAACCAAAAATACCTGTTTTAACTTATATTATTCTACAAAAATTTAACTTGACAGCCAAGTTACTCTAATGTGGTCAAAAGCTCTGGAGTTTTCTGAAGTTAGTGAGACCTCTAGTGGTAAATATAAAGTGGCTAAAGTATTTTCCGTGTTTTTTAAATTTCTCAATTTTCTCCATCGCTTGAGTCATATAAAATAACTAAAGCTCAAGAATTTTCTCATGACACAAACACACTTAATGAGCTGAAAATAATAAAAAAATTAAAATGTCAACTTAAAAGGAAACTACTTTCCAGGGAAAAGAAAGCTTTGTTTTTGATGGGGGGAAGGAAAAAAACAATTCAGCCAACCAATCTTTGTTCTGAGTGACTTCAATATGGCCCCTATACACCACCTTAGCATAGTATGTTATTTTACACACAGATCTTTTATTTAAATGTTGCTTTTATAAAAGAAAGAAAATAATATGATACTAATGACAACACTCTTTTAAAATCATACATAATGGCCCTGGCCGGTGTGTCTCAGTTGGTTGGAGCATTGCCCGTATACTGAAAGGTTCCAGGTTCAATTCCCACTCAGTGCACATGCCTAGATTGCAGGTTCAGCCCCCTGTCAGGGCGTATATAAAAGGCAACAGATCGATGTTTCCCTCCCTTTCTTTCTCCCTACCTTCTCTCTCTAAAATTAACAAGCATGTAAAAACATCCACAATGGCCCTGGTCAGGTGGCTTGGTTGGTTGGAGCACTGTACTACACACCAAAAAGGGTTGCAGCTTTGATCCCATCAGGGCACATATGGGAAGCAATCAATAAATGTTTCTCTCTCTCTCTCTCTCCAATCAGTAAATATATCCTGGAGTGAGGATTAATAAAAATAAATAAATAAAAATAAAAACAAAAACATACATAATGGATAAATGGACAGATAAAGTTAATGGTAAAATCTAGGTGGTGGGTATTCATTGTAAAATTCTTTAATGTTCTTATATTTTTTTAAATTTTTGCTGCTAAAATTTTGGGGAAAGGAGGAAGTATCTGTTTTTAAAAGCCAGCAAGCTTACAAACAGTTCTTTTAAAATGACTGAGCAAAACATTTCTCAGCAAGGGTAGATACCCTAAAATAAATATTATCTCAAAATACAGAAATTACTGTACAAAAGACCACACATAGCAGTGCATTTTTTCCTATAAAGACACATATATATCTACTTCATCAGCTTACAGTCCTGCTTCATATTAAATTTTACTTTTCTCATTCACGATATAAACTGAATTATAAGCAAAAACTTGTAACTATACTTCAGTATCAGTGATAATTACATTTTGATCAATAAAGACATATTCTCGCTTTAACTTAATTAACAGATTTAGGAACTATTACTTAATTCTTTCTCTGAAATTAATGTGAGCAATCCTCAGCTTGTAAATAGATGAAAAATGAAAACGGACCACAGCGGGAGGACCTTCCTCAATGTGAACCGGGGGATATTCCAGCCTGGCATCCTATCTGAAGGCCTGTTTCTCTTTCCAGGTCAAGCGTTTCTCCCACTCTGGCTTTTAAAGATACTCACACAGTTTCCCCTAAATTGTTTTTATCCCTAAAGCAAGCTCACAGCTCTTAAGGATTTTTATCAATTCCTATTGCTTATACCAATAAAAAAAGAAAAGTTTCCTTTTTTTTTTTTTACATATAACTAAAAGACAGATAAAGATCATATAAGTGATCATCACCTCTTAGAGGTTTAAAATGAATTAAATTACTATCCCTCTAGATTTCCTAGGAAAACTGGGACAAGGCTCTCTGGATATTTTATTAGAGAAGCAGTGTCTTGGGGCTGTGAAAGAAGGAAAAGAATTTGGGGAGAGAGGCTGGGAAACGAAATTGAAGATTTTATCTTTAAAACCAGAGCAGACGTGGTGGAGGGTATAGAATCAGCTGTCCGAGTGGGCGGTCCTCACACTCCACCCTCCTCTGCCTGTCACTTGCCTATCTGATCCTATTTGCCACTTCCCAGTTCTACTAGGATACTTCCTCCCTCAGATCAGCCCTAGGAGGGGTACAAAGCATACACACTGGTTATTAGGTTATTAGCCACAGGAATGAGGTGGGGGGTTCAGCGCCAGCCTGGGAAGACACTGACCGGTGGCAGCCCAGAGAAAGGCCCCTGGGTACAAAAACAGGGGTAGAGGATGCACAGCACATCGACTGCTTATATCCTTCTTCCTAACTATGTCCCAAAACCCACATACCATAAAAATCTTAATTATATAGCTTTATAAAAAGTTATTTTATAAACTTTAAGTCAGGTTCTACTCTAGAAAGATTGGAATTAATATAATTTCAAGTGAAATGGATTAAGAATGATTTAAAAATTTATCAAGACCTTATTATTTCTTGTAACCAAACCCTTGAGAATTATCTAATGTCATATTAAGTTAGCACTTAACAACCAGTTTTTGCTAGCTGGTAGGACTTAAATTTAAAAACCTAATAAGTCTTTATATCTAACTTCAAATGTTTTACATATAAAGTTTTGATGGCTTAGAATTTTTTAGTAAAAATTTTATCTTTTTTTACTCAATGAATTAAAGCTACCCACACATAAGGGGTACTCCCAATCCTCCTTCACAAAACTTAATCCTAAATAAAGTCACAAAAAATTTCAAAATAGATCAGCAAAGAGGCTGCAAATATGAGAACCAAATGTCTACGTTGGAGACACAAGAGCATCTACAACCAAATGTGGCAGAGATTTCTTTCCTACATTCTGGGAATTCCAAACGAGCTGAATGACTTCTCTGCTTCCCAAGGAATCCTGAATGCATGGGTAAAATTGCCTATAAAATGCTTAGGGGGAAAGTGTTTACAAAATAACCTCAAATTTTTTCTAGAAATCTAGTAGCACGCACACCTTCTATATATATTTTACACATCTGCACATATACACCAGCACACACACATTTTACAGAAATATGTGGGAGGGGTTTAGGGAAAAGAGTTAAAGCTAAAAGAGCACAAAATCCTCTAAAAAAAAAGGCTCTGAGCCAAAGCATTCATAAAACAACATTAAGTGTATTTCTGAATAGAGACATCCCTAAACCAGACAATTCTGAAAATGCTATCCAAAAAATTCACAGACAACATACAAGATTTAAAGTTAATTTACTTACGGAAAAAATCCTTTTTCACCAAGTTTTTTGCACAGAGTACTGTAAAGGAAACAGAAAACAAATGGGAAGAGTTAAAATAAAATGGTAAGACTGCCTTGACAAAAGAGTCATTTTTAAACACTGAAAGCACCACTGAATGATAATTAAGCACTACAGCAAGGTATGAAATATGATCACAAACTTTCATTAAAGACAGCTGAACTAGTGGTTGCAACTTCAGCAATGATCGCCAGTAACAGCTGAGGACAAGAAAGTTTGTAACTCTGGTATTCTAGTAAGGACTCAAGTCCTGTTTTCCATCAAGATCTAGTCTCAGGGTAGCAAGGGGGAAATAGTTCTAAGGAGGAAATATGTAAATTCAGGTTAATATATATATTTGAGGAATAAAATAATTTTATACTGAAGAGGACCACATAAATAAGATAAAGCTTTCTGGATATGGATGAGTTTTTTAAATAGTGTCCTGCTATTTACTCTGCATCTTAACTCAACAGAAATTTTACAGGAGTGATAAATTATCTTCTAAATCACTAGCTTAACCAAAAGATAAACCTACTATATCTTCCAAAAATTAAAAAGTTACTATATTGAGCTAGATATCCCAAACCCACATTCTCTGGATTACCTTAAATTATTATTTATATGGTGATGGATTCACAATCTTGTAAATATATTAAAACCATTGAATTGTATAATCTAAAGGGTTGAATTTTACAGCGTGTGAATTATATTTCAATTAAATTAACAATTCTCAAGTAATAATGATTTTGACTTATAAAATCTTAGTTATCATTTCCCTTTATTTAAAACAGACTCATCGGGTAATGTTTGACAAATTTTCTTCTACAAATCAGAAATAAGATGTTGCTAATACATGAGTAAGTTTCAAAGGGCAGTTAGAAATCAAAACGACAAAGAACGTTAAAATCAGGTTTAAAGTTTATGAAGAGAAACTGAATTTTAGTAACCCAGAGACTAGGGAATATCAGGGTCCTACAAAAAGTTCAGTTAAAGGTTAATTTAAAACATAAAGAAATACTAGGACTGGTCAGATTGCTAACCTTAACACTAACTTAAGGGCTCCAGCCAGTTTTTTGCTTAAATTATTTTATACCATAAAAGAAAAAACTCATTTGTAAATTTCAAAAGAAATATTCTCAAACATAATTTGAGACTTGTTTATTTACTTGCATAAATCAATTATCTCCATGCCTTGGCGCCTTTCGCACACTGTTCTTTTCCTTGGGAACATACTCTGGGCACTAGAACCACTGCTCACTGCTCCTTCCATGCTCAGTACCAATTTTAAGAGCTCAGAAAATGCTCAATGAGTTACTGAATTTCAACAAGACAAACTCCTACTTGCCACCTGACAAATTCTCAACCAAGGAGTTATACCTCAGAATCTCCTTGGGAGTGTATGTACCATATCATAATTTTATATTTGTAACATAATTTTATATTTGTATAAAGTTATATTTGTAAATCTATCATTTTTTGTAATAGAAAGTTGAACCAAGATTGGAAATCATGGAGCTTGGGAGGGATAGCAGTGTGGAGAAATTTTCATTTTAGTTTTCTAAATGATTATTACAGGAGAAAGGTAAAAATAATTTTGAGAAATGCCAGACTAAGCTACTGGAAAGGACTAGTAGGAGAGAAAGCTTGTAAGGTGTATGGGACCAGAAAAAAGGCTAGAGAGTGCAGACTTCCTCCTAAATAGCAATCAATATTTCAATATCTTTAATGATTAGTAAGTTTTCTACTAAAGTAATATATACAGAAAGGTACAAAAATCTTATGTATATAATTCAGTAAATTTTCACTAAGTTTTGTACTAACAAAACATTAAACTGGACTCTAGATGCATACTTAGCAGTCATGTGTCAATCTGATTAACACTAACTACAAATGTGGCATTGCACCAGCACAGGGCCATTACTCCAGAACCCATTAAGGACCGTGTCTCCCATGGCCTGTAGATCTGCACAGATTAATCTTACTAGACTACCTTGATCATGTACCTTTCAAAAGTTACTTCAAAGCATTTCTCATTCTTAAGTTTATAATCCCAAAACCTAGCCTGTTCTAGCTATTCTACTCACCTCTTCTGCAGATAGATGGTTTGAAATAGGCATGAGAGATAAAATATGCTAAGGCCGGTCTTCTTGGTACACTGGTAACTCCCATCTCACATAGATGCAGATGAGACATCTTGAAATACCCAATGAGAAGGGAGCACTTCCTGCATCATTCATTCTTTTATTCAACATTTCCTGAGCAACCACTCTGTGCCAAGTGCTATTATAGACTCTGCAGCTACAGAGATAAATAAGACAAAGCCCTTTGCCCTCAGAACCTGCAGGTATTACTCAAATATGCCATAAATGTCCCTTTTTTGTTGTTCAAGAAATGTTTCCAAATTTCACAAAAATCCCCTTTTAGTAGCTTTTACGTGAAGCAATGACTAGAGGAAACGATTTGCAGAAGTGCAGATGTAATAAATATTATCATTTCGCTTAAGTTAAAGTTCTTTTCTAGATGGAAAAAAGTTACTATGTGCAAAACACTACGTAATAATATCAAAGTATAAACCCCAGCTGTAGAAATAGAACGCTGTTGTTGCTCTTACTGAGTTGTACTCATAATGAATGGCTGTCTATGCTTCATCTGAATAAAACTCCCAACTGCTCAGCATTTTTTTGCCAAAAATTCCCCTTCCTCCTCCAGATTGCAGTTGCATTCCAATTACACTGCTGATTGGAATGAGACTGCTTGAGAGAAAGAAAACACAAAACAAAACACTCAGACATCCCGTCTTCCTTCATCCCACAAAAACAGATTTTATAATACTGTTCCTGCAACTCTAAAGTTCTATAGACTATTTTTAAACAGAGTAGATTTCTCTGGGTTCTCTTTGAACTTATATTATCATTGTAAAATAAAACTGAAGTTCAGGATAACATTCCTAGACAAATTCCAACAAGATGGCCTAGTGCTTTAAAAATGTCTACTAATATGCACCCTTCCAGATTGCCGGCACATGACAGCAATTCAGATCTTTCTGCTCCAAGAAACAATCTCTACCTCAACTCTTAAATGTGAAATGAAAATGAAACAAGTTCTACAGAAAACCTGTACAGAGTACAATTTTTGTATGTGTTTTAGTTACTGGTGCTTGAAACAGGAGCCCTACACAAAGATCCCACTCAAGAGCATTATTACAAAATGTGGCAATGAGCAAAAGCATCAGATATAACCCTTTGTGCACAACAATAATCAAATGGTCAGAGATGACAAAGAGCATGTTAAAATATTACACAGCCATTAAAATTATGTAAATACGTTTACTGACGAGAAAATATTTTCTTAATAGGCTATTAAGAGTAAAAGTCCATTTACAAATAGTATACTTAATACAATGTAATTTTAGTAAGGAATACAAAAAGATTAACATTTATCGAATATTTAGTATGTGCAAGTGTACACCAACCACTCTGTGAAGTCAGTAGTATTACCTACACTTATTTGTTTGTTTGTTTTTGTAGCACCTACATTTTAGAAATAAAGAAGCTAAAGCTCAGGCTTAAAAGACTTGCCAAAGATTACACTGTAAATTCTAGAGTTTAGACTCCAAGTCAGATTAATGAAATTACAGAACCCAAACTCTTAACCATTATCCACAGAATGAAACATAATTTCTCTCAGGTCAGCTCTTCCTTTTCAAAGGAACTCAAATGTCTGTTAAAGCAATTACTGGTGATACAAATTCACCAAATGGTTACTAGAAACCTAGGTTGCAGAAAAGCTTCTCCAAAAGATAGGCAGTTTTCCTCTTTCAGTAGATACAATAGTTTACTCCTACAATCTTATTAAGACAGGCTTTTAACTAAATGTCTTGCTAAAGTAACATTTAATCAAGGAACTTAGGCAATCCATTTCATACGTGTTGCCTAACAAACTGGGCCTCTAAGTTTAACTTAATGTACTTAGTGTCTGGCAGGTAATTAATCTAATTAGTGTATAAGATGATGTATTAAAAAGATACAGGCTCTACCACGATGAGGTAAATATTCTTAATAAAACAAGAGACAATATCAGCATTTAAATATTTCACCAAAGGAAAAATTGGTTCTCAAGTGAACCAATTAAAAAATGACCTTTTTAGCTCACTCATATCACAACCTGGTGAAAAACCTGTTTTCATTTGGGCTGCTATACCATAAAGGTGGCTGAACATTTATTTCCCACAGTTCTGGAGGCTGAGAAGTCCAAGATCAAGGTGCCAACAGATTCAATGTCTGGCGAGGGCCCTCTTCCTGTTTTGCAGATAGCCACCTACTTGCTGTGTCCTCAACAGCCGAGAGAGAGAGAGCACCTCTCTAGATCCTCTTCTTGTAAGGACAAAAACCCCAATATAAGAGCTCCACCCTCGTGACCTAATTATCGTACCTCCCAAAAGCCCCACCTTCAAATACCATCACACTGGGGACTGGGGCTTCCACATGTGAAATCTGGGGGACCATGTTCAGTCATTAACAAAGCTGATGCATGGAGTAAGCTTTCAGTAAGTACTGGTGAGTCTAAACCTGTACGTCTAGCCTCACGCCTCTCCCCAGCTCCAAGCTCACAGCTCATCTGACTGCCACACATACCCACCTGCAGCCTCACCAGCACTTCAAATTATATTTATTCAAAGTCGAATTAATCAGCTTCCCTACTGAACCAGCTTTTCTTCCTTTTGACCTCCCTAGTTCTGTGAACTGCACCACATGCTTCCCATTATCCAGAAAGCAAACACCTTACTTATCTCTCCCTCTCCCTGACGACCCCACATCTAAAGCAATTGCCAGATTATATCAAGTATCACATATCTCTCTGCCTATTTCCATTTCCAGTGTTCACATTTCAATAATATATCTATTTTATAATGTGCCCAAAAAACTTACACAGGGCTTCTTGCTTGATTCTTAAAAGTTTGTGAGTTATGTTTCATATCCACAGGACAGGAAACTACAGCTGAGCGTTGTGGCTTGCCCCCAACCTGTCACCTAGTAAATGAGCATTTTGAATCCAGACTCCATCCTTTTTTTCTACCGACTCCTCACTCAAAAGGCTCTCAATGATTCCAGGCTTCTCTCTCACTAGTCTCTAGACTGAAAATATCAACCTTTGTTTCCCTTAATAAGCCCAGGACCTTTCTGCTTTTGCCTTTATTCAAAATATTCCTCCCACCGCAACTGCTATTATTCTAACCACTGACCCTCAAAATCATCCATTTATCAAATTTCAATGCCATGTGAAACCTCTGATTCTCCTTTCTCACAATCTCGTTTTGATCTCTCCCTTCCTGTGACCTTCCAACATTTTGACTCCTGTTTTTTAAGTCCCTTCTTGCTTGCTTATATTAAACTTATTCACGTGTCTTATCCTTCCTTCTATGTCCCATTAAACTGCAAGTTTCTTAGAGACAAAGTTGTGTCTTTTTAGCTCTCCTACAGTTTATTACATATTATCTTAAAGATAATACGTACTGAAATACGTGGTGAATCAAGACAATCATTAAGAAACCACTGCCCACTTGTCCAAGGAGGACACACAGATGGCCCTCAGACATATGAAAAAATGCTCAACATCACTAGCCATCAGAGAGATGTAAATTAAAACTACAATGAGATACCAATCACCTCACACCTGTCAGAATGGCTACCATTAATAAATCAACAAACAACAAGTGCTGGCGAGGATGCAGAGAAAAGAAAACCCCAGTGCACTGTTGGTGGGAATGCAGACTGGTGCAGCCACTGTGGAAAACAGTACAGAATTGCCTCAAAAAATTAAAAATGCAACTGCCTTTTGACCCAGAGATTCCACTGCTGTGAAAATACCCTAAGAATCCTGAATCACCAATTCAAAAGAACTCAAGCACCCCTATGTTCATAGCAGCGCTATTTACAACAGCCAAGTGCTGGGAACAGCCTAAGTGCCCATCAGTAGATGAGTGGGTCAAAAAACTGTGGTACATTTACACAATGGAGTACTATGCAGCAGAAAGGAAGGAGCTCCTACCTTTTGTGACAGCATGGATGGAAATGCAAACTATTAAGCTAAGTGAAATGAGCCAGTCAGTGAAAGACAAATACCATATGATGTCATTTATAACAGGACTCTAATGAACAAAATAAACTAAAGAGCAAAACAGAACCAGAGGCATGGAAACATGGAACGGACTGACAGCAACCAGAGGGAAGCGGGGAGGGGGACAATGGTGGAAAGAATGGGAAGGGACTAGTCAAAGAACATGTATGAATGACCCATGGACATGGACAAAGGCGCAGGGACTGACTGTGGGAATGGGGGGTGGGCTGGGCAGAGGCGGGCAGAGATGGAAAAAATGGGACAGCTATAATATAATAACAATACATTTTTTTTAAAAAAGAAACCACTGCCAAGGTGGTTATATACTCATAAGGATGAGCAAACTAAAAAGTAAATAATAAAGCAAAACTAATTCCTTGCTTCTTTTAACCAGTAAGTCTTTTTCTTCAAATCAGGATTGCTTCCTCAACTATCTGTAAGCACTCTGCTTATGCTAGCCCCCAACTACCTACTGGCGCTGTTTCCTGGGTCAGACACCTCACTGAGCCTTCTCTCTCATACACAATAAAAAGGTATATTGCCACATAATTTTCTCCTATTACATTAACCTTATTTCTACAATAAGCTAGCTCCTTGGTCTTCTGCGCCCTTCCAACCTCTAAAAAACTGTAGTCAATCACATACCCAACAATCTACTCTAACAGAGCAAAATGGCTCCCAAAGAGTTTCCCAAATGGGCTCCATCTGTAAGCACAGGCCATTCATGCCCTAATGCCAATAGGAAAAAAGACTGTAACTATAAAAGGCTGCAATTTATAGTAAAAAAGCACTTATTTATAACTTCATACTTTTCAAGTATTTCCTGGGTTGATAGGGAATTACTAAATTTAATAAACTTCCTATTTTAGAATAAGTTTAGATTTACAGAAAAGTTACAAAAGTAGTACAGTGTGCCCACTTACCCTAGAAATATCTTACATTAGCATGGCACATACGTCACAGTTTAATGAACTAATTGATACATTATTAACTAAAGTTCCTATTTTATTCAGATTTCCTTAGTTTTCACATCTTTTTATCTGTTCCACGATCCCACTGAGGACACCATATTACATTTAGTCATCATGTCTCTCTAGGCTCCACTTGGCTATGACAGTTTCTCAGATTTTGTTATTTTTCCCAGACTTGTTATTAATGGCCTTGACAGTTGTTAGGAATACTGGTCAAGTGTTTTGCAGAATGTCCCTCAATTGAATCTGTCTGATTGCTCATGATTATTTTGGGTACATGGGTTGTGGAAAGAAAAAGAAAAACCACAAAGGTAATGGTAACACTCTCATAATAATATCATATCAAGGGTATATATTTACTATCAACATGACTTACCACTGCTGATAATAACCTTGACCTGACTCAAGTCGAGTTTTTAAGGTTTCCCCACTGCAAGGTTCCTCTTTTATCCTCCTTTCCATACCATACTCTTTGGATGGAAGTCACTGTGTGCAGCCCGCACTTAACCAGGGAGTTATTCTCCCCCTCCTAGACATTGGAATGTCTACATAAACTATTTGGAACTCTGCATGGAAGATTTGTTTGCCCTCTTCCATTTACCTTTTTTTTTTTTTACATCAGTTATTTATATCAGTATGAATTCATAAATATTTATTTTATATTTTGTGTTCCAACCCAATACTACTTTATTTTATTGCTCAAATTGTTTTAACTTCGGAATTGGGAGCTGTTTCAGTTGGCTCCTGTTGTCCCTTTGACATACACACAACACTGGGGAGAAACGGGCACACTTCCATACTTTCTGACACTAGAAAGTGCTCTAGCTTATCTTCTATGTTCCCTGCCCCACCACTAGAATCAGGTATTTCTCCAAGAAGGCCTAGAAATCATCAAATTTAAACATCCATAAAGATGCACATTTTTTCAAAAATAAAAAGTTAAGCCAAAATAACCCTTCCGTTTCCTAAGGTCTTCCCCAACTACCTCAACAGAACGTTAAATACCATGATGTCAATAACTTCATTTTGATCTACGTTGAATTCCCAGAGCCTAATAAAAAAACTATGCATAGAGTATACAATTCAGTGAGTATTGTAGATACTGAAGCCTCAGAAATTCTGAAGCTCTTTAAGAGGGCTCAGGATTGAGTCACAACATAACTCACCATTCCAATGGAATCGGCCTACATTTGTCATGTTTAGACTCCTGTTCTAAAATTGCTATGTCTAATTCACTGCATTGTTTTACAGTAAACAAAAGGCTTCCTTTTTCCACTGCTCCTCCCTCGTATTCCACTGCAAGCCAAAAGTTTGTTAAGTATTCCCCAGGAAAATTTCCAGTGCAAAGGACTAATGCATCATATTTCCTAGATCTTTTTTCTATAATGGCATGTTGCCATTTACATCATCCTGCCCAAACTCCATTCAAATGATCGTTTTAACTTGCTATGTAGAGTTTAAATGAAAGGCATAATGCCAAATCCTTATCAACATTGGCAGAAGAAAAGTTACTGACAATTAAAGTGCCAAAAATCCACTAATACCTGTTTATACATAATGCCCCCTCCAAACGCCCAGTTAGTATTCATGTAAAATAAAGCACCTGAAACCTACTAATACCTTTTCATAAATGTGTAATATGTAGGAAGGGAAAACCATAAGCTAAATATATACTGCCTTACATGTACAGGGTTTGATTACAATTTGAAGGCATGTTTCCAGAGCCTATCCAAATACATGCAAAAATAAGCCAAGATTATAATGGGATGGTTCTACTACACAACTTTATATCTACAATATAATTAAAACATTCACTAAATAATTTGTGATGGCTTATTTTTTAGAGAAAGCTACTGTAAAGAAAAAAAAACTACTCAGTACTGACCAAAAGGCAAGTAAGGCAGTCCTCCTCTAACCTTAACAGGATACCAGAATGCTATAAATTATACTACCTCAATAAAATGTAATCTCTAGCTACAGCAGAAGCCATAGAAAATAAGCATCAGTGGCTATATTTATTGTATGTGATCCTGACCCACTGGCCAGGACTGGCCAGTGGACTGGATGATGAGCAGCCACCAACCCAATGAACCAGCCAGATCCTCTCTCCTGAGAAACTAGCATTGGAAGTCAGAACCCCTACAAAGAAGGAAGCTTGGTACTGAGAAACAAGAGGGTTCTAAATGGCCCCAGGGGCCACTGGGAATAACTGTGTCAGTTCTCGAGGCTTTCCATTTCCCAGACCCTACCTCACAGCCAGGATGCACTTTCCCTGCTGGGTGTCAAAGCTCTGTATCCTCCCATTAATGTCGCTTTTTGCTTAAGTTAGTCTGAGTGGGTTGCTTTCCCGCTACTTGCAACCAAAAATGTGTTCATTAAGATAAAGGTAATCCACAATGCGTACCCAAACACTGTCATAGACAAAAGGCACTTAACCAAAAGTGCACAAGTCATTAACATTTTGTAAATCAAAGTGTTCTCAAATGTTAGTCATAATCTTAAATATCAACAGAAAACAGTATCTGCCCTGGCTGGAGTGGTTCAGCAGGTTGAGCATCGGCCTGAGAACCAAAGAGTCACCAGTTCAATTCCCAGTCAGGGCACATGCCCAGGTTGCAGGCCAGGTCCCCCCGGTATGGGGCATGTGAGAGGCAACTGATCAGTTTTCTCTCCCTCTCTTTTTCCCTGCCTTCCCCTCTCTGTAGAAATGAATAAAATCATTTTTTAAAAAACAGTATCTGTGTTAAAAATTGCTATGGATACAAGAACACACAAACATGCTTACAATACAGAATTTTGTATTCAACATATATCTATTCTATGATCACATCAGCAAATTAACATTTGTGTAGATTATGGAGCTTAGTATAGTTTATGGGCCAACTTGTATAGAACTAATATTTGTTAGATTATATCTACTTTATCACCTGAAAGTCATAGTTCTCAAATTTCAGGGTGAATATCACCTGGAGTGCTTGTTAAAATACATTGCGGGGATGAGCTAAGTGTTGCTGGTTCAATTCCCAGTCAGGGCACATTACTAGGTTGCATGTCAGGGCCCCAGTTGGGGGCACGAGTGAAAGGCAGCCACACAGGGATGTTTCTCTCCCTCTCTTTCTCTTTTCCCTTCTCTCTAAAAAGAAAATAAAAAAATAAATAAATTTTTTTAAAAAAGTAACATTTAAAAAAATTAAATACTATTAAAAAAAAAAAAAAAAACATTGCGGGGGAGAGGGCCTGGCTGGTGTGGCTCAATGGATTGAGTGACAGCCTACGAACCTAAGGGTTGCTGATCCGATTCCCAGTCAGGGCACATGCCTAGGTTGGGGGCCAGGTCCCCATTTGGGGGTGTGCAAGAGGCAATCAATCAATCTATCTCTCACATATCAATGTTTTCCTCCCTCTTTTTCTCCCTCCGTTTCCCTCTCTCGAAAAAATAAATAAAATCTTTTTTAAAAAGTACATTGTGGGGAGAGGGTAGACCTTCAGAATTTCTAATTTAGTAGGTCTGGAGTAGGGTCCCAGGATCAAGTTCCCAGGCAATGTTGATGTTGCTGGTCCCTGCACACCGCTTTGAGAACCATAAAGTAATGGTTCTTAACTTTTGTGGGGATGAGACGGCAGTGACTACGAAGGGCCACTTTGAAAATCTGATAAAAACTACGTGTTTACACGCAAACACACACACAGAGTAAAAAGTTTATGGAAACTGAGAAACTCATCTACATCCTCTTCCAAATGATGTAGATTAAGAAATTCATTAAAATAACACAGGGTCTTACAGATCTACCTTTTTCAAGTAAACTTTTTAAAAATTGCATCAAGATTTCTTTTTTTGTTTGTTTTCATGTACTGATTTTAGAGAGAAAAGGGAGGGAGGAAGAGAGAGAGAGACATCAATTTGTTGTTCCACGTATTTATTCATTCATTGGTTGTTTCTTGCATGTGCCCTGATCAGAGATTGAACCTGCAACTTCAGCATAAAGGGACGATGCTCTAACCAACTGAGCTACTGGGCCAGGGCTCAAATAAACTTTAACCTGAATTTATTTCACATTTTCGTGTCAATTTTTCAAAGAGCACAGGCTTTTTTATTCAAATTACTAATGAACTTAAAGAAGATGGTTTTAAAAACTTAAAAATTTCACTTTGACACAAAAAATAGACAAAATTATATCTAAAAATAAACAAAAATCTTTATATAAATTTAATTAAACAGAAAAGAAAGACATTTAGGAATAACTAAAATATCACATGAAAGACACACCTAAGACATACCCGTATTCAAAAAAAAAAAAAAAACCCTCTAGATAAGAGGCAATGTACAAATTCCACTGAAACCTACTCATTAAATCCACCGTATCTGGACAAAGCTTGAGAAACTTATTCTCTGAAAGCTCTCTGTGCCACTGGAAAAATCCAGATGCATAAACACCTTTACAGAAGGTATAATATTTAGATCAAGTTATTTTAAGGTATACAACTATGATAGAGTTGAAAAATTGGTATGCTAGAGACAATGTCTGTGTCCTTTCAAAATTCTTAAATTGAAACCTAATCTCCATTGTGATGGTATTTGGAGGAGGGGCCTCCAGGAGATAATGTGTCTCTCTCCAGGTAGTCACCTTAAAACTGACCAGGCCACAATGTAGGAATTTCAGCTGAGGCTCCCAACTAAGATCCCAGCTGATATCCAGCTGAACCAACAGAAATATTAGTGAATAAAACTTCAGATGTCGGCCCCAGCCTTGGAGCCACCCCAGTTGAGGAACAGAGACAAGCAGACCATGCCAACCCTTTTGCAGATTCTCGAGCAAAATAAATGTTGTTGTGTCAAGCCACTAAGTTTTGGGGTGGTTTATTGAATATCAACAGGTGATTGGAGTACCATTACATGAGTTAAAAACAGGTTAAGACCCATTAAAGCTTCTATTTTTCTCTACTAGACCACTTTTCAAAGCTATAGAACCAGAGCCACAGATCTCTAACACCTACACCCTCATATCCAGACAACTACTAAACTCTGATAAACCTTGACCTGGCCACTCAGTCTGCTGGTGCCAATGCAGCAAATGGGTGACATAATCTTAACTTAGACATATTACATACAAAATAGAGGCAGCTAGACATCATAATTTCATACCACACACACATTACAGACTACCAGTCAGTACAGTGCTTCTCAACCAACAAACCCAGATAGCAACAGCCAATCAACAATACTCAAAAATTTGGCTCTTCTAATATGAAACAAAGATAATTCACTTGACCTGGGGTGGTGAACACACAATGCAATATACAGATGATGTATTATAGAATTGTACACCTAAAACCTATAAAGTTTTATTAACCAATGTCACTGCAATAAATTACATTTTAAAAATTAAAAACAAAAAAACAAAAAATAAAAAAATAAAAGCTATGCCTCAAGAGTCAGTAATGCTAAGAAGTAGAAAAAGAAAAAAGAAAAGAAAGAAAAATGTAATTCATGGTCTTTGGCTTTAAAAGACCTACCCATTTCTCCAGCCCAGAACATGATCCCTGAGAGCCTGCTTAGATTTGGCTGGATTAGGTTCCATGCTTGGCAATAAGGCTTTTCACTCAGTGCACAGCCTTTGGTCTCTAATAATCATTATGCCTTCTTTAACAGTTTGAAGGCCCTATAGAGATCATGTGATTGAGCCACCCAGTAGAGCTGACAGATCACCGACACTTAAGAACCTATTGAGCCTTGGATTGAGCAAGTTTTTGGCACCTTCTGATGGTGATTCAGCTGATTTCAGCTCTGAGTTTGTTCTGTTCTGTCTCACAAGTTCTGTTTGTTCTGGGTCAGAGCCATCTGATTTCTCATGGTAGACATGGGGAGGAAATTAGGTCTGTTTCTAGAGTGACAAAAAGAGAGGGGATCTATTCTGCATATGTTCTGTTGTTAGTCCACCTGTATCTTATGTAAGACATTCCTCAGGAAACTTACAATATGGGCCAGATTCAAGATCTGCAGGTACTAGACTTACTGGGTCTCTCTCAATTGCCTAGGTACTCTGTATATACATGTTTACCAAATAGTAAAGGATTCTCCTTTTTAATATTTGTTGTAGGGACTATCAATGCAAAGACTCAAGCATACACAAAAGGTCTGTCTGGAAAAAGTCCAGCCATTGTTCATATAAACAAGACCAGTTTGCGCAACATCCATGTAACCTGGCAGCCAAGAAGAGTGGACTAGAACGCACATGCATGAACAATGATGACTTCACTGTACTGATCAGTGGGGGCAGTAGACGGCACTGAGTGAGCGTGTGGACTGTGTGGCCGTGGAATTCAAAAATGACTGAGTAGAGCAACAAATCTGCTTCATATGTTGCATTAAGCTTGAACATTCCTCTGCAGAGTTTTTAGTGAAACATCAAATCACTCGACTCAGCCCTGCAACTTCTAGCTTTTCCCAAAATTAAAATCACTTTTGAAAGGGAAGAGATTTCAGACCGTCGATGAGATTCAGGAAAATATGACAGGGCAGCTGATGACAATTGGGAGAACTGTATGAGGTCCCAAAGTGCCTACTCTGAAGGGGACTGAAGTGTCATTGTTCTGTGTACAATGTTTCTTGTATCTTATGTCTTCTTCAATAAATGTCTCTATTTTTCATATTATGTGGCTGGATACCTTCTGGCCAGTCCACTCCTATCTGACCAAGTCCATTATGACACCAGCCTATCAAAAACACTCAAGGACTTTGCTTTTGTAATATAAACCAGAGATATAGCGATGTCTTCTGGTTACTCCATTTCTCCTTCCCAAAAAGTGGTCTCCCAGAGCCTAGCTAGACTCTGCTAGGTCAGGTTCCTTGCTTGCCAATAAAACTTCTTCATTTAATGCTCAGTTTTTGTTCTCTAATAGTCTTTGATTTTCTCTTTAGTTACTGTTTCTAGGGTTCCCCGCTATTAAAGTCTTATTCATCTTTCCCTCACCCCTTCAAGTTTAACAGCATCACCAATCCACAGTCATCAGGGAAACCTGGAAATTCATCCATCACCCATATATTTTCCATAGTAGATTTTCTCAAATAGAATTCAGACTCTATCACTTTCTTGCTTAACATCCTTAAATGGCTTGCCAAAACACCTTAGCCCACCAGACACTATAATTTGGTCACTCCGGCCTAATCTCCCTACCCACTTACAAGCACCCTTTATCCGCTATACTCCTTCAATACAGAATGCCTTCTTCACTATTCTCCAGCTTACATACCTGGCTAAATCCAACTAATTCTTTAAAATTGAGCACAACCACAACTTCCCAGCAAAAAGGATCCTTAACACTTGGCTCAGATCTCTACCAACCTGGCCAAGTTCACTTTTCCTTTCTTAGTCTTCTCATGGTACTGTGTTCATCTCTACCATAGCACTTACCAGAATATACTGAAATATCACACTGCAAGCTGCCTTAAAAACAAAGATAATGTCTTCTTAAACCTCTTCTCCTACCACAGTGCCTAACACATATCAAGTACTCAATAATTATTTCTTTACTGAATTAATCATGTTCTCAGTATATTAAACTCTCTAATGGTCTAATCTGGTTTTCTTTTTTTTCAGTTTTACTTTGATATAATTGGCATATAACACTGTGTAAGTTTAAGGTGTATAATGTGATGATTTGATACACATACATATTGCAAAATAATTACCACAATAAGTTTAGTTAACTGAGGTCCATTTCTTAAGGGGGAGTAAAACCTTTGGTATGTAGATGCTCACGCTCTCCTAGGCGTCATCTTTTATATAAGCTGTCCCTTTAGTCCCACAAAAATCATATGAAGTGCATATAATTTTACTGATGAAGAAACTGAAACTTTAGAGTCTCAAAACTACCAAGTGGAATGGGAAGACTTAAAGTTCAAAATGTTCTCAGTTCAAGATCCACCATCTTCCCATTACATTTTGCTGTTTGTTTATAGGTAAAATCTAGAGAGAAAATGGCTCCCCTCATGCCCTGTGGCAACTGCATCCCTACCCAAAACATCATCATAAATAGTAAAGAGTATTTAAGAACCCTTAAGGCAAACTAGAGCAATTATCATTGCACTGGAACTAAAAGGAAAATCAGACCAAGGTAAGCCACAGTTCCTAAAGGAACCAGTCGATGTTCTGGGAAAGAATCTTAGAGGCTGGGACTGATGTCCTAGGGCAAAATCTTGAAGAAGACTTCTGAGTAACATGAGGTAGAAAGAAAGGCTAGGGAGAACAACAGAGAAATGAATTTTAAGAAAAGGGGCTAAGATGAACAGCATGTTAAAAGAATTTTAAGAACGTCATGCAAAAAGCAACAGAAAAACAGAACTAAGAGAACAGAGGCCAGGAAAAACAATCTGATAACATACAGGTAAACTAACTATCCAGAACCAAAGGAAGTCTATTCAGAAACCTCCTATAGGAAGAGCCTTAGAATACTCACCAAGGGAGGCTATCTTGACACAAGAGTTTTGACCTAAAGTCTATAGGAAATGAATTTGGTTGAGCTGACTGCAAGAAAAATGCTAACCAGAAACCTGCTGTATTTCTCTACCTGCTGGTAGAGAAAGTAAAAGCTTAGGCCCAGGAGATGTACAGAAAACTTATAAAGGCAATGCCACTAAGTGTTAGTTAGGTTTAGAAGAAGGACCTGGGAAATCACAAAAGATACCTGGAAAGAGCTATTTAATATCTGCAACAAGTGTCAAGCTAAGAAACTGGAAATTATTTATATTTCAACTATATGTAGTTGGAACCCAGCAATGCTCTCATAATATGAAGATTAGCTGTAAAGCTGACCTCAGTGAATAGGGTGGGGTTTTACAAAAGGAGACAATGAATGACAAGGAAAGACTAGCCACTTGAGGTGAGAATAATCATATGCTTTTGCCCTTAGTTAGTGTAATATGAAATTAATGTAGGTTAAGTGGGTTGCAAAAATCTTATGAGGGTTTTGGTTTGCATTTTTGGAAGAGACTTCTAAAGTCTTCATGCCTGCATCGGGTGGAAAATCATTTCACTTGAGAGGATATCAGTCAATTCAGAACTTCTGAAACATACAATCCCACTCAAATGCCACAGAAGGTGTTAAGTCTGCAAGTGAGCAGAGTGCTAATCTGCCAACACACGAGAGATCAGTTCCTGCCACCACACCTAAACTGGAGCAGCAGGTTAGGATAAGCAGTAAAGCAGAACTGTCTAACACTGCTCCAAACATTTTCAAAGGCTCTCAGACCACCATCAGGGAAGAGAAAACAAATCATGGGCCATCCTGAATTGAAACAAATTTAACCCAAATAGGTTTTTTAAACTGTGCTTGGAAAACTATAAAATCATCCAGAGTTTGCCTCTCATTAGTTGAATTGATAGGTAAGAACAAATTGCTTTGATCCACGTAAGAGTTTTCCTTGGTTTGGGGGAAAATGCAAATATCCCCTGAGGCTCGACTTTCACCAGCACTTAACTAGCGAGCTCTAGGGTGTCCTTAAAAAGCAACTACTAGTCAAATTGAAGTACACAATGAGGTCAAAAAAGGTAAGACAGAGAAGCCCCCATCCATTTTATCAATTAGGGAGCCAGTATCCTCACCAACAGCACTTTTGAAGGGTACTGAACAAACATTGGATTAGCACTTACATGAAAGGTGAAAAATGTGGCTAGAAATGAGTGTAGACTACTCTTTTCTAAAAGTCAGAATGAATGTAGGAGTTAAAGAAAATAGGCTACAGAAATACTTTTTAATATGAAAGGCACATGTGGATATTTAAATTCTGAAAGTAGTGTAAAATGGTACTGATAGGGCAAAATTCCAGATACCAAAAGGAAAATTAATTGGCCTTGACGGATGTGGAACACACCTTGACAGGTCTTATTTGAAAACCCACCCCAGCTTCTATGATCTACTCTAACATGACACCAAATGCACTAACCAATGCCCTCAAAAAGAGAGAGAGAAATGTAACAAGATCCTAAACTCTACTTCTGAACTCATTTTCACATCCTCTTTATTGGGTGTAAAAAGCATTTGCACAATAACTAATATTCATCGAGTGTTTACTACTTCTCAGGCACTTACACGGTTAACTCATTCAATTCTCTGGATTAATAATAATATTTCCATTCTACAAAAGGAAAATAAGTGAGGTTGCGTTTTACTATCATATACTGTCTCTCACCATCTGCTAACCACCCATCATTCTAGGGTTCTTCTAAGCCTCTCTTTTTAAAAGGGGGGAAAGGCAACACTTTCAGCCTCCACAGGTTTTGACTTAACTTTTGGCACATTAATCACAAACTTCTCCATTAGCTTAGAAGTCTGAAGGTAGTATGGCCAAGGTAGCCTGTGTAATCCACACCACACGGTTAATAACTCACCATTCCCCGACACACTCCTAACATCGGTCCTCCCAGGGAATATTTGCCAATTAAACAAAATGAATCTCCAACTGACTTAACATTCAGTCAACTGTCAAAAGAGACATGGCAGAGAAAAACCACACTTCTCTTAATCCAAAACACACACTCAGCCTATCTGACCTAAAATCTGGTTCTAAAGGAAGTTAAAATGCTTCTGTCTCCAGCTTTTTTAAGCTGGAGGGAAAACTGAGACGAAAAAGGACCTGTTTAGGGGGAAAAGCTGTTCAGAGGCCTCCAGACGTCTCTGTCAAGAGATCTAAATAATTTAGGAAAACAGTGTAACACAGAATTTAGAAATGAGAGTAAAGCACACCTGTTTTCAAATTCCAGCTCCCCCACACTTACTAGCTTTGAGCCCTTGGACAAACTACTTAACCTCTCTAAGATCAGGGTTTGTTGGTAATATCGGTACATATCTACTTCACAGCATGACTTTTGAGAATTAAATGAGATGATTTAGGTAAAGAATTTCGTAATATTTGACAAACAGAGGTACTTGGTATTTACTATTATAATAAAAGGTAGAATACCTAATGACAGATGCCACTGTATCCAGGGTATTGGGAGTTGATCAGGATCCCTTAAATCAGAGCAAGGGAACAAGAACTTCAAAGAAAATGAGTATAAAACAGAAACAGGCAAGAAATTCTCTTCCCACTGACCGTTCCACACCCACCTGAGTATCATTCCATTTCAAGTGAAATGTTCGTATTATCCGGGTAAATTAATAATAAATGGATTATTAGCGTACATTTACAATACAAGCTAAGCCTAACCATTAATTGTGTCATATTCATTATACTGCAAGCTTAAATTCCAAACTCAACTATCTTCATTCACATGTTGTTCACATAACATGAATTATTTCACGACTTCAATTAATTAGAGGTTATCATGGGCATTAGTAAAATTCTGGTCCCTACAATTCTGAAGCTTTAACAATATGCTTGAAACACTGAGCAACCCTCAACACTACCCATTATTTAAAGGTAACTTAAGAACATAGGCAACTACAAAAAGACTACTCAAAAAAGGCCATGAAGAATTTTATACTCTCCATACAAAGATACTATAAAAACAGAAAATGCAAATAAAACACTTCAAAGGATGAAAACTGCACCCCCCCAAAAAAACCCCACAATGTGGGGGGGGCGGACCTTATAGCAAAACACTCTGAATTGAATTAAATATGCTCAAACAAGAATTTGGAGATGCACAAAAACTAAGAATAGAAAAAGGAGAAAAAAGAGAGAAGGAGAGGAGGAAAAGAATGAGGAGGAAAAAGACAATAATTAAGAATACTCAGGAAAGAAACTGAAGAAAGATAAAACCATGGCAGAAATGAAAAAAATTACAAGAGGTTCATGGGAGAACAGAATTGAATGAAAATCTAACAAAGGGTCACTGAAGCAGGAAGAGAATAAAAGTGAGATTTTTTAAAAAGTAAAAAGGATCAGAGAGAAAGTGGTTGAAACGGAAGACGAAGAAGGTCAATATACACATAACTGGGAGTCTCTAGGGAGAAAAAAATAATAATAGAAGATTTTTAGAACATATTTTAAACTATAATCCAAGAAAACTTCCCAGAAATGAAAAAAAAATCTACATACTGAAAAAGCCTGTCATATACATGGGAAAACTGACTCTAAACAGTAAACTCTGAGATATATCCTGGTAAAACTAGACTTTAGAGACAAAGAAAGAAATCCCCCGGGCTTACAAACAAGATAAAATTACTCAAGAAATCAGACCCATATCAAACTTCTCAAGAACACCACACACAGTGAGACAACTGTGGAGTAGCATTTTCAAGAAATTCAAGGAAAGTGCAAGACAAGGGTATGACATTAAGCAAAATGAGCTTTCAAGTACCAAAGCTATTAAAAAAGAGTTGTTTTCAAACTCAAGAAATATTCTAGCCTTGGACCCTTCTTAAGGAATCTACTGCAGGATGAGCCTCCTCCAAGGAAAAAGTTTTAAAAAAATTGGCAGTGGCCCTGGCCAATTTGGCTCACTTGGTTGGAGTATCATCCTGTAAACGGAAAGGTCACTGGTTCAATTCCCAGTCAGGGCACATGCCTGGTTTTTGGGTTCAGTCCCTGGTTGAGGGTGCGCATGAGGCAATTACTGATGTTTCTCTCACACTGATGTTTCTGTTTCTCCCTTTCTCTCTCTGTCTCTCCCTGCCCCCTCCCTCTTACCCTCCCTCTCTCTCTGGAATCAGTGGATATATCCTGAGATGAGGATTAAAAAAATAAAGAACTGGTGGTGGACATTTATTATATTATTTTATAAAGAATTACAAGACCTGACAGGTGTGACTCAGTTGGTTGGGCATCATCTCACAAAGCAAAAGGTCACTGGTTCAATTCTCAGTCAGGACATATGCCTGGGTTGCAAGTTTGGTCCCTGGTCAGGGTGTCAAAGAGAAGCAACCCATCAATGTTTCTCTCACATCGACATTTCTCTCCCTCTCTTTCTCCCTCCTTTCCCCTCTCTAAAAATAAATAAAGACTTAAAAAATTACAAAGAAGACAGAGGAGAGACATGGGTAAAAAGGAATAGGGTACAAATATTATATGTTCTGACAGATTTTAGATATAATACCCTAGTAATAGGAAATACTAAGAACACATACGCACAGAATCACCACAGAAATGATCACATATTAGAACAGATACACACACGCCAAAAACCAGAAAGTTTCATAAAGTAGAAATATTACACTCTGATCACAATTAAATGTAATTAATGAAATAAAATTAAATCCCTTATTCTTAATTAGAATGTGTCGCTCAACATTATCAAAATATTGTCCCTATGATAATTTATGAATATAATTAAATCCCAATAAAAATACTAGCAATAGTTTCCTGGAGCCAGAAAAACTGGTACCTAAGCACATATGAAAATAGCACAAAAGAATCACTAGAAAAACATGCAAAAGGAAAAGCTATGGGGGAAGTGAAGTCTAGCCCTACCAGATACTGAAACAAACTACAAAGCCTCTATGATTAAAATCACTAACCCATAAATAGATGTACATTAATAGACTGATGTAATAGAAAGTACAAAAGCAGATCTTATTACTTCACTATTTTCCCCATAATATATTTGCTCTACATCCCTTTATGGTACATATACCAATGAAACATTTGTTCACATAATTTTTGTCACCACACCTCCCCATCCACTCATACAGCTGTAATGCCACATTCTGGGCCTTATTTTGACAAAGCAGGCAGCAGAATGAATAAATGAATATCCACAGAAAGTGAGGATAATTTTATCTCCGAATCAAATGAGAAATAACTGCAATATCACTAATTACTTTTTTTGTAAAAGCTTTTTGTTTTCCCCAAGGAAATGTGATGATATTCTACACTAACACAAATTATTTGCAGCTTGGTCTGTTTAACACTGAAAATGACCATCCTCTTGAACACAAAAAGACTCATTAGTATTTATTTGCAAAATTAGGCAAGCATCACTGATCATTAAAAGTAAAACTTCAAACTGTCAAGTACAATAGCAGAAATATGTTTATTACATTGAAATTTAAAAATTAATCACAATTCTTGTTGATTCTTCTTGGTCTACCCTCAAATGTAGCGATCATTATCCCAGGGTATTTCCTTAGCCCTGGGTTTTTTTTATGTCATTTGTGATTTTATGTCCTCCTTTCTAATTGTTATGTATAGATTTTCTTGTCTTATAAGTATTGGTATGACTCCGAGTACAATGATGAATAAAAACAATAATACTGAATGCTCTTACTCCTTGTCTTAAAGCAAATATTGGGTTGGACAGAAAGTTCATTTGGTTTTTTCTACACGATGACTCTAGTAGTGCTTAGCTATCTTTAATTTCATTCAAAACAATTGTTAGATTGTATTGTGACAGCTGTCATAACAGCATGCATTTTTTAAAAATCAAAATTGGTGAACTTTTGTGCAGCCACTTGAATATTGAAGATGAAACAAGATATGTGACATTTTCAGCATATTATGCTTTATTTTTTCAAGAAAGGTAAAAATGCAACCGAAACACAAAAAAAGATTTGTGCAGTGTCTCAGGAAGGTGCTATGACTGATCAAACGTTTCAAAAGTGTTTTGCGAAGTTTCTTGGTACTACTGACATTTTGTCCAAATAATTCTGTGCTGTGGGGCTGTCCGATACGTTGGAAAATATGTAGCAGCACCCCTGGCCTGTACCCTCGAGAAGCCAAGAAAGGGAGATAGCCAACATACTCAAATATCCAAATCAACAAAGTTATTGGTGAAAATGAAAAATGTGTCTTTTATTTTACGAAAAAAACTAAACAGGCTTTTTGGCCAATTCAATACCTCTACACTTTTCATCATTCAATGCAATTTTTTTTCTTTAGTTGATAATCCATTATCAAGTTAAGGAAGTTTCTTCTAAGCTTAACTTGCTAAGCATTTTTTAGTATCAGTGGGTGTAAAAAGTGTTTCCCCCTTCCATTATGATGAACATATGTTTTTCTATTTTATTCTGTTAATGTGATCAATTAATATGTTTTCTATAGCTAAATCGCCCTTGCATCTTGAAGGGAAAAAACATGCAATCTTGGAAAAAATTCAAGGTAATATTTTTTATTTTTTAAAATTATATTTTGAGAGGGATTAAACATTACTAGAATCAGGTTATTAATCATTTGTTTAGGATAGAATTTCCACTAGAGTCCCTTCACAGAAAATATGCTCAAAATTGTTGAAAAGGCACAAGTTCTTTTGGTATATGCTTGAATCTTTTGTTCAAGGAGCATAATTATAGGCTTATTAAAAACATCAGAAAAGCGAGACTTCAGTCCCAAGTAATATAAGATTTAACTTTCCTTTTCCGGTTTTTTCACAGAAAATAAACAGGTTTCCTAGGCTTTCATTTCTCAGAAAAATGTATCAATTCTAAGTGAAATCAACTCTGGGGGAAAAAAAAACTTTATAAAAAGCTATACAGATAGAAACTACTGCCCTTTAAAAGTTGAGCTGTTCAGTATCTGACACAATTCAGCTATTTATTGTCCTTACATTGAATAACTTAAAATTAGAAACAAAAGGAGGCCTGTATGCAACTTTATACTTAGAAGGATGAGTTTTTAAATTTGATTTGAGAGAGAGAGAAACATCACTTTGTTGCTCCATTTATTTATGCATTCATTGGTTGTTTCTTCAATGTGTCCTGACAGGATTGAACCCACAACCTTGGTGTATGGGGACAGCACTCTAACCGACTAAGCTAGCCAGCCAGGGCAGAAGGATGATTTTTAAATACCCATGTTATAATAACAGCAAGAATATGAAATGAAATTATAATCAGTTAAGAGTTATCAAACTTTCCTTAAAAAGTTAAAAGCTAGCGTAATAATTATGTCAAGTCTACAGTTCCAGATTTGACCTTTACATGCAATATTAAATTTTAATATCGTCACAATAATTAGCCAGTTAAAAAATTCTGTATGGCAAAAGTTACCATAAACAAAGTTACGAGAAATGACAGAAACGAAATAGAGTAAAACAAAAGGTTAATATCCAGAACCTATAAAGAGTGTCTACAAATCAACTAGAAAAAATTCAGACTAGAAAATGGTCAAAAAAATACAAACACGGACTTCACAGAAGTAGAAATGGCAAATAAAAATATAAAAATATGATTACCATAATAAGAATCAAAGAAATTAAATATCATGGTAACATTTTAATCCACCAAATTGGCAAAATTTTAAAAATATATTAAAAGTGAGGCTTTTTAAGTATATTATGTATGCATTGTGGAAGAATTCTGAAAGTACAGATCAGACATATTTCCTGCTTTTAAGAATTAAATAGTCTAGTAGAGAAGCCATGACTAAGAAACATAAAAGTACCATCAAATTCATGCACAAAAAGGTAATCCAAAATAGGAAAGCTCAATTCACAGAACAAATAAATTTATCAAGCACAAGTGTATGAAAGCACTGTGCATGGAAAGCCAACACCATAACTAGGTTATGGAACACAGCAAGGCAGGTAAGACGAGCAGTAGAAAACACCAAGTGACAAGTGCCTCAAGCACAAGCAAGGAGTTCTGGGATTTCAGAAGAAAGAAGTCACACCAGTTTCTAAATTACTTGAAGAAGCTGTACAGGGAGGTACAGTGTTAACTGAACTCTAAGGATGGGTATAACTTTTAACCAGTAGAGATGAGACTAGAGAAAGGATAACCTAGGAGGAAGAAATAGACAAAATTTAAAAGTGAAAACGCCAGACATATGAGAGGAACAGTCCAAGTTCTCTAGAATCCAGGTTAAATAAAGGGAGAAAGGCAAGGCTGGGTTAATTTTTGGAATGCCTTTTATGAGAGGCTAAGAAGTCTGGATCTTATCCTGTCAACAAAGGGGATACCAAAGGTTTCATAGAAGGAGAAAGACATGATCAAAGTGAAGCTCTAGGTAAGATTACTCTGCTACTGATATCCAGTGTGGGCTGCAGGACAAAGGTCTTTAAGCAGAGAAACCGTTTGTTTAACTATGACAACAATCACAGTCTGCTGTAATAAGGACTGAATTATGGTATTGGAATGACTAAGAATGGAAAAGGAAAGAATGGGTGAAGAGTGATTTCAAAGCAGAAAAAGTAGGATTTGACCATTAAAGTTGGGACAAATGGGAAATTAATTATAAACTCAAGATTCTTCCCTTGTTTGGAAATGTTTAACTGCTGACTGCCTACTGGTTAAAATCCAGACTCCTTAGCCTATCATTCAAGTCACTGTACAATCCCTCCAGGTGTTCCTTTTCTTCCCCTCCCTACCCCCGCACCATATACACAACTTGGCATTTTATAACCTTTGCTTTTGCTCATGCATCTCCCTCCACCTGGAGATTAGATCACCCTGAGTCTAGGAGGTGGGCTTAGAGACTAGAATTACTTGACAGTGAGACAGAAGAGGTTCCCAAAAGAAAAAGTAGGGTAAGTTACCAACAGACGCAGGCAAAACAGCAAGCATCCTCTATTTCAGCATTTGGCAATTTACAAAGTGAAACTGATAACATGACATCTGGGGGAGCCACCATAAGAAATTAGGCAACACGTGAAAATTAATCTTTTCACTGTACAGTCTTCTATACAAGCTAAATTTGCCATGTATATACCTTTGACCTTATTCTGTTTTTTCAACTTTTTTAAGTCATGAACAAAAGATACGAAAACTGGGTAACAACTTGTTCAAGTCACCTCAAATCAATCACAATATCAGAACAAGGCTCAAGTCTTATTCATCATAGTTCAAGCCAAAAAACATCACCCCAAGGTAACTCTGATCTTCCCTACCTCCCACTGTGTAGCAAAGTTAAAAACTTTTAAATAGAGAAAAAATACAAAGAAATTACTTGACTGCATATCAATATAAATCTATTTTTAAACTCAGGGGGAAAAAGTACAATAATTTCCCCATTAAAGCACATTTCTGGCCCAAAGACTATTATACAAAGAATATGTTTATATATAACCCAAAATATAACGTAATCTCTGGGTAATGAATGATTTATTTTTCTAGTATTTTACAGTAATTTTCAAAATTTCCAAAATGTATCTGTATTATTTTATAATTTTTTAATTTAATCTTTATTGTATTTTTTTCCATTACCATTTAGCCCCCTTATATGCCCCTCCCCCCAGCAATCACCACACTGCTGTCCACGTCCATGAGTCCTCTTTCCTTTTTGCTCAGTTCCTTCACTGCCTCATGTCCCTCCCCTGACTAGCGATCATCCTGCTCTCCATCTATGAGTCTGTCTCCATTTTCCCTGTTGGTTCTTTAGATTCCACATATGAGTGATATCATATATGGTATTTGTCTTTCTCTGACTTATTTCACTTAGCATAATGTTCTCCAGGTCCATCCATACTATTGCAAAGGGTAAAATTTTCTTAGTAGTCCATTATGTAAATGTCCCATAGCTGTTTTATTCCACTCATCTACTGAGGGGCACTTGTGTTGCTTCCATATCTTGGTAATTGTAAATAACACTGAAATGAACATGGGGTGCTTATGGTCTTTGGAATTAGTGTTTTGGGTTCCTTCGGATACATTCCCAGAAGTAGAATTGCTGAGTCAAAGGGCAGATCGATTTTTAATTTTTTGAGGTATCTCCATACTGCTTTCCACAGTGGCTGCACCAGTCTGCATTCCCACCAACAGTGCAAAAAGGTTCCCCTTTCTCCACCATTTTTCTTAATGTTACGAAACTAACAATTTCAACCTTTAAAACATATCCTAATGTATTTACACTCGGGTTTTATTATTTAATAAATAAGCTTTGAATTCTCCACACATTTGACACAAATTACATAAAATAAGTCCCTGCCCCCCAAGTCAGTTTCAGCCTAGTATGACTAGACACAGCATTAAGCTCAGTAGCTGCCCAAGGGACCCACCACAAAAAGGTCCACTAGGTCTTGCCCTGGTTGGTGTGGCTCAGTTGGTTGGACCGTCTTCCCATGGACTGAAGGGTTAGGGTTGGATTCCTGGTCAGGGCACGTGTCAGGGTCCGGGGTTCAATACCCAGTAAGGATCCCCGTGTGGGAGGGTGGCCAGTCAGTGTTTCTCTCTCACATAAATGTTTCTCCCTTACATCTATGTTTCATCCTCCTTCCCTCGCTTCCTCTTACTAAAGCAATGAAAAAATGTCCTTGGGTGAAGATTTAAAAAATTTTTAAAGTACACTAGTCCTTAAGCTTTATCTCCAAAATTAACTTAAAGCTTATAAATATGTACCATGTGTTCAATTTCCCACATTACTTAAGGCTTCAACGCGAAAATGCATTCAAACTGACATTCAGACTGCAACACTGCAAGATCCTGAGACAGCCATTAAAATATTACTAAGTAGGACAGAAAAGGAAATTTACATTTTAGGAAATAATTCAATGAAGTGGGTAAAACAACCCAGGTTGTCCCTAAATACTCATTCCTCAACAATTCCAAAATTATACGTATTTATAAAGTATGTGTGCAAGAAAGATGCAGATTTTAACCTTTAAGAATTTTTCTAGAATTTTTTTTTCACAGTTCTTTTCCTTCACAAACAGAAAACTAGAAATTTTATTCTCCATAATGCTAAGGACTATTTGCAATGTCTCACTATTTTAGGCTGTCACATTTTTTTAACCTTAAGATGTTCTAACATAGTACTATAACACTCAAAAGAAACTCTTACCAGTTCTTACATTCATCTTATTCATTATACACACTATTCAAGAAACTTAAAAATGATCATGTAACAAAAACTATACTAATTAAGGACTCTGAAGACAGCATGAAATAAGAGGAAATGTACATCAAAATAGGAGTCAGGAGACCACTGTTGAGTAAGTCAATGCCCTGAACTTCTTTTTGTGTGATCTTAAATTGGGGTGAGGAGGAGGAACCTGTCCACCTGCATAAATTTACATATGGCCCAGGGGATTCACAGTATCTACACAGCACTAGGAGCCAATCCACAGACTTCTTAAAGGCCTACATATTCCAGATTAAGGTAACTACTTGGTTCTCAGCCAGCTCTAAAACTTGAGTTTCTATAGGCAAGTATTTTAGCAATAAAGCCATAAGGTAATTGACAAAACAGAGAAAAGGAAGAAAGCTCTGACTTCCAGTCAAGATGGAGGCCTAGACAGACATGCTGCATCTCCCTCCACAACTAAGAAGGAATACAACTACCTCAAAACTAGAGACAACCAAAAGTTCCAGAAAATCGAACTGCACTGAAGTCCAACAAAGTTATAAGGAAGAAATATTCATCCAGACGGTTAAAAGGGGCAGATCCAGGGCGGAGAGGACGTGGTGTGGTAGCGGCGGCAGGGGCAGGCCAGTGGAAAGCGCAGTCACACGTTTTAAAAAGTCAGGAGGGACACCTGGGGAGCGCTCCCAGCACCAGACCAGACCACACAGCTCACAGTTCCAGCGCCAGAGAAAATAAAGCCTCGTTGCTTCTGACTGTGCAGACCAGTGGGGGTTGGGACAGAGGCAGAAACTGCCAGTCCCTCAGCAGAGTCCACTTATTTAAAGGGCCCCCATGGTCCTAGAATGTCTGCAAACCCACCCACTCTGGAACGATGGCCAGAGCAGTAGCTAGAGAGGCACTAGACCCATATAGAAGTGGGAGAAGTGCATGGAAAAGGGGTGAGTGCTGAGCAAGTAGCACTGTTCCCTCTCAGACCCCTCCCCTACTTACAGCGCCACAACGTGGTGAAACAGGTTGCCCTATACTGATGAATACCTAAGGCTCCACCCCTTACAATGTAACAGGTACAACAGCTCTACCTAAGACACAGAGGCAAACAAACACAGGAGTCTGTCAAGATGAGGAGACAGAGAAGTATGGCCCAAAAGAGGGAGTGGATCAATGTTGCAGTGGGAGAACTAAGTGATGAGGAAATAGCCAACCTAACAGATGCAGAGTTCAAAACACTGGTGATAAAGATGGTCAAAGACATGACAGATATGCTTAAGTGTGGCAAATGCATAAGGGAAGAAGTGAAGGCTATGCTAAATGAAACAAAGGAAAAGCCACACAAAACCAATGGTGAAGGGAAGGAAAACCGGGGTTCAAATCAATGATTTGGAACATAAGGAAGAATAAAGTCAACCAGTACAGAATGAGGAAGCAAGAATTAAAGAAATGAGGAAAGGCTTAAGAACCTCTGGGACAACTTTAAACATGCTAACATCCGAATCATAGGGGTGTCAGAAGGAGAAGAGGAAGAGCAAGAAATTGAAAGCTTACATGAAAAAATAGTAAAGGAAAACTTCCCAAATTTGGTGAAGAAAATAGACATACAAGTCCAGGAAGCACAGAGCCCCAAAGAAGCTAGACCCAAAGAGGACCACACCAAGACACAACATAATTAAAATGCCCAAGGTTAAAGATAGAGAATCTTAAAAGTAGCAAGAGAAAAGCAAAGAGTCTTATAGGCACCCTTTTGTAGGAAACTATCAGCTCATTTCTCAAAAGAAACTCTGCAGGCAAGAAGGGGCTGGCAAGAAGTATTCAAGATGATGAAAAGCAAGGACCTACAACCAAGATTACTCTATCCAGCAAAGCTATAATTTAGAATGGAAGGGCAGATGAAGTGCTTCCCAGGCAAGGTAAAGCTAAAAGAGTTCATCATCACCAAGCTATTATTATATGAAATGTCAAAGGGAGTTACTTAAGAAAAAGATCAAAATTATGAACATTAAAATGACAACAAACTCACAACTATCAACAACTGAATCTAAAAAATAAGAACAAAATCCAACTAAGCAAACCAGAGTAGGAACGGAATCATAGGTATGGGGATCATTTGGAGGGCTAACAGCTGGGGGCAGCGAGAAGGAGAAATGGGGAAATGGTGTAGGGATTAAGAAGCATAATTGGTAAATACAAAATAGACAGGGGGAAGTTAAAAATAATATAGGAAAGGGTGAAGCCAAAGAACATATATGCTCAACCCATGGACATGAACTAATAAGGGGGGTGGGATTGCTGGAGGGAAGGAGGGTACTAGGCAGAGGGTAGCAAAGGGGAAGAAAATTGGGACTACTGCAAGAACATAATAAGATATGCTTTTTAAAAATCTATTACTATTCTCTTCATAACATTTAAGAAAAAATATTTCATCAGATAAAAGGTTTTGATTTCACTTTTACTGGTTCAGAATACCTATAAAATCAGGATCTGAACTGAAAAACTTTAATTATCTTCTTAACATTGACAATTAGATATATTTGTGAATTTTCTTAGCTGACACTGCAAAAACATCTTTTGGCAGTGAATATCAGGTTCATCTTTACTTCGTTAAGTAAATTTTGCAAAGTGTGGTAAAAGAGTTATATCCATCAAGTCAAATATTAACAGATGAATACTTCAGTCATATTTTTATATCTTAACATTGTCAGAAGTACTAAAGTATAATTGTCAGTGAATTCAATAATGACATCACAAAGAGAGATCCTATTATTTGTGTCAAGTTAGGTCCTTAAGACGATGTAAGCTTTTTTCAATTTGGTCAATCATTCTCTGACTCACAAATATTTACTAAAGATGTACTATGTACTGAGCACTGTGTTAGATGTGGTATTTTGAATGTATCAAATGCCATTTTGTTTTTCTTAAATTAAAAAAAGATTTTTCCATCATTCTTCCTTTACAAAAATTCCAAAATTCATATGATTCTGAGTAATCTGACCAAACATTAAGCTTTTTTCTTCATTAGAGAAAGTTATGGTTAAAGCCTGATGATGTAAGATCATACAAAAATAAAAACAAAACCACATAAATATTAATGTGTGCTATTCTTATAACAAATAGCATGTTGCATAGTTTATATAAGAAAGTTTACCCTAAAGTATGGCTTTGCATTAGAACCCAGCATCACCTTTAACAGTTTCAATTCTCCAATTTCATTTATTTCAAGTGCACACCCTCATTCAGACAGTTCGTTTTAGAGGTCTTCACACACTCTTGACATCTACCTGTGCAGAAATAGCCCCATCTACTGGGAAGCGGTGAAAGTGCCAGCAAGCTACAGGGAAATATATTAAGTCAAATATTTAAGACTTGGGTCCAAACAGTTCCCCTACTTCCAAAATCCTCAGCAATTCAAATTGTTCTCCAAAGCTCTTCCATCTCTTACCAAAAATAAAGGGGGTGGGAGCATGCACTTAATTTTCTAAATGTTTTCTATATTATTTAAAGATGAAGCTATAACACAGTAGCTAATTTAACTATATGAATTCTTTCTGATAACACTGGTATTGCAGGGTGTACAAGACATTTATGCCTATCTTATAAAACACGATATCACTTAAATCAATACCTATATTAATTTTGTACTTGTTTCTAAAAAATACAGCATATATGTGGCTGGTGTGGCTCAGTGGATTGAGTGCCAACTTGTGAAGCAAAGGGTCATTGGGTCAATTCACAGTCAGGGCACATGTCTGGTTGCAGGCCAGGTCCCTGGTTGGGGGTGTGTGAGAGGCAACCATACATTGATGTTTCTTGCCCTTTCTTTCTCCCTCCCTTCCCCTTCTCTAAAAAATAAATAAATAAAATCTTTAAAAATAAATAAATAAATAATACAGCATATAATTGGCTACAACTAATTTTTTACCTTATTCTTTATTTTATTTTTTTAAATTTATTTTACAATTACACTTTACATTCAATATTATTTTGTATTAGTTTCAGGTGTACAGACCAATGGTTAGAAAAGCATATATTTTACAAAGTGTTCCCCTTGATATTTCCGGTACCCATCCACACCATACGGTTATTACAATATTACTGACTATGTTCCCTATGCTGTATTTTACATCCCCATGAGTATTTTGTAACTACCAATTTGTAATTTTTGTTTTTAATTTTTAATTATTTTGTTACAGTTGTCCCATTTTCTCCCCTTTGCCCTCCTCTGCCCAGCCCACCCCCAGCTCCCACAGTCAATCCCCACCCTGTTGTCCATGGGTCATTCATACATGTTCATTGACTAGTCTCTTCCCCTTCTATTCACTGACTAACTTATTTAAAACACAGTCATTGATAAAAAATGACAAAATACACTAATAGAATATTTTACAGCTTAAAAAGTATTTTTCATAATATATTATATCCTGTCCAGCAAAATCCTAAAATAAATAACACCCTCATTAAAAGAAGGCACTTATAACTAAAAGCAGAGGTACCCATAAGTAATTTTCTTGATGACACAAAGCTCATTAGTAGCATAACTATTATCTGAACCCAAATCCCCCTCCCCAGTTCTATCTTCTTTCCACTATATCCAGACTTCCTCCCACAAAATTACCACGTATATCTTTCACAGTAAATAGGCTTACATTATGATGTCTGTTTTGTGACAGTTCCCAGGAATGCACTGTGGTCAAATTTTTTTAAAAGTCTGCTTGGATTTTGATTAAGTTTCTTCCTTTCTTTTGTCTTATAGAAAAATATATACATGATCATAATATAAAATAATACAAATTTAAATACCATAATCCAATTTACATTTAATAAAACAATTATATCCATTCTTTTCTATTACCACATTTTAGACATGTTTATTCTTTTTATCCCTTTTCCAAATATGAATTGAGGGGGGTTGATAGCAATAAATAGGAAAATCTTGTTAAGTCATGTCTGTTGCAATTCACTTTCAGCTGGCAAGAGAAAATAATAAAATTTTTAAAGGTCCATAATAGAAATTTTGAAAAAGAGAGTCCAATCTATGTTTCTTCTGTCTTATATCTCCATTCATACTACTATACAATAAAAATAATGTCTGACACATGTAAAGAAATTGATAAATAGTTCTTGGCTGAATAAATGAAAAAAAAAGGCTCTGAAGCATTACAAGATCCTAAATCATTACAGGATCCTAAATTTAAAAGACGTAATTATGCTTATTAATCTATTCTTTTCAAAATGTTCATTAAAAGTTTTTTATCGATGTTTAAAATCATAAGACTTATGTGAAAGCTACAGAAATCAAAAAGGGTGGATTATAAATAATAAACTTATAAATGGTAGAATTATAGGTAAAAGGAACAGAAAAGAGTCCAAAAATAGAACTGCATGTATACTGTCAACTGATTTTTCAGCCAAGATGCCAAGACAATTCAATGGAGGAAACAAAAGTACTTTAACAAATAGTGCTAGGAAAATCAGATATCTATATGAAAAAAGAATTTTTTTCAACCTTGACCCTTACTTCTCACACCATATTAAAAAATCAACTTTAGAAGGGTCATAGATCTAAATGTAAGAGCTAATATTATAAATAATGCAGAAGAAAACAGAAGAAAATTTTTAGAACTGAGAATTAGGAAAAGAAGTCTTAGAACATAAAAAGCATAAATCATGAAGAAAAAATTGATGAAATAGGGCTTAGTCAAAATTCCAAACTTCTGCTGTTCGAGATACTACTGAGAGGGAAAAAAGTCACAATACAGGCTAAAATACGTGCAAAACACAACTTTAAAACTATGAGAAGATTTGAACATATATTAACCAAAGATACATGAGTAACAAGTCCAATTACAATTAAAGCTACATTGAAATATCTCTACACACCAATTAGAATGACTATAATCAAAGACTGACAATAGCAAGTGTTGGCTAGGACTAGAAGCAACTGGAACTCTCATACACTGCTGGTAAAAATGCAAAATGGTACATCTTTGAAAAATATTTAGTGATTTTTTTTAAAAGATTTAGTTACTTAGTTAGAGGGGAGGGAGGGAAAAAGAGAGGGAGAGAAACATAAATGTGGGAGAGCAACATCAATCAGTTGCCTCTCCTATGCTTCCCCCATCCCAGAATGAACCTGCGACCAGGCATGTGCCCTGACTGGGAATCAGCCAGATCCTTAGCTCTGTGAGAAGACACCCAACCAAGTGAGCCACACAAGTCAGGCTTAGTGATTCGTTTTCATGTTAAATACATATTTACCATATGATCCAACAATCCTAATCATGAGAAATGAAAACATGTTCACAAAGAGAGGTGTATTCTCTTAACTTTATTCATAATAACGAAAACCCAGAAATGACAAATGTCTGCGGATATGTGTGAATGGATACACAAAATGGGGTGTTTGTGTATAATGCAATATTCCTCAGGAATAAATAGGAACTGATACACAACATGAACGGATCTCAAAAGCACTATGCTAAGTGTAAGAAGCCAGATTGCATTTACATAAAATCTAGAGAAGGCAAACGTATAGTGACAGAAAGTAAATTAGTGGTTACCAAGGACTGGGGATGGAAGGAGACTGGCTATGAAGGGGCACAAGAAACCTTTTTGGAAAGAAAGAAATGACCTTTGTGCAATCATCAATGCAGCAATTCCTACCTAAAACGAATCCAGATTTATTTTAGAACTGAAGTTTTATGTCTGCTGTCAATTTTTAGTAAGAAATCAAATCGCCAAACTTAAGATACATGTTGATACTAATGCCTTGTCAAATGTAGTTTTTAAAACAGCAGTCAATGCTTTCAGAAGTTCCTCTAAAACAACTTAATATAAAATTCCTCTTTGTATACTAAATACATTAGTGGGGAACCCAAAAGAAAAGAAAAATGTTAACATTCTGTTGCAAAAATTGCCAAATACTGATACCCAGAAAAGTAGCATCAAGTGAAAAACTAACAAGCTTAGTGTTCAGCAAAACAACTCTAATTCGGCAAAATTACATATGAAGACATTCCTCAATATAAGCAATAACTAAGATTAGAAAATACAATGAAAATGCCACAACTATAAATTACCTGGAATTAAAAACATAGGAAGAAAATTATTAAACTATCCTGAGCAATACAAACAAAAGCTTAAATAAATATAAAAACATAACATGCTCCAGGTGAGAAAACTAAATACTACACTTAAATGCCTCCTTCTCCCAGAGTAATGCAATCCTAATTACAATCCCAATGAAATTTACTTTAATATTTAACAAGTTTAATATTCATATGGAAAAGCGAGTATAAAAAATAGGAAAAAATTTTCCAGCAGAAAGAGAATATTAAATTAAATTATAAAGCTACTATAATGAAAAGAGTATGGCACAGAACAAGAGATCATCTAATTCTACTATAGCTAATTTAATGTAACTAAAAAGATACCACATCACTGTAGAAAGGAAGAAATGATGAATAAATAATAATGAGATGACTAAATAGCAATTTGGGGGGAAAGATTCTCCTCCTAAACCATTTTTTAAAACACTAAAATAAAACGTACTTAAATACTTACTATGCCTCTTGAAGAAAAAGGTCTTCCTAAGTATAGAAATAATAGGAAAAACAAAAAAAGTTGGACAGTCCTGGCTGGTGTGGCTCAGTGGACTGAGTGCCAGCCTGCGAACCAAAAGGTCGTCAGTTCGATTCCCAGTCAGGGCACATGCCTGAGTTGCAGACCAAGTCCCCAGCTGGGGGTGCACAAAAGGCAGCCACACACTGATGTTTCTTGCCCTCTCTTTCTCCTTCCCTTCCCCTCTCTATAAAAATAAATAAAATATTTTTTAAATTAAGAAAAAAAAAGTTGGACAGATTTGACTCCTAAAATAACTATTTCTGCATGTCCAAAAATGGTCAAAATTAAAAGACAAATAATAGACTATAAATATGACAACAGACTAATATCTTTTGAATTCTCAGGCAAATCAATAAGAAAAAAACTGAAACCTTAACAGATAACTAGGACAAGGCCAAACAAGTCAACAAAGAGAAACATAATTAGTAAACAGAGAGGAAAATATTCAACTTCACAAATGTTTAAAAACTATATACCATGAAATTAGCAAAAAAAAATTTTAAATAAGAATCAGTGCCTGTAACAGAATAGTAAAAAGAAACATACATTTATCCTTAGCTGCTCCGAAATAAGCACAGTTCTTTGAGCAAGCTGCCTGAGAAAAAAATTAATCAAGAACCTTAAAAATATCCATACCCTTTAACACAACAGCACTCTTTCTATGGAAATAGCCTAAGAAAATTATCCTTTTTTAAAAAAATTTGAAGTTATCTACACCAAGATGTTTATAGCAATTATCTGTAATAACAGAATTTGGAAATAAAAGAAAGTTAAAACAAGAAGACCGCCCTGACCCGTGACCCGTGTGGCTCTGTTGGTTGGGCAAAAGGTCCCCAGTCAGATTCCCAGTCAGGGTATATGACTGGGTTGTGGGTCAGTCCCAAGACAGGGCGCATATGAGAGGCAACCCATTAATGATAGACGTTTCTCTCCCTCTCCTTCTCCCTCCCTTCCCTTCTCTCTAAAAATAAATAAATAAAATCTGTAAAAGGAAAAAGAAGCGAAACAAAAACAACATGAACAATGGTTTCTGTAGCATCCTTTTAACTGGTTACCCTAAAATATCAGTCATCACAGTTCCCATCCCAGTCCATCCTCCCTATTACTCCAAGATTAATGTCTCTAAACATCAAATATATTAAAGCTTAAAATCCTTCAATGGTTCCCATCTCCTTTATTAAAAAAAAAAGTCAGACTTCTTGGCAAAATATAACAGCTGTTGGTCCTGCCCTGACTGATGTGGCTCAGTGGGTTGGGCGTCCTCCCACAAACCAGGAGGTCACCGGTTCGATTCAGGTCAGGGCACACGGCTGGGTTGCAGGCCAGATCCCCAGTTGGGGGTGTGCAAGAGGCAACCAGTTGCACATAGATATTTCTTTCCCTCTCTTTCTTCTTCCCTATCCCTCTCTCTAAAAATAAATAAATAAAATCTTTAAAAATATACATAAATAACAGGGTCCTCAATGGGTTTGCCCCTATCTCTTGCCCAATCACTTGCCACTCACACCCAATGCATTAGCTGTAAAGACCGCATATACAGTTACATAGAACTACTACTGTGTCGATAAGGTGTCAAAAAACTCTTAATCCATGCTGAAACAAGGATTCTGCCTTCATGTAGTTTACAGATAGAAACAGCAAATGCCCCTCAGTGAGTTACCGAGGAAAGGACAACTCAGGTTAAGGAAAAGTTCTGGGATAAGGGTAATCTGGAGTTGAACTTTAAAAGATGAGCAAGGATGGTAAGGATAATTCCAAATAAATGGAAAGTATTTATGTTTCCCCACAAAATCTTGTAAAATTTTAAGAGACTTTCTATATAGACAGCTTTGGTTCTGACATGTACTTAATTAACCTCGCCAAGCTTCCATCTCTTGGCGATATTGTGAGAATTAAAGCTGGTAACACATGTAAACTTAACATAGTATCTGACAATAAGCATTCAATACATGTCAATCATTTGCAAACACATAACAATGCTGATTACAGGAGTATACAAGTATTTCAAGGGTCCAGAATTCTTAGAACAAAGAAAGTAACAGTAAGTAAAACAAGAGCAAAGAGAGAAAAAGCAGTAAGAATAGGGTTAAACAACATCCCACCGAATAGCTGCAGTCAAATAGTCCTCTCTATACACTAGGGCGATATCCTCATACTACACCATCACGACAGCACAGTAACTTATAATGATACCAATCCATGAATAAAACGTATGTTCTGTTAAGTATAGTCTATCTGAAAGGAATAGGGTATATTGCATCTTCAAAACCCTTCAAAATCTTTTTTTTTAATTGAATTTTATTTATTTATTTTGAGAGAGAGAGGAAGGGAGGAAGAAAGAGAGGGAGAGAAACATCAATGTGTGGTTGCCTCTCAGCAGGTGCCCCCAGCTGGGGACCTGGCCCGCAACCCAGGCATGCGCCCTGACTGGAAATTGAACCAGCAACCCTTAGGTTCACAGGCCGGTGCTCAATCCACTGAGCCACACCAGCCAGGGCCTCAAAATCTTTTTTTAATGGCTAAAAAAAATCTTTTGTGCCTATAGCCCTTCATTTACCTTGAAAATTGAGTAATATGTGAAATATGTTGACCTATATACTAAATTAATGATGTATTAGTATGTTGTGATAGTTACAATTCAACCAAGAGGAGAAAAGTAGAATCCATCATTAACACACACACACACACACACACACACACACACATTCACCCGCCAATGAAAACCAAACTACCTGAAGTACTTAGGCAGGTTCAACTGCCTGTCTAAAAGTTAGACTAGAATAACTAAAAGAGAAAAGAAAGAAGCTAAGCTAGATTGGCTTCCTCCTCAGAAACCAAGAAAATAAAATGAATTGGAGACATTCAAATCACTAACACCCCTAAAATAAGGAATAAGTCATTTTGGTATACAGACACATTCCTAGTTAGAAACCTGTGAAATATAATCAAGTTATAATTTTTAAAGCCTTGAATCAATAAAATATGCAGGAAAACAATGCTAAGATACCAGCGTATCTAAAGTGAGATTTTTTAAAGCTAATTTTCCATTAGCAAGACAAGGTTAACCTCACTACTGCCAAGAGTTTTATAAATTAATAATATGAGGAACAGCATGCAAAAACATTTCAATTACGCCCTGGCTGGTGTAGCTCAGTGGATTGAGCACGGGCCTGCGAACCAAAAGGTCACTGGTTCAATTCCCTGTCAGGGCACATGCCTGGGTTGTGGGCCAGGTCCCCAGTTGGGGGCATGCGAGAGGCAACCGATCAATGTTTCTCTCGCACATCTATGTTTCTCTCCCTCTCTTCCTCCCTCCCTCTTCTCTCTCTGAAAATAAATAAATAAAATCTTTGGGGTAAAAAAAAAAAAAAAACACCCTGGCTAGTCTGGCTCAGTGGATTGAGCGCAAGTCTGCAAACCAAAAGGTCACCATTTCAATTCCCAGTCAGGGCACATTCCTAGGTTGTGGACCAGGTTTCCCGCTGGGGGCGGATGAGAGGCAACCAACATTGTTGTTTCTCTCCTCTTTCTCCCTCCCTTCCCCTCTCTCTAAAAATAAATAAATAAAATCTTTTTTAAAAAACCATTTAAATTACAAAAAGATCTGGAGAAGTAACCTGTTACTTCTCCATATCCAAGAATTTTAAACATTAGAAATTATATTAAACTGCTTTTTCCGGCCTCTGGTTATCAAAAACAATAATGATATCAAAAAGTTACCCCCCTACCCTGGCCAGATAGCTCAGCTGGTTAGAGCATCCTCCCAATACACGAAGGCTGTGGGTTCAATACCGGGTCAGGGCACATAGGAGAGTCAACAAATGGACGCATGAAATAGTGGAACAACAAATTAATGTTTCTGTTTCTCTCTCTCTCCCCACCCCTTGTCCTCTCTAAAAACAAATTTAAAAAATTTTTTAATTACCCTCAATTTTTTTACTATAACCAAATACAAAGAATATGTAAGAGAAGCCTATATCAGATATTCATAAGTGTAATTTACACAAACTTTACATTTTATACTCAATTTGCTCTAGAAGTACTTGTTGAAATTTGCATGTTTACCATAGAGCCCATATTAATATGTAATAAAGAACAACAGAAGTAGCTTGATGGATTCAATCAGATTTTAACCACTAATGAATGGCCTGAGGAATCTCAAATTTGGGATTAAATTAGCCCTACCTTCTTAGCATCAACAAGTACCAAATTGTTGACTAGTTGACTGTGGTCTTAAGAATATTAGAAAAGTCTAATATCTGTTGTGGGCAAAGATCTCATAGCTCCAATATTTGTTCTCCTTCAGTTTGTGGGTATGTGTAAGTGTGTATGTGTGACCACACAAAAATTATTTACACTTTCAGTAAAGGGGCACCTGTACACTAAGGATATACAGTAACTGAGTAATTACAGTTCATAAAGCATCTTGCAATCAATAACACTCTAAATTTTAAATGCTGGTATCATATTAACATAAAGCAAAGAACAATCATTTTAAAGCATCTTACAGCCCCAATGTATTATAAACCATATAAAAACTCACTGTAGGATCTTTTTTTTTTAAGTGATTTTCCTCTATTATGGTATCTGGATCTAAATGAACTGTTAAACACTTAGTCTAAAGGTATGCCAAACATTTCTTAAGGTCTTAACAAAGAATCAACTTAAAAAAAAAAAAACCAAAAAAAAACCCAGGCCTAGGTTAAATATTTTATTTGGCTTCTCAAGATGGACTGAAAAGTTGGGCACCAGCTCCAGACCAATTCCTGGACGCACATCAAACACAGCCCTGTCATTTATCCAGTCAGTCAAAACAATCTTTTCCATCTAACCCTTTAATGTTTATGTCCTAAAAAGCTGCTAATTGAATCCAGCTCTTGAGATCTATTTGTTAAAATATATACTATCTAATTTGTAAATGAACAAAAAAGAAAAAATATATGTTAACTTTCCTGGCAAAACAAGAAAATCCATCATAGGTAACCAAAAGGGAAAGAGCAATGTTTTTAATATTTGGATATTTTTCTCTTAAAATATGACAGAGACAAATTCCCAATGGTTTTAAGAAATTGAGAGCACCTCAACTGTTTTTACAATTAAGGGGGCACTGTATATTCAAAATTCCTCAGAAAAATCTAAAAATACAAAATCACTCTATAAATTTAGTCCAGTGTTCCTCTCCGCCAACCCCCCAATAAGTAATCTTTTCTCCTAACTTTATTCATGAATTTTAATAATGTATCATACACAGTCAGGAAACCACAGATAAACACTTTAAGAATCTATTGAGTCACACAAAAAACCTCAAACTCATTTTATCTGCAGAAAATCAAAATCCCTTTTCTCCCTCATTATATATATATGTGTATATACGAGAAGGAAATAAATGACCTATTTCTGATGCTTTTTGCACACCTGGAATCCCAGGTTCTTTTCATAATCACTGACACTGGGCTGACTCAGGAGATAAACTCGAAAGCAACAAAGATCCCTTATGAAGGTTTCCACTGATTCATAATAAGGAAGCTGAACGGGGGGTGGGGGTCGGGGGGTGGCAGGGGAGACAGGCATTCCCCAATCCAGGTTTCCATTGAGAACCACTGAGTTAACGATTCTTTGCAGTTTTCCCTGGGGAAAGTCAAACTGTCATGAAAGTACTGTATTTGTTAAGTCGCAGCCAACATCGTCTAAATTCTCAAAGACCAAATTCACTGCAAGTTTGTAACTCGCAAGTTCAGCCAGTGGACTGGGATGCGACACACAAGCATTCAATTACAAAAATTAGTCCGTATAAATCTCCAAGCCTAGTGTAGGCAAACATAATTACAGTTTATTCTTACACAGGCGCACACACACACACACACACACACACACACACACACAGATTAAGGAAAAGCATCGTTCTCACCACACAGCCGAATATCAACGCGGGTAATACATCAATAGTAAATAGCAAAAGGAGGATAAGTATGCGGATTTCAGTTATACTTTTCACCCCCCTCCCCCTCCCAAAAAAATTTTTTTCCTTAAAATGAGGTGACGCGACCGTGTAAGAATACCAAGAATGGGACCGGAAGCAAAATGGACCTGTGATGTTCAAGACTCAACGCGCTTCGACTCAACCAACGCTGTAAGGGAAGCCTTCTGTCTCGCCACCTCTCCAGGCATTCTTTTCCATTTAGAAACGGGAAGGGGAGGAGGTGGAGGAGAGAGAGAGAAAACTTCGCTTGGAAGTTTGTATGAGCACATACTTAGAAATACCAGGAAAGAAGAAAAAAAAAAAACAAAACACGTGTGTTTGTAAAGCCGGTCTAGAGTTAGGAGTGAGACACAAGTTCTGCGGCCTACAAGGAACCACCCCGAACATGCTACCCTGCAATCAAACACTTCCAAAACACAGAGTGTGCAAGGAGCCGGGTCGTCGGGTCAGGCGGGCGCCCCGGAACTGGGAGCCTCAGCCTCCTTCCCTCCCAAGGGCGTGCGTTCAGGTGTGTGGCACCGGCTGCTGCGGCTGGCAGCAGAGGGGGAAGGTGTTTGCACGCGGGCACAAGTGGGCGAACACGCCAACCACCAGGGAACACACACACCCTCCCGTTAAGCGCTCCATCTTTAAGGAGTGTTTACTGCGCGCAGCCAGCCACCGGATTCAATAAGCCCCGCACGGGAGCTCCTCGTCCCCTCCACGACCCCACCTGGGCAGCGGCCCAGGGGCTGCTCCCCGAGGCCCCGGGAGAAGGTCGTGTTCCTCGGCCAAGGCTCTTCGCCCTCAAAGCCGCCTGGAATTCCAACCCAGGTCCCCCTCCCCTCAACAAAAGACCCCCGAGTCACCCTTGGCTTTTCCAAGAACTGCCGAACAAGAGCGAGTGGTTTTGCCATGACTCTCCCTGAACTAGGCCTTCCCACGTCCCCCGACCCCCAACTTACCATTGATCGCGACCCTGGCCCTTGCCAAGGCCACAGGCACCCCCCGCCGGCTCGCCCGCCCCGCGGCTGCCCCGGCCGAGCTCCGCCGCCCGCCCGCCCCCCTACCTCCTCACCTGTCAGGCGCAGCTTGACGGGCCCGTTCCTCCGGCCCCCGGGGTTAGACATGTCCCCGGCGGCGGGGGCGGCGGGGCTCGGGTCCGACGGGCGGCGGGCGGGGCGGGGGCGACGGAGAGGCGCGGCGGAGTCACCACAGCGTCCGGGGCTGGGGCCCAAGCAGCCGGCGCCGCGGCCGCCGCGGCCGGAGGGTCCCGGATGTGCCGAGCGTCGTCGCCATGAGCCGCGGAGGGAGCGGGACGCCGAGCTCCCCCCTCCTCCCACTTCTCCTTCCTCGGCCCGGGCCGCACAACAAAGCGGCAGCGGCGGCCGGCCGCGCCGCCTCCGCCCGCGCCCCCGCCGCCTCCACGCAACCACCTCCGCCTCTCCCTGCTCTCAGCGTGGCGCGGCCCCGGAGCCGACGGCGCTGGTCGACTGAGGCGGGCGGTGCTCGGCTGCGCCGGAGCAGACTCGGGGATCGGCCGCTTCCTCCTCCACCCGCCCTCTTGTCTGAGCGAACCGGGTCCTGCGGCCGCCGCGGCCACTCGTCGGCTGCTGGGGGCGGGGAGGAGATGGAGGTGGGGCGGGCCGGAGGGGCGGGGTCGGCGGGGCGGGGCCTGGGCGGGCGCGCCCTGGGCGCCCGGGGCGTGGGGGTGCTGGGGCGCGGGGCCCGGCTGCGCCCGGGTGCCCGCGGTCCGCGGAGTGTCCCGCACCGAGCTCAAGGAGGGAGACCCAAAGGAGCAAAGTGCCAGCGCGGAGCTCTCTGGAACCAGGACGGGCTTAGTGTCCCTCCTTAGAGCTTTTGTCCCTGCAACGCACACTGCACTTATTAATCGCCCACTGCATACAGGGCTGAGAGGCGGGGCGAACAAATTTAGAACCGCTGCCCTCCGGGACTGTAGCGTCGGTGAGGGAAGGGACATTATTTCCATACCAAGGATTCTAGCACATCCCCAGGGGTGTTTTGCTCGGATGGAGGTAGCTGCCACCTCCATCCGAGACTCACCTGGTAAACGAGATCAGGTTACCTTCCTGCTCCGGCTCTCTTTCCAGCTGTTAGCGCAAGGATAGAAGGATAATAACACTGCCTTAAAGGATTATTAACAAGATAAACCGGGGAGACAAATGTGTGAAAAGCTTTTCATACAGGGGGGCAAAATAAAATAAAAATAAGTGTACCTTACCCTTCGATTCTGTGATTTCACTCTTAGAAATTTATTGTTGACGTATAATAATACAGAAGACCTTCTTTACAAAGTTTGGTTAATAACAAAAAAGGGACTGAGCAAACAGCCTGGTGAATTATATATTACATCAACCGCATGGGTTTTTGTGCAGCCATTTACATGGCAATTGTGAAGATCATTTAATGTGGAAATTTACAAATAAAGTTTTAAAAAACAATGAAAAGTAGTATGTATACATGCCAAAGTATCCAGCACAGTGAAAACTAAGGATAACAGCATGTGGGATTTGGGGGGGTGTCTTGTTTAAGGGTCAAACAGTGATCAAGATCCTTTTAAAATGCTTCTTTTATGTACTACAGAAGCTCTGCAGATAAACTAATCAATTTGAACAATAGCTGCTATTACAATTTAAGAGACTGGTTGGATTATTACAATAAAAGCAAACTGAAATATACGTACACTTTTGCCTTATTCTGATGGCAAACACTTGGTTCCCAACCACCCACTAATAATTTGTTGCTTTTTATTAGGTAGTAGAAGTTAGGATTTCAAACTATGATGGTAGCTGGGGCGACTGTTGTGAAGTTTACAGCCGTACATTCAACTATAAGAGACATTACAGAAAAATGTACACATGCTTAAAATGCCGGGAAGACTCCGTTTAGGCTTGCCTGTGTGTAAGTATAAATCTTACTGTTTAAAACAAAAGATTCAGATAAGTATAATACTTTAAAACCATTCATACTGTTAAGGAGAGCTAAACTTTCATTTAAATTTTAGCATTAGATGCATAATAGCATTGGCGGAGTCGTAACAATTTTTGTCATATTTTTGAGGAAAAAAGGAGAATAACAAGTCTTAAGGAATTTGCCCTTTTCTTTCTTCCTAAAATAGAAACACTTGCAATGTAAATTGTACCTGTATGTGCCACTAATGGGTATGGGAATTGCAGAACATGTTTTTCAAGGCTTTTTATTCCTTTTTTTCTTTTCTAATTTGCTCTCGGTTGAATTGTGCATCTTTATCAATCATTGGTTTAGACATCTGTCTTAAGAAGACAAACTCCACCTATTTCATACCAACAAAATGTCCTTTTCGATGGATGCCACTAAATAGAACCTTCCAGGGAAAACGCTGTAACAACTCATTAAACAGCATTTTTGAGCAAAAATCTTCAACTTTTTCATTAATGTACTTTAATCACTTAGTGTTGCCCTCTTTATGATGGGATCCTAGACCAGACGTAAAAATCAACACCAGGCTATAAGAATATCTAAAATCTTTTGTTTAAAACATGTTTCTGTTTTCCAAGGCTAATGTTAAATTTGATGTGACTTTGCAAGCAAATGCTTACCATCTGTAGTTGGTATTTTTCTTCTGCTCCAGCCATTAATATATTTTTTTACATAGAAGAGTTGTCTCTAGTAATAAAAAATCTGTTTGAGGTAAGCTTATGTTAATAATGGTACTCCTGTGAAGCTATTTTTGTAGTATAAATTTCAAATTTAATACACTTTATGCACCATGGAAAAAGCAAACATCAGGCACTCATCAATTTCTACCCCCGCTGAAAATTCAACTTCCTTTAATGTTTAAAATATCATGAATTGAACTTAATATTTAGTTCTAGCTTCCTCCAAATCAGCTTATAACTGATGAAGCGGCCAAGCACAGTCCCCATGTACGTGCAGTTGTCAACCAGACACTTCCTCCCCCATTTCCACTGGTTTTCCCTGCCTGTCCCAGATCCTCCAAGTTGGGTTCACTAAAAACCCCCATTGCAGGCCTGTCCCAACATGGTGTAGGATTAGGTCACATTCCAGGCTATTCTTCATGAACCCTTCCCCGACCCCATCCCAGCAGATCTGGGCTCCAGTGATGGAAGCTGAGGTCACATCCTAGACCTGTGTCTCTCCAGGTCTGGACTCCCCCTGGCCACACTCCTTGGCCCTTGCCTTCTCAGCCACTCCCTTGGTGTGCTAAGATGGTAGTATCTACCCTGACCTGTTGCCCTAACATTGTGTCCTAGACTCCATCCCCACAGAGACTGATTCAACAGGCTACAGTGAGGCCCATGAATTTGCATTTCTAGCACTGCTGGTGAGGAGAACCCACTTTGAGAACCTCTGCCTTATACCAAGGATGAACCTGGGTGGCCTTGTTCATAAGTAGTTGAGCTTGGCCTCAGCTAACTGAGCCAAAGGTGGATGGCTGACCAAGCGGCCAATCACATTTTCTCTCCTTGCAACATGAAATGGGGACACTGGGACACTGAGCTAGCAGTGGGCAGCTGGGTTGAGAGGTCACGAAGTTAGCAGCTGAAGAAGCCATTTTAAGGTTCAAGTAGATAAACAAAAGAGGAAATGAGAGTGTAAAAGATACTAAAAAAGCATACAGAGAGAATAGAGATAAGAGGCTTCATAACCCTAAAGAGGGAGACAAAGAGAATGATTGTCTGGTGGATTTCCTGCCCATACTTCAGGCTCAGGTGTGCCTTCTTACAGCTCATTTCCAAGGGATCTCACCGTGCAGAAGAACCATCTAACCAACCCCCACTCCTTACCTAGGCAAGTTTAAGCAGACCCTGTCCCTTGCATTCACTCTGTCTCCACTTGGAAAGCCTTTTCCTCTTCAGGCCTGTTCTAAGCTCTTCCCCTTGATCATCTGCCTCGCTTCTGCCTATGTTCTTCCCAGAGCTGAGTCTCCCTGCAACCCAGCCCATGGCTTGGATCCTACCACCAAGGGGAAGCTCTTCTAGAATCTAGAGCAGTCTAATACTTATGGCCACGGCGCTCATGAAATATGGCTAGTGATGTGCTGCAATGTCAAATGCATATTGGATTTTAAAGGCTTAGTATAGGAAAAAAGAAGGGAAAATACCTTAATATTTTTATATTGATGACATTGAAATGATAAAATTTGGGATAGATTGGGTTAAATAAAATATAGTCTTAATTTCCCCATTTCTTTTTACATTTTTTAAAGTTATTTATTTACTTATTTTTAGAGAGAGGGGAAGGAAGGGAGAAAGAGAGGGAGAGAAACATCAGTGTGTGGTTGCCTCTTGCGTGCCCTCAACTGGGGACCTGGCCTGCAACCTAGGCTTGTGCCCTGGCTGGGAATCGAACAGATGACCCTTTGGTTCACAGGCAGGTGCTCAATCCACTGAGCCACACCAGCCAGGCCTCTTATTACATTTTTTAATATCACTACTGGAAATTTGGAAATTACAAATGTGGCTCACTTTATACTTCTATTGGACAGCAGAGATCAAGGATGATGACCATCCCACCCATCTGCCTCCTTAATGTTTGCCACCAGTTGGGTCTCCCCATCAGTGGGCTCTGTGCTCCGCCCAATACCAGTCCTTCCCTGCATCACTTTTTAGACCTTATCTTACCTACCCAGTTCTTCAACCAATTTCTATAGCTTGGTCAATTCAACAGCAACTATCTCACCCTAGTGAGAATGGGAAGCTATCCTTCAGAAAGATATGACCAACTTCTAAACTGCATCCCCTGTACCAGTAAATGTGACCTTATTTGGAAATAGAGTCTTTGAAAATGTAATCAAGATGAGGCCCTTAGGATGCGTCCTAATTCAATGTGACTGGTATCTTTATCATAAGTGGAAAATACCATGTGAAGACAGAGACATGCGGGAAGAACGTCATGTGACGTCAAAGACAAAGACTGGAGTGTGTAGCTACAAGCCATGGAATGCCAAGAATCGCTGGCCACCACCAGGAACTAGAAAGAGACAAGGACAGAATCTACCCAGCATCAGAGAAAGCAAGCCCTTGCCAGCACGGTCATTTTGGACCTTTAGCCTTCAGAACTATGAGAATAAATTTCTGTTGTTTTCAGCCATCCTGTTTGTGACACTTTGTCATAGGAGCCCTAGGAATCTAATACAACCTCTAAGTCCCTTCCACACCCAATTATATTATACACAATACAGGTAAAAAGGCGCACTGCATAGCTAATTATTATTATTATTTGTTGCATTTACAATATTGTGCTTCTTAAAAAGTAGAAAATCCTGTAACTCTAGGCCATTTTATGTCCCCATTCTCAAATGTCTTAAGTATACAGACTGCCCTGTTATACTGTGAATTCTGAGTTAAAAGAGATGATAATTTGAAGAGCTTGCATATTTTCCAAAGCCAATTTGGTGATTTAAGCATGGAAGTATTACAATTAAATGTTTGAAAAGCTATCTGTGCATGGTTTGCTGTAAGCCGATACCGTGAAACAACACATCTTTTCAGGATGAGGTAGCAGCCCCCGCCCCGGGGCAAAGGGAGCTGGCGCATCACTCAGTTGCAACTACTTTGGACAACTAAGCAACATGAGCGGGCTAAAAAAAAAAAAGTCATATCCAATCATCTTCAAAATTAAAACTGTAGTAGCTACAACACGATTCTCTAAGGGAGGGATGGGAGGAGATGTGGAAATATTTGTATGATGCAGTCTTCATGGGTAATGCAGAGAATATGGGCCAAAATGAGATCAACGTGGCTCGTAAGCCAATGGGTCAATGTCAACCGTTGCTTAAAAACCTTCAATGGCTGCTCGTTGCCTTTAGAAGCCAATCCAAACAGCTTTAATGACATAAAGGAATGCTCATGATTTAAATACATAAACTTTTAAAAAGCAGGAAACAAAAATATATGGGAAGAATGATCCCAATTGTTAAATAAATATACTTACGCATTCATTCAAAATGATCTTTACTAAGCATATGCTAGCTGTTGAGCACTGTCCTTAGAAATTGTAATCTAGTGGAGGAAGACAACCAACAAGAAAGCAATACATAAAATACAAAGGGTAAAAAGGAATTATCTGTTGCTTTCTAAAGTGTATTTTCAATGCTTGAGCCAATCAATCCCAGTGATTCTCCAAAGTTTAACTGAAATGGTTAAGAAAAATTTTACCTCTTTCCCACTAAACATGAACTGGGAAGATGGGCGCTGCTGTGCCATATTGTGGCCCTCCATGGTAGACACTGTCTGAGATTGAAGTCAACACAGAAGAAGGGCCAAGAGATGGAGAGTGGAGTTTTAATCTGTTTATCCCATTTAAGCCTCTGTAACCGGCCATTCCTAAAGCCACCATGTACTTTGGGTCAAGTTTTCAGTCTTGCCCACAAAGGCGTCTAACTAATATGTCCAATGAAGCAGAATCTCTGGGGTGGAAGCTGCAATCTGCATTGTTAACTAGGTCCCCATGTGAATAATCATTGAGGAGGTGAAGAATTGGCCGGAGAACATGGCCTGGCAATTTTTTTCTATATGGGGCCAGAGAGTAAATGTTTTAAGACTTTACCAGCCATAGTGTCTCCGTGGCAACTACTCAATTATTGCAATGCAAAACATCCACCGATGAACGTGCGTAGCTGTGTTCTAATAAAACTTTATTTATAAAAGCAAGCAGTGGGCTAGATTTGGCCCACTGGCCATAGTGCCAATTCTGCTTTAAGATCTAGAGCTATAAGAGAACAGTACCATACCTGGAAGGAAGGGTTGGTAGGATTCAGTGTTTTTCAAAGATCTGGAAAATCTGAAACCATTTACTAATTAAGGGGGAAAAGCCAACAAAATTATAGCAAGAACTAATATTTGTTGAGGGTTTGCCATTTGCTAGATGCTGTGCTAACGAACATAATAACATTTAGGATGCTTTGGTTAGAAAGGAACAGAAAACCTAACTCAAACAAACTTGAATACTAGAGAAGATTTGTTATTTCATATAATAAGTAGCTCTGAGGTAGGATTGTTTCCATAGTTGGAGTTTCAGTGATTTAGTGATATGATCAAAGACACAGGTTCTTTCCATCTCATGCCTCTGCCTTCCTCAGGCTTCGGCGTTGCCTTCAGGAAATGCCCTCCATGACCACAAGATGGCTACTACAGTCCCGAGCCTCTCAACCAGACCGAACAATCTTTAGAAGACACAGATCATCTCTTCCTCTGCCAGCTTCTTGGGAGTGAAGAAATCTTTTCCAGAAGCCCCTCCACATCAGCATCTTTCCCTCTCATTTCTCATTGGTTGGAATTCCATCATGTGCCCACTCTTGATCATTGGCAAGAGCAATTGAATTTCCAGGGTTAGTTGAGACTAATCAGGAATCACACCCTGGTCTAGGCAGGCTATGCAGAGAGTCCAGAGAAGGCTGTAGAGGGCGTAATGAATACCTGAGTGAAATCAGGGTTCTGTTAGGAAGTAGGAGTATGGCAGCCAGGAAGGGATATCGCGTAAGCAACCACAACTGATATTATTAAATGATGTTCTTTTTCATTTTACAGATGGGAAAAAAATTCAGTGAGGGGAAAGCAACTTGCCCAAGGTTGTACAACTAATCCATGAAAGAGACTGGATTCAGACCCAGGTCTCAGACTACAGTGCTCAAGACTTCCACCAACACACTAAAGTGATATTGTAGAGCTGACGATGTTAGGGAAGAGCAAGATTGCTCCAAAGGTTGTCTCCTAATATCAAGTAAAATTGGGCCAGTTGTTAAACCTGTGATGTGACTAGACCTCCTGAACAGGTCTGAGCTTTTGCTGTGTAATAAACAACCTCATAAGCCAGCGTGTAACACCACAGTAGTTTATTTAGCTCCCAGTGATATGGGTCAGCAATGTGAACGGGGCTCTGGTCTCAGCTGCACTCACTCATGTACCTTTGGGCCTCTGCCAGCTACCTGGGACTGGCTGATCTAAGACGGCCTCACCTGGGACGGCTTCCTTTTGCTCCCAGTGGTCTCTCATCGACAAGCACAGTGCCAAAACAGAGAGTGGAAATACGCAAGATCTCCTGAGAACTAAACTCAGATCTAGGAAGAGTACTTTTTCGTGAGGGACTAAGCTAAAAAAGGATTTTCTTTCCTCATGCCGCAGGAAAAATTGATGGTATAACATTATGCCCCATTCCCAGGTCTGTAGTACAGAGTGTTCAAACAGGTTAGCCTGTTTTATGGCCAACACGTTACCTAGACTCCTAGAGGACAAGCACTCTTAACTAGAGGCGGGACGTGAATTTAGTACGGAGGGTTAGAAAAGCAGCGCTATGGTCAATAGACTGAGGCTGCGATGAAAAAATATGAGGAGAGGATCTAAAAACCAAATATTTAAACTCAAAAAAATTACATCATCAATTTGTGTCACTCCCCCGCCCCCACTTAAAATATATTCCACATAGTAATTAAGAGACCAGAGCTATATTATGTACTATCCTGGTAAAGTAAATATTAAGCTATACATTCATTCATCAAAAACTTTTGTGCCAAACTCTGTCAAACATGAAATGAATTCAATTCTTACTTATCAAGTTGCTATCTTTAAAAATATCTGACACAATGACTTGTGTTATCTTTATAAGAACCAAGAAAGAATCGTCGTCGGCAGCCGTCCATCTCGAGAGACGATGGTGTAGCTTCTTAAGAGTCTATCTGCACCGCCGAGAATGGCTGTGCAGTCCGACTCGGGAGTGACACGGTATCTGTCTCCTCCCGTGTTGAATCGACATCTTGCGATGACGCTGGAGTGTCCTCTCCAGTGGAGCTGAAGCTACAGAGCCTGGGCAGGGTGATATGGAGGGTCTGCTGTTGCCCATGCAGCAGACCCCCCCTCTCTTCGCAGCTGAAGGATCCAAGGGAAAGACGGAGTCAATACAGCTTGGCTTCAGGTGCGCCGCAGGAGTTGCCGGTGTTGACTACAACGTCAAACCGCCTTAGGGACTCCGGCTCCGGATTTTCTGTCGGGGTTTACTCCCTTAGCCTTTCCCCTGAAGAGGTATGCCGCAAGGCAGCGGAGGTTTTTTGGAGTCAGAGTTTTCCTTCTCTGATGTGCCCTGACTGGAAGATCGAACCAGCGACACTTAGCTCGCAGGCCGACGCTCTATCCACTGAGCCAAACCAGCCAGGGTCTTACTATGAATATTAAAGAAGCAAATAAGGGATTAGTTTGTAAAAATAAATGACCCTGGATTCTACTCTGAAAATGGTTTGATTTCACTAAATAACCTGATATAAAATTTTGTCAACACCTATATTTCAGGATAAGAGGAAGATTCTGGTTAGTAAAAAATTAATTTCCTAGTGGACTGAGAATTGAGCATAGTTCCATCACTTCTACAGATTTCATAATTTTAAAGGCCAGTGGAGACAGAAAATGAAGTGTGATTGTCTCTTTAAAAACATAAAACATACGTTGGATGCTGCATCATCCTCCTCCTTTGAACTTCCATCCTCTGCATCACCTCATGAGGATGCAGTCGCTGTGCTGGAGGTGCTGTGGCTGGAATATGGTGTGAAATTGGCTGGTGTGAGGGAGGAAGATGCGGAGGGATTGGCGCAGCAGTACTGGCTAAATGAGTTGGGGGTGGGGGTGCCACTGGGTGAGATGTTGCATGAGAAGACATTTGAGAATGAAAAGCATGTACAGGATGAGGAATAACATAATCCACTTGGGGTGGAGGCTGAGTCTGAGGAGGAGGGTTTCCATGAGAGTGGGGGCAGGCAGAAGCTTGATGATGAAGTGGTCTTGTCAAAGAGGCGTAAGGAGGTGGCATATAATGTCGACAAGATGACAGTGAGGCCTGTGCAGGGGGCTGGGGCTGGGGCTGCGCAACCATGCTTGATCCATAACCTTCTAGTGATAATGGCTAATATCAGAATTTCTTTATTTGCAAAATTATTAAAATATATGATCTAACCCATCTGAAAATATTGATGTCTTTTTTTCTGAATTCATTTACTACTATCATTAGCAGTTTAAATCTATGGCCGTATGTAGGCATTTAAACCATTTTCTTAATTTCTAAGGAGAGACAGTAAGCCCAAGTAAGCTGTGTTTCATCTTATGAACCCATTCAGAAATTTACAGTTTTTAGGTATGAATTTACACAGCATGAAGCTTGGCCCACAGCATTTCTGAAAGTGGAATTTGGCTCATGTGAATTCTCATAACCAAAGAGGAATAGCCAAAACAAGCAATTTTCTCTAAATACAGGTGACATAAAATTCTTATATAGAGTAAACCCTCACAATGTGAAAACACACAGAGTAAGTTCACCAAACGTTCTCTAAAACAGTTTTCCAAAGAACTGAATCCATGAAAAGTGATTGAGTCACGATTGTGGAAGGAAGTCCTCTCCTTTGTCTTTAGTGTGAGACACAAGAGAGAATTCTGAGCAAACCAAGGTGAAATGTGCCCACCCCATGGTAGAGTAGTCTGAAAGGTAAGGTTCTGCTGGCTTGACTTATCTCAGCTTCTACAGCTTGAGATGGGGCACAAATATAAAAAATGTTTATGAATATGAAGATAGAAAATGTCCAGAATATAGAAATATGGAAAATAAAGACAAAAGCTATCTACTGTATTGTTTCATGTTCATTGTGAATTTTCTTGTTGAAAATATTGATTTCTAATATGCCATTTGTAATTACATTACAGCTAAGCAATCTATAATATATTCAATTAATAGATGGCCATATGGACCATTAAAAATGCCAAGTAAACTACATTAATACACTAAAATGTATATTTGTAATAAAGTTATAAAAATGTTTAAACCCTGGCTGGTGTGGCTCAGTGGATTGAGTGCCAGCCTGCAAACCAAAGGGTCGCTGGTTAAATTCCCAGTCAGGGCACATGCCTGGGTTACGGGCCAGGTCCCCATGTAGGGGTGCTCAAGAGGCGACCACACATTGATGTTTCTCTCTCTGAAAACAGATAAATAAAATCTTTATTAAAAAGTTTAAGAACATTTGAGTTAGGCATCATTGAGTAGTAAATATTAACAAAGAAGTTAAAAATGTATGACCTAGTGGAGTGATTCTGTTTGGTTGTATTCCAGCAAGAAATTTTAAGCTGTCTCAATATCTAATTATACAGGATCTGTTAAATAAATTATGGTACATTCGTACTATGGAATATATGCAATCATTAAAATAATATTGTAGAAATGTATTGAATATAAGACACATATATTATATAACTAATATATCTATTTCTTGACATAGGAAAATGCTTTAAGCTTGCTGTCAAATGATATAAAGCTTTATAATATAATATTACTGTATCAATTTATTTCTTAACAGAAAAATGTAATATATATGCATATTTAAACATCTTAAAAGAAACATTAAAATAAAAATAGAGGTTATTTTTAAATAATGGGGATTTCTATTTCTTTTTTTTTCAAATATTTGTCTTTTCCACTTCTTTATAAAATGAGCATCTATTAAATGTAATAACACAGTAAAAATATTGGGTTTTAGCAAGTTAAAAATATACCAAAAAAAAAAAAAAAGGAATGAAAGGGCTGTGGCTGGTGTGGCTCAGTGGACTGAGCACCAGCCTGCAAACCCAAAGGTCGCTGGTTTGATTTCAGTCAGGGCACACGCCTGGGTTGTAGGCCAGGTCCCCAGCTGGGGGGTGTGAGAGGCAACCAACTGATGTTTCTCTCCTTCCCTTTCTCCCTCCCACCCCCTCTCTCTGAAAATAAATAAAATCTTTTTTTAAAAAAAAGAAGAATGAAAGAAATGCACCAAATGTCAACAATGGTCGCCACTAGGTGATGGCATCATATGAAATTCACATTTTCCTCCCTAACTTTGATGTTTTCTGAATTTTCCACCAAGAACATATGTTAAAATCATATTACATATTACTAACATATATCATTTCACCTCACATTAAATGAATGGGCAGGGGAAAAGAAATGGTTACAAGATTAGGAGAAAGTTCCCTTCAATAACCTAAAATAAAAACTACTGCATTATCAACTGCTATAGATTCATTCTTCAGACAAAATCTAATTGTCAATAGCAGGATTACTAAATAAACTGATAAAGGTATAATTTGCAAATATCAATGACACCTTTATATTGGTCCAAATGGTGCTGGAATCTCTAACTCAACGCTGCCCCCTTCCTGTGGTCATAGCATCTTTCTCTGAGACAAGGACACCCCTATGCCAATTCAAGAAACTGGGGCTTTGGAGAACTTCTTGGGGTCCTGGCTGGGTAGCTCTGTTGATTACAGCATTCTCCCAATACACCAAGGTTGTGAGTTTGATCCCCAGTAAGGGCACATACAAGAAGCAACCGATAAATGCACAAATAAGTGGAACAACAAATTGATATCTCTCTTCCTTCCTCTCAATAAATTTTTAAAAAAGAGGGGTTCCCTGGGTAACTTGGGTTCAAAGAATCAATTGGAGATGTGAATCAACAGCAGCCTGTGTGGAAATGACTTCAGGATCTTAGCTGACAATGGGCTCAGCATGAGTCATCTTAGTGACATGGGCTCTTAGCCGAACTGAGAGCAGGATTCTATTGAGAATGAGGGTCATGATGGTCACCCTCTACTTGAAGCCCATCAGCCTACACTATAGCAATACTTTCAGTTCTGGGTGCTGTACTCTTAAGAGGGACAAGGGCGAAAGGAATCAAAATGCTGAGGGGCTTCAAGTCATGTCCCCTGCAGAATGCTTGAAAAAGCTTAGAAAGAATACCCAGAGGGACGCATCAGCTGCCTTAAAATAACCCGTTCCAGTGAGTTAAACTTGTTTCTGTGGTTTTGCATTCCAGTGTGCAGGAGCTAGGTTTGGAATTCTATTGAGACAGACTTTGAGATAAGAGGAAGGCTTTTCCAGTAATTTGAGAGAACAGACGGTACACTGGCTTTGATCCTGTTCCTCAAAGTGTGGTTCGTGGAACCACAGCATAGACTTCTTGGGAAACCCATTACAAAAATGTTGGGTCTCAGGGACAGCCCAGACCTACTGATTCAGTATACGCAGTTTAAAAAGATGGCCAGGTGACTCAAATGCACATTCAAGTTGGAGGATCACTGGTCTAGACAGCCCTCCTGGGGAGGAAATAAGTGGCTTTTGCTCTCACAAGAACTCTGAACTCTGAGAAAACCAAGGTGAAACCTACCTACGCAGTGGCAGAGAGATAGCCAAGGCTTAGCTATCCTCATTCAAGAGACCAGAGCAAACTCAAAAACTTGAGCACTATCTGAGAAAGATTTATGAATAAGAATGTTCATTGTAGTAGCATTTGAATTCAAAAAAGAAAAAGAAAATAAACTAAATCCTTCCAAAAACTATAAGAAAACATTATGCCACCCTTAAAAATATCTTAGATGAATGTTTAAGAACATTAAAAATCTTCATAATACTGTACATAAAGGGAAAGTAAATTACAAAATAATATACACGATGTGAGATTTGCCCTACATGCTTCACATTAACTTAAAAATCAGTATGAAAAAAGTTAAAAATATTATTAAAATGTTATGTAGCATATGGAGACTGATTGTTTTTTAAATCTTCATTATAAAAGTAATAATTGCTCATTACAAAATTTGGAAAGTGGTAAACACTATAAAGGAGAGACTAACAACAATTTATTATCTAACACCCAAAGATCACCATTGTCACCTTATTCTATGGAAACTATTTTGAGTAATTATTTTCCTGATTGATGTAGAAAATTTGGAAAATTAGAAAAGCACAAAGGAGAAAATTTTAAATATTCAGACATAATCACTATTAATATTTCTATCCAACTTTTGCTTTTATGCATAAATGTAAAAAAAAAATTCCAAGTTGGGATTATATTGTAAAATTAATTTTATATGCAGAGTTTTCACTTATCTTGAGACCATTTCTTTTTTTTAGAAGATTTTATTTATTTATTTTTAGATGGGAGAGAGAAAGAAAGGGAAACACCAATTGGTTGTCTCTCACATGCCCCTAACCGGGGACCTGGCCTGCAACCCAGGCATGTGCCCTGATGGGGAATCAAACTGGTGACCTTTTGGTTTACGTGATGATGCCCAATCCACTGCGCCACACCAGTCAGGAGGAAACTGTTTCTATATCATTGAATATTATTTGAACACAAGTTAGGTGGCTGTATTGCATTTTATCCTCCAAATAAACTTGATTTACTACTCATTCACATATCAATTTATATTTAAATTATTTCAAATTTTTCACTAGTTTCAATGTATGATGAATACACTTGCTTATAAATCCCTGGTTATTTTACTGGAATAAGTCCCAGAATTGGGTTCAAAGGGAATGAACCCGTTCTAGGTATAATCTTTTTTCAGAAAAGTGAGACTCCATCTCCCTGCATGCCCACCAGCTTTTCTTTTCCTGAAAGCTGACAGGAGACTGGTAAATTCTCTGGACTCAGAAATAGTCTTGGAATTAATTTTTTTAAGTATATTTTATTGATTAGGCTGTTACAGTTGTCCCAATTTCTTTTCCCTTTGCTCCCCTCCACCCAGCATTCCCCCTCCCTCCAGGAATCCTACCCCTCTTAGTTCATGTCCATGGGTCGTGCATATAAGTTCTTTGGCTTCACCCTTTCCTGTACTATTCTCAACTTCCCCCTGTATATTCTGCACCTTCCTACTATGCTTCTTAATCCCTGCACCATTTCCCCCCTTTTTCCCCTCCCTCCTCCCAGCTGATAACCCTCCAAATGCTCCCCATACCTATAATTCTGTTCCCTCTCTGGTTGTCTGCTTAGTTTGTTTTTATTTTTTTAGATTCTGTTGTTGATAGTTGTGAGTTTATTGTCATTTTAACGTTCATAATTTTGATCTTCTTTTTCTTAAATAAGTCCCTTTAACATTTCATATAATAATGGCTTGGTGATGATGAACTCCTTTAGCTTTACCTTGTTTGGGAAGCACTTCATCTGCCTTTCCATTCTAAATGATAGCTTTGCTGGCTAGAGTACTCTTGGTTGTAGGTCCTTGCTTTTCATCACTTTGAATACTTCTTGCCAGTCCCTTCTTGCCTGCAAAGTGTCTTTTGAGAAATCAGCTGATAGTCTTATAGGTACTCCTTTGTAGGTAAGTCTCTTCTCTTGCTGCTTTTAAAGTTCTCTCTTTATCTTTAACCTTTAGCATTTTAATTATGATGTGTCTCGGTGTGGTCCTCCCTGGGTCTAGTTTGTTTGGGACTCTGTGCTTCCTGGACTCATATGTCTATTTCCTTCACCTTCATTATTTTTTCACAAGTTTTCAATTTCTTGCTCTTCCTCTTCTCCTTCTGTCACCCCCATGACTCAGATGTTGGCACGTTTAAAGTTGTCCCAGAGATTTTTAAGCCTCTCCTCATTTCTTTCAATTCTTGTTTCCTTCTTCTGTTCTTGTTGACTGTTTCTTTCTTTCTTATGTTCCAAATCATTGATTTGATCCCTGACTTCCTTCCCTTCACCATTGATTTTGTGCAGATTTTCCTTCTTTTCATTTAGCATAGCCTTTATTTCTTCCCTTATGTGTTCATCATGCTTAATCTTTTCTGTCGGGTCTGTGAGCATTTTTATCACCAGTGTTTTGAACTCTGCATCTGTTAGGTTGGCTACCTCCTCATCACTTGGTTCTCCCACTGGAACCTTGATCTGCCCCCCTTTTGGGGTCATACTTCTCTGTCTCTTCTTGACAGCTTTCTGTGTTTGCCTCTGTGTCTTAGGTAGAGCTGCTGCACCTGTTACGTTGTAAGGAGCGGAGTCTTACATATTCGTCAGTGCAGGGCGACCCATTTCACCATGTTGTGGTGCTGTATGTGGGGGAGGGGTCTGAGAGGAAATGATACCGCTTGCCCTGCACTCCCCCCCTTTTTGGGCACTTCTCCCATTTTCTGTACTAAACTAGCTGACTCAATTGGGTGACTGGCAGTTTATTCCTCTGCCCCAACCACCACCAGTTTGCACAGTCAAAAGCAATATGGCTCTATCTTGCTCGCGCTGGAAGCATGAGCTGTGCAGTCTGGTCTGGGGCTGGGATCACTTCCCAGGTTTAAAATGTATGACTCCGTTTTTCGCAGCAACTACAGCTACCATGCCACTGCCACTGCTGCCAGCCACACTGCCAGCGGATGCCACCGCCGCCATCATCCAGAGCATCGGCCCCGCGCACCCGCCCACCACAGCGCACAACTGCCACGTTGCACTCTTCTCTCTCCACCCCAGCCCCGCCCCTCCTGCATACCTGCCTGAGAATTCCTTCTCTATATCTTTGTTTGTTGACCTTCCATGTAGTTCGATTTTCTGGTTCTTCTGGTTTCTTTTTTTTCTTTTTCTTTTTTTAGTTTTCAAGTGGTTGTAAATTCCTTCTTAGTTTTGAGGAAGACACAGCATTTCTACGTACACCTCCATCTTGGCCAGAAGTCTAATTATTTTTTTAAAGATTTTATTTATTTATTTTTAGAGAGCAGAGAAGGGAGGGAGAAAGGGAGAGAAACAACACTGTGCGGTTGCTCTTGTGCGCCCTCAACTGGGGACCTGGCCTGCAACCCAGGCATGTGCCCTGACTGGGAATCAGACCAGTGACCCTTTGGTTCACAAGCCGGCGCTCAATCCACTGAGCCACACCAGCCAGGGCTTAATTATTTTTTAAACATATGCATACCAAAGAAAAATTAACACAAAAGTGAAAGAAACTGACTGCATTTTGTTCCCAAACCTAATTATGGAAGTTTTAATATTTTATTAAGAACTTAAATTTAAGAAAAAACACATTAACTCAAAAGATTAATGAGTTAAGATTAAAAGATTAATGTACTTGCACATACAGTTTATCAAAGAAAAAAATTTAAATAGCCCCCCAAACTTTTAAAATATTTAAATATTAAAATAGTTCCTATTAACTGAATTAGAAAAATATAACAATAAACAACCTCATATGAGTCAGGGTTTCATAGAACTCTTTGTCTCTTTCTATAGTAGCTTTATTGACATATAATTCATATATCATACAATTTGTCTTTTTAAAGTATATAATTCAGTGGTTTTAGTACAGTCACAAGGTTACAATCATATCACATTTTAGAACATTTTCATCACCCCAGAAATAAAACCACACTCATTAGTAGTCGCTCCCCAGTTCATTCTCCGCTAGCCATAGAGAACCTCTAATCTACTTTCTGCTTTTATAGACTTGCTTATTGTGGACATTTCAAATAAATGGACATCAAAGTGCAGTCTTCTGTGACTAGCTTCTTTCACTTAGCATTGTATTTTCAAGATTCATCCATGTTTTAGCATGTATCAGTATCTCAAGCCATTTCTTCATCAAATAATATTTTATTGTGTAAATATGCCACCTTTTTGCTTATCCATTCATCATTTCCTGGGCATCTGGGTATATTTCCTCATGGCAATTATGAAAATGTGTGTGGAAGAACTCGTTGTCTTTTACAGGTGGATGTATATAAGTTGGATGCCACCCTTTGATAAAGTCATATATAATCTGTCCATACCTTTTAACTCCATAATCCCTACTCCAATATAAAATGTGGGAAAGCACTAAGTAGAAAGTTGCTAATGGTGATATTATTGAAGTGTAACTAATTTGTCCTGTTTCTCCAGCATAAGGTACAAAAATGAAGACCCATCTTCTTTATAACTAAAAGGACTGAAGACATATTGCTGTCTTCCTTTTAACCCTAGAGGCTTTTCCAAAGGGGCTCATTTCTGCCACAGTTGCTGGAGTGGCTCTCCTATGGTCACTGCTGGAAGGAAGCTGTCGGGCTCTCAGGCACAGATTGGCCTGTCCGCTTATATTCCCAAGAGGGTCCCTTGGGTCCTTCGGATGACCTCAGTGAAGATCAGCTCATTCCATCAGTGTGACTCTAATGCCATTAGCTTCCTTAATGGCAGATTTTCCCACCTCTCCCCCAACAACTTTTGAGCTCTGTAATCCAAGGAGTTTGCATGCAGTGGCTCAATCTCTGGAAACCCCAAGAGTAGGGGGTTCTCTTTGACTTAACATCTACCTAACCCACAAGGAGCCACTCAAGGGAGTCTTCCTAAAGCTCAGCCCCACTGCTGGCAGCTTCTAGCTTAATGTTTTTAATGTAAATATTATATTTTTTTCTGTGTGTAGGCAATAAATTATACTTGAAAATTTAAACATATAAAGAAGTACACAGTGAAAAGCATCTTCCAATCTTGTCCAAGCCCCCTGCTTAAGAACAATATTAGAAATTATCCAGTTACACTATGGAAACTGATAACACATCATTGTTATTCACACCTTGTTTATTATTCCTTTCAGTGGAATAGATCACAATTTATTTAACCAATCCCTTATTAGGTTGTTTCCAATCTTTTGCTAATCAATGAACAATGCAATATTCCCTTATAATGGTAAAAGGGTTCTACACCTGCATTCCAATATGTAGAGTTTTTTCCCACCATACCACCAAGCAATCCTTTGGACATCAGATGGGTGTCCTCCAATTCAACTCGGTCCTGACATTATCTATCTGGAGATAGCATCAGACCCCACAGATTAAGAACTCGAAATATAAGACTGCTCCCCCCACCCCTCCCACCACCTATCCCCCCATACCTCCACACCCCGCTCACCTATGCTTCCAAACAACTGGCTATAGATCAGAAGTTCCCATGACCTCCTCCTTAGGTTTGATTAATTTGCTAGAGCAGCTTATAGAACTCAGACAGTTCACTTGCTAGATGATGGGTTTACAGGAAAAGGATATAACTCAGGGAGAGCCAAATGGAAGAGATGGATGAGAAAAAAGCACAGAGCTTTCGTGGCCACTCTCCTGAACTCCACCTGTTCACCAACCCGGTAGTTCTCCAAACTGTCTCCTTCTGGGTTTTTATGGAGACCTCATTACACAGACATGATTGACTAAATCACTGGCCATCGGTGACTGAACTCAATAGCCAGCCCCTCTCCTCTCCTGAAAGGTCTGGAGGTCAGACTGTAAATTCTAAACCTCCAGTCATGGGATTGAGTCCCCTGGCAACCAGGCCCAATCCTTAGGGGCAGGTCAAAAGTAATCTTATTAACATAACAAAAGACAATTTTTGCTTTCATTACTTAGAGAATTCCAAGGGGTTTTTTTAGTGGCGCTGTGCCAGAAATAGAAGAAAGACCCAATACATTTTTTTAAACTATAAATTACAGTATCACAAAGGCATCATTGCTCATGATAAATTAATGAAATACATGGTCAATTAAAGTTTATACTTTAAGTTTGGGTAGACATCACCAATTTGCTCTGCATAGAAGTAACTCACCTAACCTGGAGGTAGTGAAACTTGAACTCAAACCCAGGCCCTCCAAGCCACAATTCCGGTGCTAGGTGAAATGACCTATGTGACCTTTGCCAATCTGAGAAATAAGACTAGTACTGTCTGGGTAGTTTTTAGGTGAATTTCTCTTACTATGAAAGAAAGTGAACACTTCTTAATGTATTTATTAATGATGTGTGTTTCCTTTTCTGTGGATTGTCTCTACATAGTCTTTGCTCATTTTGGCTTGTTCCCTTACCAGTCTGTAGTAACTCTTTATATATTTGGGATACTAGTCCTTTCTGTATTTGAAAATGAAAATTTATTTTCCAGTTTGTCATTTGTCTTTTGATTGCATGTCTAGTAATTTCTGCCATGAAGAAATTAGATTTTTATATAATCATATTTATCCATTTTTTGTTCTATGAATTCTGGACTTGGTATCATACCTGGACATTTCCATTTATAAGATAATAAAATATTCTCCAATGGTTTTTTCAAGTACTTTAATTTTTTTCTTGGAGGGGGACATCTAAATACTTGGTACATTTAGAATTTATCCCAGTGAAAGGTATGGGTTTAAGTTTTTCCCCCCAGATGGCTACTCAGTTGTTCCCAACACTATTGTTTTAATTATCTATATTTTCCCATTAATTTATACTCTTGAATCCAATATTAAATTTCACTGGCAACATTCAAGTTGATAGTTTCTTCTAGTTAGGAAGATACTGAGTGTAGGCACTCTACTTCATTTCATCTTACTTCCCCACTACATTCTTAAATCAATTACCAGGAACACCTTAAAGATTATGTCGAAGTACGGGGAAAATGCTTCTGATGCAAATGACAAGTAAAAAGGAAAAATGAAAACTTTATGTAAACTGAGAGCCCTGGTCGGGTAGCTCAGTTGGTTGGAACATTGACCCAATATGCCAAGGTTGTGGGTTCAATCCCATGTCAGGGCACATATAAGAAGAAACCAATATATGCATCAATAAGTGGAACAACAACAAATAGATGTTTCTCTCGCGCGCGCGCACGCGCTAAAAAAATTAATTTTAAAAACTTTATGCAAACTGAGAATGACCACATTCTGAAAACATGGGTGGCAAAGAATCACATGAGCGACACACCAGAAGGATAATAGTGGTTTTGCTGGTATGAAAAACAAGAGATTCCCCCCCACTTTCTTTTCTTCTGAATTTTCTGTAAAGTGATGGTATCAGTGTAACATTCAAATTTATTTTTTAATAATGGCAGATTGTCCACATGGATTTTCCTCCCTGTTTCTGGAGAACTTACTAATATGATAGTAAAGAAATAAAAAGATTAGAAACCTACATGCGTACACACACAGGAAAAAAAAGGAAGAGGAAGATCTCATGGTTGAAAAATTCCAACATGTTTTCGGAGAGGGCAAGCTCCTGGAGGAGTGGTAACAGACACCACAGAGCTGTGAAGGAACGAGAAGACGCTGGGCGGGGTGGTGATTAAAATAAAATATGTCACTTATGGACTGGACTCCAGACTCCCCTCCTGGGAGTCATCTCTGACTCACTGTGTGTGCCTTTGAGCCAAGACACTTAGAAGTACTCTTGCCTCTTCTTCCAACTGAACAAGGAACACTGTGTTTAACATCTCTAGCTTCCACTTGGGGCTGTGGGGAGGTTAATTACTGTTTGAAAAGGTGTGTGAGCTGGTGGAATAAAAGATCCAAAAGGCAGGAGGTGGGTTATTGCCAGTCAAGTAACACTTTAAATCCCGTGATCCTCTCAGGTACCCAGAAGATTAGCAGTCAGGTTTCTAGTTGGGCGGCAGCAGGTGCAGCCTAATGCAGGGTTAGCCAAATGCTCACATGCACTGTAAGAACAGGGCAGGGGTGGTCCCACTGAGAAAACACAAATGGGTTTAATACTCCCAGCCAGGACCCCAGCCCAGGCATATCCTTGGGCAGACACTTCCTATAGGCCTAGTGACGTGTCCTCCTTCGGTCTCCCACTCGGTACCCTTATTCAGCCCCAGATCGGGAGCTTGTCTAAAACTCTCATCTAGAGCTCCTCACTGCCCTGCCTTGCTTCTACTTATCCAGACAAGTCCCATCTCCAGGTACTGGGAGCTCTGATGCCCTAGAGCTGCTGCTCAGAATGCAATGGTCTTTCCAGGATACAGAAATGTGGTACAATTTCATTATCTCCAATAAATTGATGGCGCTGGCAGTTGCAGCTACTTAAGAGGGACACCACAGGTGGATACACTCACATGCACACAATTTCAGGAACTTGCTGCTTGTGGGTTTGGATCTAATCTCTTTTCTGTGGCTTGGAAACCAAATGGGGCTAAAACTGTTCATCCATTCCTTCAGTTGTCTGCTTTCTTTCTTTGAGAAAATGAATTTCTTAACTCCAAAATGTAGCTTTAAAGACCACAATAATCATATGTTGAAAATCCACTCTGTAGGTCAGTCCCTGTCCTAGATTCTATGAAAAAGAAAACAAAGAAATACAACTGCTACCTTAGAGCTAGCTAGACTACACACACTCCTTTTAAAGATCTAAGCAGTCTTTTCTCCATAAAAGCAGGAACGATGTTGGTCTTATTTGCTACTGTATGTTACATTCATTCATCAAGTAAATGTTTACTAAGCACCTACTATGTGTCATGTCCTAATTCAAGCACTGGAGATACCACAGTGAACAAAGTGTCTATTTTCATGGAGCTTAGGTTCCAGTAAGAGAAATAGACAATAAGTAAATGAACAAATAAACCCATAATAAGGAAAGCAGTGAAAAGTGCTTAGGAAAAATAAAGACAGCATGGGACATGAGTGGTAGAGGATGTGATTTCACATGGATTCACCTGGGGAAATCGTTCTGATAAAGAGAAGTTCAACTGGAGACTTGAATTAGGCAAGGGAATGGGCCGCAGGAATATCTGGGAATAGACAGAGCTGTCAGCACAAAATCCTCAAGGGAGGAACAACCAACATCGATCGGTATGCTGGAGAACAGTAACGAGAAAATTGTCATAAGAGTGGAGTGAGCAAAGTTGGGGTACAGCCAGAAATGCAGGTTGGGGAGAGGGAGTGGCATAATCATGCAGGGCCTTTTAGATAAGGACTTTGTGTAATCTTCTCGTGGAAATAGAACACATGCAGAGAAAAGTACACATGTCATAAATGTACAACTCAATGAATTTTCACCCCCTGAACCCACCCATTTCAACGACCATCCTGACTGGGCTATGGATCACGGCCAGCAACCCTGAAGCCTGTCTCCTGCCTCCTCTGTCATTACCCGCGCCCCCCCCCCCCCCCGCCGCCAAAGGATAACTACTATCTCAGGAGCTATCACCATAGATTGATTTTACCTGTTTTTGAACTTCATGCAAATAAAATCATACAGTTTTACCCTTTGGTTTCTGGCTTTATTCCCTTAACGTTAAGTTTGTGAGATTTCTTTATGTCATTGTGTATAGTCATAGTTCTTTTTCTCTTTTTTCATTACAGGTAGTCTCTCTCTATATCGCGGTTCACTTATCACAGCCTCACTGTATCGCGGGATTTTTAAAAATATTATATTTAATTATTTATCGTGGATTTTTCGCTATATCGCGGGATTTTGCACGTATGTTGTTAAAGTTACGTAGGTTTAAGGGTGTAGAATAAACGTAAGGTTCCTACTTCGCGGGGTGGTCTAGAACATAATACCTGCGATAAGTGAGGGAATACTGTACTGTATACTATTGCGCTGTATAAATAAATCACAATTTACCTCTCCATTCTACCGCTGATCAACATTTGGGTTGTTTTCAGTTCGGGAGTTATTTCAAATAATATTGCTATGAGTAGTCTCGTCTGTGTCTTTGGAACCCATGAGCGTGCATTTCAGTTGAATGGATACTCAGGGGCAGCATCATTGGGCATAGGTTTTGCTTCTGCAGACGCTACCAAACTGTGTTGGAACTTTGCTTTTATGTTGTTGTTATTGTTTAAGATTTGATTCCTTTACTTTTAGAGCGAGGAGAAGGGAGGGAGAAAGAGAGGAAGAGAAACATCGATGTGCGAGACATACTTCAACTGTTGCCTCTCGCACGCCCCCAGCTGGGGACCTGACCCGCAACCCAGGCATGTGCCCTGACTGGGAACCGAACCGGTGACCTTTTGTTCTGCAGGCTGGTGTTCAAGCCACTGAGCCACACCAGTCAGGGCGGGACTTCACTTTTTGAGGGGAAAGGGAAATCATTGGAAGGTTTAAAGTAGAGAACTCACATAATCCGGCCTACCTTTTTAAAGACTACCTGCTAGAAAAATTTTAAGATTATGTTTTTAAAACGTTCACCACATGAAATAAAACCCAAGCTCACCAGTGACAGCATGAAAAGCATGACTCCACATTTCTATCTCTAGCCAGGACCTCTATACTGAACCACAGGTCCATGTCTCCAAAGCCCACGTAACAGCTCCACGTGGATGTCCAATGGGCTCAAACTTTCTATGGCCAAAACCAAGCCCTGGGCCAGCTCCTCTCACAGGGTTCCCCATTGTAATTAATGGCAGCCCCATTCTTCCGTTTACTTGGGCTGAAAACATAAGTGTAATTGATATTATCTTTGTTTCCTTGTATTTTTCACACCCCATATCCTGTCAGCAGGTCCCGAGAGCTCTATCTACAGAATCTTCTAGAATCACTATTTACCACACCCCCTGTTACTACCTTTCTAGGCCACCATTATCTCTCCCCTAGACTGTCGCAGTCCCCTCCTGAGTGGTCTGCTAGGTTTCCCATCCTATCCTCACCTTCCTCAGGCTACTACCCGTGCAGCTTCTCAGGAGATCCCGTTCCAACATAAGTGAGATCTTGTCACTTCTCTATCAAAGCTCCACATCACAGGGTGTGGGGCACTAAAGTCCATACTACCACTCACAGTGTGGTGTGGCTCCTTCAGACCTCTCTGGCTTTAACACCTGTGCCTCTCATCTCCTCTCTCTTCTCCTGTCCACCAAACAGCCCATGCGTGCTCCCGCCTCAGGGCCTTTGCACTTGCTGTTCCCTCTGCCTCACATGCTCTTGTCCACACTGCTGGCTCCCTTTCTTCCTTCAGGTCTTTCCTCAAAATTCCCTTTCCCAGGAAGGACGTCACCAGCCACCTGGTTTAACGTCTCACGCTCCCTTTCATACCCAACATTTTATATTTGTTTCCCCAGCTTTGTTTTCTCAGCTTGGCATTTATCACTATCTTACATGCTATAATGCTTTATATTTTTTATCTTATTTATCAGCTGTCCCTCCCAGTGAACGTAATAGCTATGAGGACATTGATTTTTATGTTTTGTTTACCACCGTAGCCCTGTATCTAGAATAGGACTTGGCATGTAGTAGGTACAATAAATATTTATTGTATGAATGAATGAACGGATGGATGGGTCCTGGCCCCAGACTCATCCATTACCTGTGCCTGAGAAGCAGCAGTTTCTAAGCACCTCCAGTGAGTTCAAGTTGCCAGTAGGAATATGTTCCTTCTGTACTCTCCCTTGCTGGCGTGCAGGGACCTGGGAAAAGCAGAGATTCTGATTGATATCTCTGACGGGGAAGGAAGATGGGATTAGGTACTAGAAATGAGAGGAAGGATGTCTCCGCCCGTCTGCTTCCAGCAGCAGAGGCAGCGATCTGCCTGGCAAGTTGCCTGCTCCCAGAAACAGGATGTGTCCGGAGAGGAAGTGACTGCAGACGTGGTTCAGGGGGAAATACCCTGTGCTTGAGACAGAACACTTGAGGCTAGTCATTCTGGAGCCTTCCAAGGGTCCATTCCTGGGGGATGAGTAAATTCCGCTGCACGGTCCTGTGGTGGCTCAGTCTGCATCTCGGGGAATTTGCAGCCCAACCCTAAGACAGAGCAGACAGGTGTTTCCTCCTTTGGGGTTCCCAGTTTGGGTGACTGGATGCTGATGGGAAGAAGATGCTCAGTGCCAAGCCCACAGCCAGGCCAGGCGGGCTGTGACATTAACCTGCCTGTGGACCAGCATCTCCCTGGGACGATGTGAGTGAGGAAGTGAGTGCTTGGCAAGGCAGCAGGTTCTGGTGCTGTGCCTGCCACTGCAGAGCAGAATAGTCGGGGCCAGAGAGAGAAAAGAGCATCTGTGTTTAAGGCTCTGCAGCAACTGTCAAAGGGGGTAGCTCTCTAGCAGGTCCTTTGACCAATCTCGTCTGCCTTGATTTGAGGTCAGAGGTGAGACTGTCTAGAAAGCCGCTGCCCAGGGTTCTGTGGGAAGCATGCTTCCCCCGGGAGTGGGCGAGGAAGCAAGCCTGGCCTGGCCGAGCCCTGGGACCTCACACTCAGGCACTGCAGCAGAGGGATCACCTGGCTTTATTAAGGTTCTTCAGCCTCAAAACCACAGAGGCCATGGCCTGAAGTCTTATTCTGCAGCCAGAAGAGAGAAAGACAGTTCCTACAGACTCTCCACAGTAGCTCTGCCTTGGTGGGCTCTCAAATTCAGACTTTGCATTATGGCCAATAGGCATTAATGCCATAAAACCCATACCAGGAAACTTTTGATGAAAAACAACTTGGCTGTTTAAAAAAAAACAAAAATAAAAAAACCACAAACCCAGTACTCAGCATGGAAATGGCAGATGCATCTATTCAAGTTCCCAGAAGAACAGAAAAAGCAAGAAAACCCTCCCAACACTCTGCGTGACCACAGAAATCTCCAGACAAGCTGTGGGCCTTAGGTTTATGGTGCAATGCAGTAGGCAGCTCAAAGTTGGAAAGGTTATTTATGAGCATTACAATTATTATAATAAAAGCTGCAGTATTTTTGTTCTTCCTCTCTGAAAACCAAAACAAGCAACTTTAACCTTGTTTATGATAAGAGGTTAAAGACAGCCTGCTGCTTCTTACGTCTTTATTTACAGAAAAGAGCTCACACGGGACAAACCATCCTGCAACCTGCTTTTTTTGCTTAAGCAATTGATGGTGAGCTCATATATGCATTGATGTATATACATCGACATCCTCCCATGTGCTTCCTATCAACTAAGAGACTAAGGGGTCTTCCTCAGTGGAAGAGGTGGCATTCTCTTGGGATGGCCTGGAGGCCGGCCCAAAGCAGATATCCCATCTGCTAAGTGCTCTGCTACACGTTCCCACACCAGGAGCCTGACACCTCAGTAATTTCTCATGTGAAGCAGGAACTGGCCCATCTTTGTCTGAGCCCCCTCTTCTGTGTGACAGTCAAAAAGGTGAGGAGAACCCTGGCTGGTGTGGCTCAGTGGATTGAGTGCCAGCCTACGAACCAAAAGGTCGTTGGTTTAATTCCCCGTCAGGGCACATGCCTGGGTTGCAACCAATGTTTCTCTCCTTCTCTTTCTGCCTCACTTCCCCTCTCTCTAAAAATAAATAAAGTCTTTAAAAAAGAAAAATAAAAGTGGGAAGAAAAAAGAATAAAAAGGTGGGGAGGGTGCCTCCTCTTGGCTGTCTTGAGCTTCCCGCTCCTGCAGCTTCCCCCCATCTTGCTCCAACCTCACTTTTTCCTTTCTAGACGCTGGACATGAAAGGCAAAGTCACTGTCACCCGGGCAGAGGGAACAACCCTCCCAGTTTGCCTGAAAGTGAGAGGGTTTTCCCAGGACATGTAACTTTGAGTTTTAAAACCAGGAGAGTCCCAGTAAAACCAGGAGGGTTGGTCATCCTATTCCCAGAATTCTGGTGTTGGGGGGTGTGGTCAACCCTGACTAAGTTGCTGGAGATCCCCTTTTCGCAGATCCACCAAAGTCAGGCTGGAAGTTTCCAGAAGGCACACTCAGAGATTCTCATTGACTGAGCCTGCTTAGGTCCACCCTGGAAACAATGGCCAGTTCAGGTCATGGGTGCCTGGGAGGCAGAGGAGAGCCATCTGCCGGGAAGGGGGTCAGCTCAGGGTGCTGACCACTTCCCCCTCTGCAAAGCTTTCACATGTCTGGCGCCAGCCACAGCTTCTCTCCCGATTCTCCAGTTTGTCACTCCGTGAGGTGGCTCCCAGGCCCTCCCCCATCCCAGTCCGTGGGATCAGGAAAACAATCAGCCCAGGAGAAGACCTGAAGCTTTTCCACCCACCTGAGTGTTAGCATCCTCAAAGGAGCTGGGAAGCAGTCAGACCATGCCCGGAGGAGCCCTAACAGGCAGGAGCGACTCCACTCGGAGAAATACCGCTATGCTTAAACCAATGGGTAATTTTTAATCAGGAAAACCCACAATATGGACATGGATTTCTGGATGTTCTGTGGTGCAGTTATTGTACTTTTTTTCAGCTTAACAATTGGACCAAATAACTTCAAGTTAAAGGAATGTCCCCTGAAAATATAATGAGCTTATTATTTAAAAATGTAAGTAGCATATACTTTAAAAAATAAATAATTGAATAAATAAGTGAATGGAAAACAAAAGCCCAGCTCTCATGCCGAAGAATTCCTCATACCTTATGTAAGTACTCCACACTCAAGGAGGGTGAGCGGAACTCCCTGGACCTCCCTGGTCCTTACACCTGGCTGTGCATCGTGACTTCCGTACAAAGAGTACAGTCTGGAAAGTCGGGGGAAAGAGCAACCTGATAGTAGAGAAACCCGATGGACGTGACCTCAGCCAGGTGACTCCAGAAGAGAGTGTCCTGCTTCCTGGCTGCTGGCACACTGCAGAACTGCGGGGAGGCAGTCTGCTGAGGCTCACAAACCTTGAATTTGAGTTCCACTCTGACCTCTGTGTGTCCTTGGGGCAGTCACATAACCTCATTGAGAGTTAGTTTCCTCATCTGTAAGTGGGAAGAGGGTTAGAATGTGATATCTGCCCCCAGGGGCCAGCTTGGAGTGTGGGGCACAGCTCAGCTCAGGGTCATGCTGTTACCACCCCCTCTCCCAGGCAGTTGCCTCAGCCTCCTGTTCACCCATTCCTTCTCCATGTCACCAAGGTCATAGGCCTTTCAGACCCTCTCAGTCTATTTGGTTAGGGGGGTGGTTTGCACAAAGCTTCGCTTGTTCACTTGAAGGACCCAGAGGGCACACTTTATAGAACACAATGTTCATGCCAGTGTCTCAGACCACAAACCCCAAGAGTCTGAATGCTGAGACACTCAGGAAGTCTAAAGGGTTCTCTCATCTTCACAGGCCCAGCCCAGCTCACGGGAATGGCATGCATCAAAAGGCAGGAAGTCCCTACAAGTCTGTCCCATCAAGCCACCAGACGCTGGTTACCTTTATGTGGCTGCACAAGAGGTTGAGTTCTCAGGGAGGGGTGAGGTGATCTAGGACCTCCAGAGCGGGGGTGGAACTCATGCTTGAGAAGCGAGGCCACCACAGGAAGCCAGGCTCCGCGCCCCCCCCACCCCCACCCCCCACCCCGTCTCCCTCACAGAAAGAGGGACTCACAGTTGGGGCCTCAGCTCCCTTATGGGATAAGCGGTATTTTGATTCCTGTTTCCTTCCCTCTCTGTTTTCCTTTGTTTCCCCACACATTCTCCAAGGAAATCTTAAATATATACTGCAAACCCCAGGAACAAGCACCCCCACCCCGAGAAACACAAAGAAGGGGTGGCCTTCCGTCAAGATCTGATGCACCCAAAGCAGGGGCAGTCCTGGCCGTAGCTCTCCCCCTGCTGGCTGTGCCTCACCGCATGGCACAATTACTCAGTGAACAGCAGAGGGGAGTGCTGGTCAGACTACTGACTTGGGATCTGCCGTGATGGCCAATCGATCACAGGGTTCCCGGGAAGTAAGCAGGTGAGAAACCCGTTAAGTTACTCCTTGACATGGAAGGAGGAACAAATTCCAGGTCTGGTGGGCAGAAATCTAACCTGAGTTGCCATAATAGGGATTCATGTCCTCCTGTGCAGTCCCTGGACCTCCAGGTCCCAGTGACCGAGGGAGAGGCCAAGCCCTTCTGAGAACAGATCTGCAATGCAATCAACTGTCCGCAATGAATGTTTCCCCACCCCCTCTATAGAGGGACCCGGGGTCACGTACCAGGGTGGCTGCGCACTGGAGAAAAAAATACACCCAGACATTTTAGGCTTTCTTATATATTGGCTCTGAATTGATGTCTCTGAAAACCCAAAATATCGCCATGGTGTACTGGTCAAAATAAGAGTATATGGTCACCCTGGCTGGTGTGGCTCAGTTGAATGAGTGCTGCCTGCAAACCAAAGGGTTGCTGGTTCAATTCCCAGTCAGGGCACATGCCTGGGTTGCGGGCCAGGTCCCTAGTTGGGAGTGCACAAGAGGCAACCACACATTGATGTTTCTCGCCCTCTCTTTCTCCCTCCCTTCCCCTCTCTTTAAAAATATAATCTAAAAATAAAAATAAATAAAATCTTTAAAAAAAAAAATTATGGAGAGCACGTGCAAATGGAAACGACCCAAGTATAGTGTCCGGTAGTTATTTCTCTAGTCCCTGAATGTATACAAGGAAGACATACACTTAGTGCGGTAGGCAGAATGACAGTCCCCCCAAAGGTGCCTACATCTAATCGCCAGAACCTGGGAATATGTTACATTACACTGTCAAAGGAGAATTAAGGTAGCAGATGAAATTAGGTTTGTTAATCAGATTACCTTAAAACAGAGAGATCATCCAGATAACCTGGTCCCAATGCAACCACAACTGGCCTTAAATGTGAGAGTCAGAAGAGTCATTGTCAGAGTGACATGATGTGAGAAAAGCTCAACCAGCCATTGCTGGCTTTGAAGATGAAGAGGCCACAAGCCGAAGAGTGCACAGGGCCTGTGGGAGCCAGACAAGTCACGAAGATGGATCCTCCCCTAGAGCCTCCAGGAAGAAACGCAGCCCTGTTTCACCTTGATTTTAGCTCAGTGAGACCCACATCACATGTCTGATTTCTAAAACTGTGAGATAATAGGTATGTGCTGTTTAAGCCACCAAGTTTGTGGTTATTTGTCACAGCAGCCATGGAATATTAATACACCTAGTGAAGGGCAGAATCCCATGGTGTTCTCTGTTCCATACAGTGAGGATATTGTAATTGGAATGACCAAGTACAAGGTGTTAAGTCCAGAAGAGTGAGAGGAGAAATGACAGGAAAACAGGCCGTGAGTTTTAAAAGTTGACTTGGACAGCTGCAAACAGACAGGCTGAGCCCATGGCGGTGTCAGCCCCGAACAACAACAGCAAGGCAGGGGTTTTTAGGGGACAAGGGGAGAGGGAGTGGAAGGGACTCTGCAGATGGCTGTGGGGCAGCTGGCCCTGAGAACAGAGAAGTTACTAGAACAGAAAAGTTACTAAATTCTTGCCAACAGACTAAGGTATCTCTGAAGGACACAGGCAGCCTCTGGCGTCAGCTGTGCATCTAACACCTAGCTACGCTCCAGAAAAGCACTTTTCCCCTGTGCCCATCAGTGAAGAAAATCAAAAGCAGGGGTCAGTACAGATGATCTTTTGTCTTCGGGGCCCATCAGCTATTTTCCTCCCATCGCAATCTAGTCCAGAAGGCTTTGATAATCTTGATACCCCACAGAATGTCACCCTGGTCCATTACATTGATGAACTGTACATAGTAATCACCTTAGATGTCTTCGTAAGTTATATGCATCTAGATAAACTCCACAGGTTTTCAAAGCCTACCATATCATGAATTGTTTAGGATCTAGCAGGCTGGAGCACGTCAGAACATCCCTTCTAAATTAAGGGACAAGTTGTTGTACTTTGCGTCAACCGCCATGAAGAAAAGGTGCGACCCTGGGGGACCTCTGAAGTTTGGAGATGGCCTATATCACATTTGGGCATGCTACTCTGCATCACCTGCAAGGCCACCAGGGTTGATGGGGCCTAGGATAAGAGAGGGCTCAGTAATGGTCCATTCAGGCTGTCAACTTAACTGGGCTAAGGGATGCCAGAGAGCTGATAAAACATGATCACGGGGTGTGGCCATGAGGGTGTTTCCAGAAGATTAGCATTTGAGTCTGAGGAGAGAAGATGCCTTCACCAGTGAGAGTGGGTGTTAACCAATTCACGGAAGGCCTGACTAGAACAAAGAGGCAGAGGAAAGATGAGTTTGTCCTCTCTGCTTGAGCTGAGACATCAGTTCTCAGGCTTTTGTACTCAAACTAGGGCTTACGCCAATGGCTCCCCTGGTCCTCAGGCATTTGGGTTTGGCCTTGAACTACACCCCTAGCTTTTCTGCGCTCCCAGCTTGCAGATTGCAAATCGTGGGACTTCTCAGCCTCTGTAACTTCACGAGCCAATCAATCCCTCCTAATAAATCTCTGGCTACCTAGCTCTCATCTACCTCCTATTTCTCAGTTTCTCTGGAGAACCTTGACTAATACACACCTTTGTAAATAATGTCTTTATGAAACTCTCACCAAATTACCCAGTTTGACTGTGCCCTCTGTTTCCAGGGAAGACCCTAACGAATATCAATAGCTAACACTTACACACAGCGCATTTTACATGCCGGGCATTGGCATAAGAACTTTACATACACCAGTTCATTTCACCCTCTGAAGAACGCTGTGAGGCAGCTACTGTTCTTCTCCATGATTTATGAATGGGGAACTGAATCAGCCCAGGAAAGTTAAGTAACTTACTCAAGATCATACAGCTACTGACCTATGGAAGCTGGTTTCAGAATCTATGCTCATAACCACTGTGCTAAACTGCCTTCCTTAATAATCAAGCTGGCTAGCAGTCACAAGAGTGTTTATGATTGCAGTAGGTATTTCTCATTCTTTTTGGCCACCCAACATCTGAACCTTCTTCCTGTACATCTGGGATTCAAGCACATGACCTGGACTCAGCCATTCAAAACCATTTGGCCCAGAGTTGCAGGGGCCATGAGCAACTCCTTCTCAAGTGGCACCGGATCTGTTTCCGGGGTAGCTGTGGCAGTGCTGCTGATGGAGTCACTGGTGTTTAGCGCCCGACGGGTCCGTGATGCATCTAGAACGCAGAGGACCAGTTTTCTGAGAAACGCCACTTCCTCCCCAGGAAGCGTTTTTCTACCTCAGTCAGCTGGAGTTGATTCCTGTGTCCTGCCACCAGGAACTCTGATTGGTATTATTGTTTTTCCTTTATTTCTCTATGTTTGACATCTTTCCTAACAAAGAAAATGAATGTAACCCATTACATCAACAGACTAAGGAAGAAAAATATAGGCTCACCTCAATAAAAGCAGAAAAAGCATTCAATAACACTCAACATGTGTAGGTAATAGTAATAATAAACTCATAGAAAACTAAACTAGCTGCCAACTTCCTTAACCTGATGAACATGTTCAGAAAAAATAATGAAAATGCAGAAGCACTGTGACCAGAAGCAAGAAATGAAAGTCCACTGGCACTACTTGTATTGATCATTCTACTGGAGCACCTGGGCAATGCAATAAAGAGAAATAAATCAGGAGGTATCAGAATTAAGAAGGAAGAGACAGACAGCATTTATTTGCAGAAAATATGATATCTACATAGAAAATTCCAAGAGAATCTTTAGACAAAAGACTAAATTTAGAAGATTTCAGAATGGTGTCTGGATATAATATCAGAATACAAAAACCTGACGGCATTCCTAGACAGTGGAATAACCAATTCGAAAAATTTTTTATTTACTGTATTTTAAAATTTAATTTAATTATTTTAAATAGTTCATTTTATTGTACTTTTCCATTACCATTTATCCCTCTGAAAAATTCTATTTACAATAGCAACACAAGTCTAAGATACTTAGGAACCAATCTAACAAAATATGTCTAAAACCACTATGGAGAAAATCTCCCAGTATTATTGAAGGATTTAGGAAGAAAATTTATGTCCAGCAATGGAGAAATATAACCCCTTCAGAGATGAGAAGGCTCAATATTGTAAAGATGTCGGTTTCCCCAAAATTGATCTACAACTTACAATCTATAATGCAACTTTAACGAAAATACAAATAGGTTTTCTTATCAAACTTGATTAAAAAAAAAAAAAAGCTAAGAAATATTTGAAGAACAATGAAGCAGGACTTGCCTTCCCAAAAGCTGCAATCATATAATAATTAAGACAGTGTGGTATCTGTGCAGGGAGAAACCAAAAGACCAGTGGAATAGAATCGAGGCCAGAAACTGACCCGTGCAGTATGAAAACAATATGCAGCAGAGGGGACATTACAAATCAGTGAAAAGAGGACTGCACTATTCAAAATTGCTGGAAGAATTCATTATCCAAATGGGAGAAAATACTTAGATCCTTACCTCCTAGCATACACAAAAATAAATTCTAGAATAATCAGAGACCTAAATGTGGAAGCAAAACTTTAAAAGATTCAGAAAAAAAAAATGTACCTTATCCTTATAGCATTGGGTAGAAAAAAATTTCTCAAATAAGACACAAATAGAATAAACTATAAAATTTTTAAAAATAATAAAAACTCCTGCATCAAAAGAAAGAAAGGAAAATAAAAGACTACAGTCACAGAGACACTAACACCACAGATTTTAGTGGCCATTTTCAGAAGCTATAAGGAACTCCTATTAAAGTAAGAAGAAAATGGTAAACAAACCAAGTGGAAAATGGGCAAAGAATTTTAACAGGAAATTCAGAGAATGGTCAGAGCCCGTGGAAAGAGTCCCCAAACTCATTAACAGGGAAATGCAAATTAAAATGACCCTGAGAGATCACTTTACAGCCTTCACATTGGCAAGAGTTTAAAAGATTGACAATGTGAAGTGTTGGCAAAGATGTGCACAAATAGGAACTCCCACACACTGATGCTGAGAGTGTAAATTGGTACAACCACTTTGAATGACAAGTTGGCCATAGCTAGCAAACTCAGTGGTGAACAAATCCTTCAATCCAGCAATTTTGCTTCTGGGTATACACCACATATATACACAAGAATGCCCACTGCAATTCTGCAAGACAAAAAACTGCAAACAATTTAAATATCCATCAAAGAAGTCTATAAATAAATGGCAGTGGAAATGTACAAGAAATACCATGCAGGAGCTTTAAAAAAAAAAAGTCAAATAAAATTACATGTATCACCATGAATAAATTTCAAAAACATAAACTTGAAAGCATAATGAAGTATAATGTCTACATGATGTAATTTAAACAGCTAATAAATAGCTCAAACAACAATTTATATGTATTATTTGTAGATGCTGTATATGTTGTAAAATTAAGAATACATCACCAAAACTCAGGAGAAGGGAGGGAAAGGAACAAGATTGGTGAGCATTACACAGCAGGAGAAACAGTAATGAACTCTACCTGTAATCCTTCATACTTTAAAAATAAGCCAAAAACTCAGAAGCAAATTTGGCAAAATGATAAACATTACTCAGATAGATAGTAGGTACAAAGAATACTGTAAATAAACTCTGAACTCTTGTTTGAAATATTTTATGATTTTTAAAAATGGAATCTTTTTTGCATAAATTGACAAGCTGATCCTAAGATTCATACAGAAATGGAAGGGACACAGACTAGCAAAATAATCTTATTTTATTTTTATTTTTTATTGTATTTTTTTCCATTACCATGTATTCCCCCTTAAACCCCCTCCCACCAGCAATCACCACACTGTTGATTATATCCGTGAGTCCTTTGTCCTTTTTGCTCAATCACTCCACCCCCTTAACTGCCCTATAGCTGTTGGCCTGCTCTCTGTCTATGAATCTGTTCCTATTTTGCCTGTTAGTTCAGGTTGTTCATTAGATTCCACATATAAGTGAAATCATATGGTGTATGTATGTCTTTCTCTGATTGGCTTATTTCACTTAGCATGATGTTCTCCAGGTCCATTCATGCTGTCACAAAGGGTAAAATTTTCTTCTTTTTCATGACCAAGTATTCCACTGTGTAAATGTCCCATTGTTGTTTTATCCACTCATCTACTGATGGACACTTGGGCTGCTTCCAGATCCTGGCAATTGTAAATAATGCTACAGTGAACATAGGGGTGCTTATGTTCTTTTGAATTAGTGTTTTCAGTTTCTTTGGATATATTCAGATATGTACTTATTTTTTTAAATTGGAGGATTCACACTTCCCAATTTCAAAACTTACTACAAAGCTATAGTAACCAAGACAGTGCAGTATTGGCATAAGTGTAGACATATAGATCAATGGAATAGAATTGAGAGCTTGAAAACCCTTGAGTTTATGACCAATTGACTTTTGACAGGGGTGCAAAGACAATTCAGTGGGGAAAGATTAGTCTTTTCAAGAAACAGTTTTGGGACAACTGGATATCAAGAAAGAAAGAAAGAAAGAAAGAAAGAAAGAAAGAAAGAAAGAAAGAAAGAAAGAAAGAAAGAAAGAAAGAAAGAAAGGAAGGAAGGAAGGAAGGAAGGAAGGAAGGAAGGAAGGAAGAAAGAAAGAAGCGAAAGAAATCGAACCCCCTACCTCACGCCATATACAAAAATTAACTCAAAATGGACCAATGACCTAAATGTAAGAGCTAAAACTACAAACTTAAGGAAAAAATACAGACATAAATCTTTGTGACTTTGGATTAGACAATGATTTCTGAGCTATGACAACAAAAGCACACACAATAAGACAAAAATAGATAAATTGGATTTAATCACAATTTAAACCATTTGCTTCAAAGGACACTATCAAGAAAGTAGAAAGAGCCCTGACCAGTGTGGCTCAGTTGGTTGGGCGTCATCCCACAAAGCAAAAGGTCACGAGTTCAATTCCTAGTCAGGGTACATGTGGGCATTGCAGGGTCAGTCCCTGGCCAGAGCGTGTGCAAGAGGCAACCAGTCAATGGTTCTCTTTCATGTCGATGTTTCTCTCCCTTTCTTTTTGACATTTCTCTCCCTCTCTTTCTCTCTCCCTTCCCCTCTCTCTAAAAATAAATAAATGAATTCTTTAAAAAAAACAAAAGTGAGAGCATCAGTGATGGCAGCAGTAGGAAGAGGGTAAACAAAACTAAGAAAGTGGAAAATACAACCTATAGAATGGGAGAAAATATTTTCAAATCATATATCTGATAAGGGCTTAGTATTCAGAATATATAAAGGGCACTTACAACTCGACAATAAAATGACAAATAATCCATTTAGAAAGTGGTCAAAGGATCTAAATAGACATTTCTCCAAAGAAGATAGACCAGTGCCAATAAACACTTGGAAAATGCTATCATCATCAATAGTCATTAGGGAAATGCAAATCAAAAGCATGAGATACCACCTCACACCCACTAGCTGGCTATACTCAACTGGATGGATAACGAGAAGTATTGGCGAGGACGTGGAAGACTGGAACCCTCGGGCATTGCTAGTGGGAATGTAAATAGTGCGGCTACCTTGGAAAGCATTTGACAGTTCCTCAAAAATCTTAAACGTAGAGTCGCCCTACAACCCAGCAGTTCCACATCTAGCTATATACTCAAGAAAATTGAAAACACGTCCACATAAAAACTTGTACACAAGCATTCACCGCAGCAGTATTCATAACAGTCAAAAAGTGGAAATAACCCAAATGTCCATCAACTGTTAAATGGATAAACAACAGAACATTATTTGGCAATAAAAATGAAGACCCAACAGATCCTACAACATGGCCGAATGCAGAAAGCGTGACGACGACACAGAAGTCCACATAGTGCCTGATCCTGTTTGGATGACATGTGCAGAATAGGCAGATTGGACAGAGAAAGCAGATGAGTAGGTGTCTATGGCTGGAGAGGAAGGGTATATGGTATGGGGTTTCTTTTTGGAGCAGTGAAATGTTCGGAAATTGGATCATGGTGATGATTGCATAACTGTAAATATACTAAAGTACTGAATCATACACTTTAAAAAGGTCATTGTCATGACACATGAATTATACTTCAGTTTAAGAAAACACATTGAAGCAGGGTGGGGAGAAGCAATGAGGGGGGGGAGTGGGACAACTGTAATAGAAAAACAAAAATTTGTAGTGGGGGGGAAAAAAAAGAAAGCAAAATAAATAAATGAGCCAGCAAAACACCCCCACCCCCCAAAAAAAGGAGAAAAAAAGAAAACACATTGAAGATCTTACGCTGGAGTTGGGGGCCTGCTCTGTCCCACACCCCCATCCCACCCCATCACCTACCCTGCCCCACCGCGTCTCCAGGAGAGAGTGCAGGACAGCACATGGGAGTGTGACTTGGAGGTTGTCAGGTGCTCGTGCTCCCACGAAGACCACGAGGAAAGGAAGCTGGACCCCTGTGTCAGAACCCAGTTTTATAGGCTTCGGTGTGGCACCAGGCGTGTCTGCCAGCTAGCCCTGGCCCGTGCGGCTCATTTGGTTTGAGCGCCGTCCTGCGCGCTGAAAGGTCGCGGTTCCCTCCCCAGTCGGGGCGTGTACAGGAGGCAAATGATCGATGTTTCTCTCCCTCTCCCTCCCTCTCTCTCTAAATCAATAAATGTATCCGCGGGTGAGGATGAAAAAAAAAAAAAAAAGGTAAAGTGTTTGCCCCTTTACCCTACAGCCAAGCAAAACGCATGCTTGACAGGAAACAGATGTGCTCTGGGGTGAATGTGACGGTTTAAAAAGTTACTGATGGTTGTGACCTGCACGGTCGCTTCCAATGTACGGACAAGACTGCCACGGTCATGTCACAGTGAATGGCGGTAGTCTCTCCACGTGCATTCAGTCTCACTCATTTTGCAGGTAGATCTGAATATAGTTTTATTTCAAATACCAAACATATTTGTAAATAAAATGTGCCTGTTATCCATGTGTACATTTGTTTACTTACTTATCCACCTAACAAATAGATGCACCTAACAAACAAGTAGCCACTACTTGCCAGGCACTGTTCTGGGCCCCGGGAGGACAAGATGAACAAAAGAGAAAGAACCCCGAGTCTGATGGAGAGTACATTCTAATCAGGGAGACCGGGGTGGCGAGCTCTAACAACCTCTGCAGCCCCCAAACAAGCACAGACATTCAGAGGTGGGAACAAGCGTGGCGCATCAGAGCCACAGCAAGGAGGCTTATGTTGCTGGAACAAAGTGAAGGAAGGAGATGCAGTTGGGGGACACGTGAAGTGCCGGTCATGGAAGCTTCCAGGCGGGTGCCAGGTGCTAGCTATGCTAGATGCTAAGTGCTAAGTGCCAGGTGCCAGACATGGGAGCTTCCAGGCAGGTGCCAGGTGCCAGCCATGGGAGTTTCCAGGCAGGGAAGTCATGTGTTCTGCTTTGTATTAAGAGGCTGAAGGTGACTGTCACGTGCAGAGGATAAAGTGTAAGGGGACAGGAACAGAGGCAGGAGAATGGCACAGATAAAAGTCAGATGGAAACACAGCCAATGCTCAGTGAAAGGACACACCTTTTTATTCTTCTGTACGGTTCAGACCCAGTACAATGAGCATGCGTTAATTTAGATTAGAATAAAGATGTTTTCAAAGGTAACCGCCCACTGTGGACCCTAGTGCACTGCTTGTGGAAATACAAAATGATGTAGCCACTGTGGGAAACAGTATGATGGTTCCCCCAAAAGTATAGCATAGAATTGCCATACGACCCAGCAATTCCACTGCTAGGTATGTACCCCAAAGAACGGAGAGCAGGGATTTAAACAGACACTTGTACACCACTGGGCACAGCAGCATTATTCACGATGGCCCAAAGGTGGAAACAGCTCACACATCCATCAACAGGTATGATCCATGAGTGTCTGTGTGTTTGTAATGGAATATTATTCAGCCTTAAAAGGAATGAAATTCTAATACACGCTATAACATGCATGAAACTGGAAAGCATAATGCTAAGTAAAATAAGCCGGATACAAAAGTGGAATTATATGATTCCACTTATATGAGGTACCTAGAATAGGCAAATTAATAAAGACAGAAAATATAATAGGGATTAACAGGCACCAGGGAAAGGGGAATGGGGAGTTACTGTTTAATGAGTACAAAGTTTCTATTCGGGATGATGAAAAGTTCTGGGAATGGTTAGTGGTGATGGTTCCACCATGTTGTGAATGCACTTAATGCCAATTAATTATATTTTGTACACTCAAAAAATTATGTATATTTTACAATTTAAAAAAATAAACTAAAAAAGAAAAAAAAAGAAAACAAGAACAAGAAGATAACCACTCAGGAACAGGCAAGAGACAAGTCCCCTTTCCCCACACTTATTAGAGAAGGGTGACATTTATAGATGGTAAAGAGAGCCCTGACCAATGTGGCTCAGTTGGTTGGGTGTCCTCCTACAGACCAAGAGGTTGTGGGTTCAGTTCCCAGTCAGGGCACATGCCTGGGTTGTGGGTTTGTTCCCCAATCAGGGCCTGTGCAATAGGCAACTGAGTGATGCTCTTCTCCCTCTCTTCCCCTCTCTCTGGAATCAATAAAAGGAAAAAAATTAAATAAAGCTGGTGGCGAGAAATCTGCATAAACGCCATCCAGAGAGCAGACACTGGGGTTGAACATACTTTTACAAGACAACGAGATCATATGTCTAAAACTCTCCTCTATTAAAAATAATCCTGCGATGTGGTCTAGAGCAGCACCATCCAATAGAAATACAATGTGAGCCACGTATCATTTTACATTTCTAGTAGTCACATTAAAAAAAAAAAACAGCAACAGATGGGATTCATTTTTACAAGATATTTTTTGAGCCAACCTACCCAAAACATCATCTCAGCTTGTAAAAAATATTAAAAAGTCATTAATGAGCTATTATACATGCATTATTTCTCCTGCAAAGTCTTCAGAAGCCAATGTGTGTTTTGCACTAGTAGCACATTTCAGTTTGGGCTAGCCACATGTCAAGCTCAAAGGCCACATGTGGCCTGTGGTTTCCGCACCAGACAGGTGAAGACTAGAATGAGGGGCGAGGGGTGAGGCTCTGAACCAGCACTCAGTCCCCGGCTTCTAGCCCAAACTCCACAGCTTAAAACCATGGGACCCGTGGAAAATGCCTTAAGAGTTGTGAATCTTGGTCCAAGTCCTGGGAAATTCCTAATAAAATGGTGTTAACAGCTCACCTGTGCATATCACAGTGTTAGGAGGAGACTCCAGCAAGCTAGCCTAAAATTAGAAAGGTTCACATAGTTGTGATGCCTGATTGAATCTATGTATCAGCCTCCAAAGGCAATATGCTGAAATTATAGTGTTAGGTAATAATAGTAACCATTCGCAAGACAAATACCTCTGTTCACGTGGACTCAGGGTGGGGTCGGGGGTGTGCATAGAGCGTAGAAGCTATGAAGTATCAGTAAATACCTCCCCAGTAGGTTTCTCCACTTACCACTAACTTACTGTATGTGAGACACAAGGAGCACAGTCATAATTGTTTTATAAGTCAATTTTCTTCCAGGCTTTAAGATGCAGTTTCTCAAAGGAAGGAGATCAGCACTTCCTTGTTTGTGAATTTATTTTTCAGGGGTGGGGCGATTTAAAGAGCCCAGGCCATTTCATGATGCTGTACACTGAGCCAGCCTGCAGGCCTCAGGCCCCAGTAGGGCCGACCACGAGCCAGACCCAGAGTAAGCTTCATCCCACGCTTCCTGTCGGGTCCGGCAGCCCGAGTTTCCTGGTGACCCTTCCCTGCACCCAGCTGATTCAAAGGCCTGGCAAGGCCTGGTGCCAACCAAGAAAATCTGAGGCAGCCAGGTTTGTTATTTCAAATCTTTAACCCTGTAGACTCTGTGTTTGGCAAATAAAGACAAAAGTTAAAACGAGGATGCATGTGACAGCGATGATTATAAGACAAGTAAGCAAAAATGCCTGTGTGACCTGCTTTCAAAATGCCACCTCCCTCAAAGGGAAATAATTTGACTACGATAGTAAAATAATAAAAGCCATAAGCAGTGGGAATGTAAACTGGTACAGCCATTCTAGAAAAGTTTGGCAGTGTCTTATCAAGTAACACACACACTCACCATAAGACCGAGCAATGACACCCCTGGGTGTTTATCCCAGAGAAATAAAAGCCGGTATTCATACAAAATCCTGCATATCAACGTTTATAGCAGCTTCGCTTGTAATAGCCATGCGTACATATGTAAAGGGATTTATAATAAAGAATCGGCTCACATGATGAGAGAGGTTGACAAGTCCCAAGATCAGCAGACAACAAACCAAATGAAGAAAGCCAACGTGTAGTTCCAGTCTGAGTCCAAAGGCCTGGGACCCAGAAAGAGCCGATGTATCAGGTGCAGTCTGAAGGCAGGAAAAAAAAAAAAAGTGTTCCAGCTCAAGACAATCAAATAGGAGGAATTCTCTTATTTAGAAGAGGGTCAGCCTTTTGTTCTGGTCAGGCTGTTTCCTGATTAGATGAGGCCCACCTACATTAGGGAGAGCAGCCTGCTTTATTCAGTCTACTGATTTAAATGTTAAACTCATCCAAAAACACCCTCACAGAATAAGGTTTGCCCAAACATCTGGGCACCCCATGGCCCAGTCAATCTGACACATAAAAGATCACAAGTCAAAAACTAGAAAAAAGTCAAATGTCCTTAAACTGGTGAGTGGATAAACAAACTGTGGTACATCCATTCAATGGAATATTATTCAGCACTAAAAAGGAATGCGCTATTGATACATGAAACAACTTGAGAGGTATTTCAGGTCTGTATGCTGATGGCTCAGCCCAGGGTCAGAGGTCCCAAAGTAAAGGGAGCTGCTTTCCCCTCTATACCTCACTTGAATTTAGAGGGTGAATGACTTCTCAGGGATGTGTGTCTTGTGCAGGGTGCCTCCCCTGACTCCCTCCAGGCTGAGCTAGGGGCCCCTCTTCAATGCTCATGCATCAACAGAGTTTATCAAGACTTCCCATATGGTTCTAGAATCACCAATGTATAATATATGCCATTGGTCTTGGAGCCCCGCACAAAACTTGGTCTGAGCAGGGGCTCTAGAAGTGTTTGTTGAGTGAATGAATGAATGAATGAATGAACTGCAAGAATCTAACACAGGGGCCAGGTAGACAACACAAATGAATGAGGGCGGGAGTGGTAACAGCAAGGCGCGGTGAGGACGAGAGTGGAACGAATGACGTGTGCCGGACCTGGAGGGGCAGCCACTGCTCAGCTCCAGCACGCACTGCCATGTGGGAATGTGGGAATGTGGGCCTTATCGCCACATCTGATTTTCCGAGAGAAGCCAAAATGCACACTTTTATGATGAGCTTCTGATTTTTTAATGTTGTAAACAAAATTTAAAAAATTTTTAATTAAGTGAAGGCCAAACAAAACACACATGTTTGGAACCTCTCCTCCAAAACGTCAGGATGTTTCTGATATGCTGACAGTGATTTTGCTGATAACTGCGAGGCCAAGATGTCACGGCAGGCAAAGGAGAGCCAGCGTCACGAACACCCGTGAGCCAGCTCCATCTGGGTGGCCTCTTCTGAGGCACGCCCCTGGGAGAGGCCCGAAGTGCAGGCAGGAGCTCTGAAGGCTGGAAGAGGGGAACAGATGGCCTTAGAACTGGTTTGGCTGTAGGATTCTCTATAACTTAACCCTCATGAAAAATGCACCTTTTTTGAATTATCTGATTATTTTCATCCTGGCACTAGAGGCACAAAGGCCAGACGATCTCATCTAATGGACAAAAGATGGTCTTGCCAGGTCTATTTGAAGAGGAGCTGCTTGCAGGAGACAGGGGGCATTTAAGACAAGACAGGACAGGGCGCGGCGAAGAGCCCACGGGTGGTGAATGAGCTCCGGCTGAAGGGCCGAATATGGATGGCAAGTCTCCCCACCTCCCACCGCCCACTTCAGCACCAGGGGCCTTCAGTCATCTCCTTCGCCAGACAGCTCTTCCTCTCAGACGCAGGAAATGGCACCAAGCTCAGCATGACTCAGTTTCAAATCCTCCTTCTACCATTTGCTGGCTTTGTGACTTTAGGCAGGTGACAGCTTTGGAATCCCAGTGTCTATACCTTCAGAATGTAACCAATACACATCAACATCACACACCCTTTTTTTTTTTTTTTTAAGATTTCATTTATTTCTTAGAGAGAGGGGAAAGAAGGGAGAGAGAGAGGGAAACTCTGGTATGTGAGAGAAACATCGGTCAGGTGCCTCTCGCACGCCCCCAACTGGGCACCTGGCCTGCAACCCAGGCACGTGACCTGGCTAGGAATGGACGACCTTTTGGGTCACAAGCCAGTGTTCAATCCACCGAGCCACACCAACCAGGGCATCACACACCTTTTGTTATGATACAGAGACTTCGTCTCTTTGGTATTGTTCCCCAGAATCTGCATCCCCAGTCTAATCATGAGAAAATATCAAGTGAGCTCAAATAATTGAGGAACATTATACAAAATATCCACATGTACCCTTCTAAAGTGTCAAGACAAAGAAAAACAAGGATGGATTGAGAAACTGTCCCATATCATGAAGGAGACTAAGGAGACACAACAATGCAGTATGGCATCCTGGATTGGATCCTGGGATGAATAACGTCATTGGTAGAACAACTCATGAGATATGAATAAATTCTGTACTTTAAAGATCATGAAACTTATAGCTCTTCTTCCTCATATCTCTTTCCCCTTCCTCTTCCCTTCCTGAGAAATTCAGTCCTAAAACTTGGGTGAGACAGAGCAAGGCAGAAGCCTGTCCACAGTGGTAGCAGATGGGGAGCTGTGCTGACCCAGGGTGGGTGCCCACCCAGGGGGGAACTCGGACATAAGGAGGCAGAGCCCAAGCAGAATGAGAAGAGTGTCCACATAGGACATGGCCTTGGATGCGGGCTAACGCATAGCTGTCAGAGAAGGGAGTGACAAAGACAGAAAGGGAGAAGCTGGAACGAGCCCTGTGGGGTGAACATCAAATCTATCAGTGTAAACTCAAGGGTTTCAGTATATACAGAGAGATATAAAAATAATTATAGAGATGAGTGTTTAATAGGTGTAGAGTTTCAGCTTTACAAGATGAAAAGAGTTCTGGAGATGGTGGTGGTGGTGGTGGTGGTGGGTGTACAAACAGCGTGAATGTACTGAATACCACCAAACTGTATACTTAAAAATGATTAAGATGGTAAATTTTATGTTGTGCATATTTTACCACAATTTTTAAAAATAATAAACAAACAGACCTAAGTAATTGTGTGCAGTGTTGTGTGTGTGTACATACCTACATTCCAAGCTCTGTCCACTGAGAGGGCCTGGGAGGCCTCGCTCTAACAGCAATGAGCACATTCAGTATCCAGATCTTGACTTCTAAGTACCATTTTGCTAAATCAAACCAGGTTCTTTGGAGAGATGGCTGATTCCAGGGCTGGGACAGGAAAAGTACAAGATGAACCTTGAACAACTGATGCTAGAAAGCTCAGAGAATGATGGGTCATGGCCAAAGGACAGAGAAACTAGCTTGAATGAGCTCCCACTGGCCAAATGGAAATAATTTAATTAACAAAATAAGCAATGAGAGTAATGGGTGGTAACTGATGGACTGCAGGGGTCCATGCAGACATAAATAAATTATTTGCCCAAGATCACAAGGGGGTAAGGACGCTCACATTTTCCTTTTTCATTTTCCCTATTTAAAAAAAAAAATGCTGTGAGTGGAGAGGATATGACACACAGAGCAAACTGGAGGCCTAGAAAATTCCTAGAGAGACTGTCCAGGACATATGGACTTTTGACATCTGTCCAAGGTCATTTCCTGCCGGTGGGGAGGGAAGATACACAGTGCCCATGAGGAATGGGATGTAGGGGTGAGGGGAGCAGGAGAGAAGGGAGGCGACTGGGCCACCAGCTGCTCTTTCTTATGAACCCCCTCCCCAGGTGCTGAGGAGCCAGGCAGTGGGGAAGGGCCGCCCCGCGTGGCCTCTGCCCTGCAGAGTGAGGTACCCCACATCTGGTTCTCATCGGAGGGTGAAAGCCAATGGGTTTCTGAGCTGGAAGAAGCCCAGCAGATTTGGCCAAGTCATGCTGCTTGGACACCAAGGCACAGCGTCACCTCTTCCGAGGGTCACCAGGCCTGGCCTGCTCCCAAGGGCCTGCAGAGGGGATGCGGTTGGAACGAGGCCATGTTCTCTGCTTCCAGCCACATTCTCTGGGCCCAATTCTGCCTAATGTACAAAACAGCCTCATCATGTGTCCAGAGGGGCTGGTTCTGCGGATGACTCATTTCAGGTCGGGAACGAGGCTGGAGCTGCACACACACCAAATGTAACCACCTCCACCCACTGGGCTTGTCTGTGCTTCTTGGGATGCCTCCCTTCGCTGTGGAATTTTTTTTTTTTTTTTTAAGGGAGAAAGGAAGGAAAAAGAGAGGGAGAGGAACATCAAACACACCCCGATCAGGTACTGAACCCACAAGCCAGGCGGGTGTCCCAACTGGGAATCGAATTGACAACCTTTTGTTTTGCGGGATGATGCCCAACCCAATGAGCCACACCAGTCAGGGCAGGGAAAAGGACCTTTCCTTCCAGGCTTTGTACCGGAGCAATTAGGACCATTCGTTGCAGCATGAGACAGGAGACAGACAGCCAACATCGCTTTCCACTGTTGCTAATTGATGGCTGTGTGACTCTAGGAAGCTTCCTCAATCTCTCTGAGCCACAGTTTCTTTCTCCATAGAAATGGAGTCCCTGCCCCTGCATCTCAGGTGTTTGCAAAAACTGAGAGTGGTTTGTGGTATTAACTATTTTCCTTCCCTGACTCATATTCAAAGCTCAGAGAAGTTAAGTTGCTGGGTTAAACGGATGCACATCAGGGAAGCTTCTCTTAAAACCAGCAGCTTTGGCCCTTTCTCTGACCAGCATTAATTCTTTCCTCTTCAAAACTTGGCAGCGGCTAGGAGAGAGCTGGTTCATTCTGGTGGAGCTCTGAAGCCCAGCAGCCCGGCCGGTGCCCCGTGGCAGCCTCAGCTCCCTCCCCTGGCCTTGCCTGCTGTTGTCCTCGAACTTATGGAAAGGACATGGCCGCATTCACCAGATGCAACCAGCTTGCTCTTCTCTGGTGCCCTCCTGGGTGGTCTCGGGTTGCCACACAGCTTCAGTGGGCATACCTGCCCACCGCAAGGGGCCCTGGCCGCGAGCCAGGTCTGCAGAGCGAAGTCTAGGTTCTGAAACACCACCTCCCTTTGTCCTTTGGAGAAGGAGAGCCCACAGAAGCGGACTACTCCTTGGCAAATCATTTAGCCTCACTTTGCCTCAGCTTCCTCATCTGTAAAAAGGGCTTATAGACGCTGCCCACCTTATACAGTGTGATGAGGCTTTCCTGAGAGGTTCAAGTACAGAAGTTACATACTTAGTACAGTGCCTGGCACATAATAAGTGCTCAGTAAGTGTTCAGTCTTATGATTATTGGCTCTCATTTGGAAATTTTCCAGTGCTAAATAATTCCTGCTGAGTAGCTCAGAAGTTGCCAAGGTTCAAGCCCAACTCTGATTTACCAGGGCTACTGGGAGAGAGACAGACAATCTCCCACGTGGTTTCTCTCACTTCCTTTCACTGGTGAGGAATCTGATAGTCCGTCAACATCTAGGTAATCCCCTCCTATAAACCAGCCGGACAATCTAATCTACGGATGGAACCAGACGCAACCAGGTGATGAAAACTACATTCCTCTCACCTGATCACCTAGATCCCAACACACCCAGTTAATCCCTCCCATCTCTAAACAACCACCCATTGAACTACCAGCCATGACATAACTACCCACCCCCAGCCTGGACCCTGTGTAGTGTAATCAATACCCAAAACTGAAAGCTTTTGCTTAAAGCATTTCTTTTTAACCTGGAATAAGAAAAGGAACAGAAACAAAGCAGCCCTCCCCAGCTCTGTGGAATCCTAAATGAAAAGCCCCAAATAAAAAACCAAAGATAAATTAAATACATCATAATATATAATATGCTCTATTATATGATTATATATGTTAATACAATAATTACATAATATAGATCACTCCCATGTGTGTTTATAATCACACAACCAAAGGCTAAGAGAAAGCTTGTCACCCTGAAGAGTGAAATGGAACAAATTACCCATTTTCTTTTTTTGTATGACAAGAAAAAGCTACAGGAATAACATTGTGGGGGCCGTGGTTTCTCTGAAGCAGCTGTTGAAATCTTTTTCCTGGCCAGAATGCAATGTGAAAATTAGGGACAGGCTCATTGAGTAATTATTTAGATATTTGAATTAAAAATGCTGTCCTCAAAAAAAATGCTATCTACCTATCTATCTATCTATCATCTATCAGAAATGTGTTGCCCTCCCCTTAAACTCCCACTTTTTAAAAATTGAGAGACAATTGACATATAACATTATATTAGTTCCAGTTGTATATACAACATAATGATTTGATGTGTATTACAAAATGATCACCACCATAAATCCAGCTGACAGCTCTCACCATACATAGTTACAAAAATGTTTTTTACTTGTGATCAGAACTCTTAAGGCCTACTGTCTTAGAACTTCCAAACAGGCAATGCCGCATCCTGCTTTTTAAACTAACACCAGCTGAGAACTTTCTCCTGGAGCTGATTATGACATCCACTCTTCAAATATCCCTAGGAGTCAGGTACCACTTTTATTCCCATGTTGCTGAGCTGGAATGAGAGCAGTTAAGTAACTTGCTGGAGGTCACACAGCTTTTAGGTGCCAGAATTCAAACTCACATCTGAGTCCCGGCGCCCATGCTGTTAACCACTAAGCTCTACTGCCTCCCTGTGGCGGATGTTCCAGCGGCCGAACCTCCCAGCCCAGCGGCCATAGAACTCAGTATCTCCCATGTTGCTTTTCATAGCCAAGCCTACACCCTGTGTTCACATTTCAACATGCACGAAATATTAACCCACCACGAGGGGGAAAAAAGAATACATTGGTTAGGCTTTCTTTTACCCAACAACGTCCGCCCTTTCTCTTAGTCATTTTAAGGAAAGCATTGGTTCTCACCTTCCTACGTGGAAGCAGAAGAATTAACTCACGGTCAACTCACAGCGCATTTGGGAAGTGCATTCGAAACCGACGGGGAGTTCGCTTTGATCCCTGGATCTGGAACGCTGAGATAAGGGTGTCTCCGGGGCTTTAGGAACATCTTGGCTCTTCAGGTCCCTGTTTTCAGAGACCTCAGGTGGCAGGAAGGCAGGTTTCTTTTCTTCCTGTTAAAACTCTCAAAGATCAGAACAGAAGTTTTTGGCCAGAGAGGTTGGTTTCATTGTGCAGTGGGTGAGCGGGGGAGGTGTCCAGGGGAGAGGGTGGCTGGGGGCGGGGGGTGGGGGTGGGGGTGGGGGTGGGGGATAGGTTTGATCTAATCAATGGGATTGGAAGCAAATGTGGCCCCATTAACTAGAAGATTAGAACAGAGCTGATGGGATCTGGGTGGGATGGACTGAACTAAGGTTGACTGGGCACTTAGTTCCTTCCTTACCCTTTACCAAGTTAGGTGGAGGCAACAAAAAAAACCAGCCCTAGGAAAGGGCAAAGGAGGAGGGGCCCTCCCCATTGGATTAGTGTCAAGACAAGGGGAGGTTAATTTGTAAATTGGTAAAAGAAAATCTTTAAAAGGACAAAGATATTGTGTTTCCTTTATCTCTTCCAAACTTCTCTGCTTTCCGTATGAAGTCGGCTGAGAACTTGTGGAGGTGTTTGCAAGGCAAAGACCACCACCCACCCTGCCAACAGTGAAGCCCTCACTGTGTGTCCTGCCCTGTCCTTATCGTTTTAACTGCACTAAAAGTCATTTAACCTTCACAACAACCCCCTGAGGTGGAGACCCAGGTATCCCTGGCAGCTGGGCTTTGAGAAAGGAAGAAATAAGTAGCTGCTCACTGAATAGCCCCCAAGAGGGAAATGAAATACCTCACTCTGCTCCCTGCAGAAACAACAGGACCTCGAAGCTCTAGGGCCCAACTGGGAACTATGCAAAAGGTGGTTCCTATTCCAGAAAAAAACAGAAGCTGAACAATGCATGTGATTCCCGGGAAACAGAGGATGCAGAGCGTTGTGTCTCCAATGCCCCAGGGCCCAGGGGCACGTCGCCTGCAGATACACCTAAGGCAGGACTGAGCCAGGAACCAGGGTGCTCCCAGGAGCTTAGAGCCTGATTCTGAATGGGCTCCAAGGTCACCAACATAGAATTTGGGCTGAGAGAAAAGACATAAGCCAACGCTGTATCACTTTAAACAGGGCTTTTTCAACCTCCTCACTATTGGTATTTTGGACCAGATAATTCTTATTGTGGGGGTCTGTTCTATGCATTACAGGAGGTTTAGTAGCATCCCTGACCTCTACCCACTTAGAAGTGCCAGTAGCATCCCTCTCCCCAAAGTGTGACAAACAAAAATGCCAGACTGTCAGCTTTCCCCTTGGGGGGCAAAATCACCCTCGATTGAGAACCACTGCTTTAGATAAAAATTAATCTTAAACTTGGTTTTTGTTTTTGCTTTTTTGCAAGTACCTGACATCTTGCTAAAAAGTCTAAATGACCGCATTTAAACACCAGGATCTGAACCTCGCCGAATGCAGCGAGAAGCCAATCAAAGAGGCAATTAATTACATGGTGCCTGACTTGCTTCTCTTTTTGCAGTTTCAATGGCGTGAGGCAGTCTGCTTCTCTTCCTTTCCACTGTTTGAATTGTTGCTGGGCAGGGAAAGCAGGTCCACATCAGAGCTGGCTGCATTTCAGTAACGGCTGGGAGGACTCTTACAGGGCTTTCCAAGCTTAATTAAGTTCTTATTTGTCAAGTTCCTTAGGAAGCTCAGGATTCTCGCCACACTTAAAAAGAACATTCCCGCAGAAAAAGGCTGGGAGTCAGAAAAGAGCTCACGGGAGCGTGTGTGAATGGTGGCGTCCTTGTGAAGTGCATTTAAGAGCGCAAAGAAAGAAATACTTTCCCACTCTCTGGCCCTCCTCCTATTCTCTAGAGCAGGGAATTATTTCAAGTATTTCCTGAACAGCTGAAGTATGTTAGAAACCTGCTAGCATTCTCTACATTATCTCCAGGAAATAGAGGCTGAAGAAATTCTTTGCAACAAAAAACTATTTGAGGTCTGCTGCCCGTGTCCACCTGATCAGGGTGAACCCTGTGGTTCTGGGAACTGGAGACTACAATCGTCTCAGATCATTTTGATGTTATCCTCAGTGTCCCCAAGAACATACCTCAGAGAACTCTGCTAGCGTTGTGTGTGTGTGTGTGTGTGTGTGTGTGTGTATTTGGAGAAAGAGAGAGAAAGAAGCTTCTTCACCAGGTAATTTATCAATGTCAGTTAAAGCTTGCTGATATCAAGCTATCCTCAATCTTTGGACGAAGATATGAATGAGGTCAACTTCTGTCTTAGGCAGAATTCTAGAATGCCTAGCAAAAAGAAACTGATTACCCCCTGCCCACCTCTAGAGAGTTTAAATCTCCCAGGCAAATCAATGTTGGGCTGTTGGAGTGGGGGAGGGGGGAGGGGACAGTGAGCCATCTGGGAGCCAGCTGTGATCCTGGCTAGCAAATATCTCAGGTCTCATCCTATGAGAAAGGCAAGCATGCTCGGCACAGCAGAAATACCCGAGGAGAACGGCAGGCATTGCCTCCGAAGCAAAGAACAAGGCCCAGAAGGAAAGTCAATTCCTGAAGACAATGACAGATGTGATTATGCTAGCGAAGGCCAGGCAAGTGTGGGGGTGGGGGGCGGTGCATCAGTTTTGCACCCCCCACCTCCTACCCTCGCTCCCCCCACCCCCATCAGCAGGACTCGGGATCCAACATTGGCCAAGTGCTCAAGTGGCCTCTCAGAGACCCGGCTGTCAGCGGGAGGCTGTGGAGCCAAACGCGTCCTGTGTTGCTCTGGGGCCTGCAGCAAAGCCTGACCGAGGCTGAGGGAAGAACCACAAGCCCCTACCACCACTGCTTCCAGTGACACATGCGTCACATTCCTGGTGTGCTTCATCATGCTCCTGGAATGAATGTCAACCAAATGCCATCATTTAGGAACAGCAGTTACCACTCCTGTTCAACTAGAACTCTTCAGTCAAATTATAGCTAAATTCATTAGTTGAGGTCTTAAACTTCTGTACGAAAGCAAGCTCAGAGGCTGAATTTAAAAAGCACACCACACATGTGAAGAAAATAAATCGGAAGGAGCTACACCTGATGTAACATTCTGACGGGGCCACACCTTTTTGTTTTTTTACAGTGACAGCTTTCTTTTTTTTAATTTTTTTATTTTTATTGTTTTTCTATTAGAATTGTCCCACTTTTTCCCTCATTGCTCCCCCCCACCCAACCCACCCCTTCTCCCACGGTCCATCCCCACCCCGTTGAGAACCTAATTTCCATCAGGCCCCATTCTCAGAAAAGGTCACATGCACATATTTAAACTTTGCATCCAATTTCAGGGGTTCATGGGCCCCCTTAAGGCCTAGCCTGGATCTCAGGAAGTTCAGCTTAAGAATTCCTATCTCTGAAAAAATGTACAACTCTGTGGTGGGATTTTAGGCTGTTATTTTATTCTTTGTGGCATTCTGTGTTTTTTTAAATTTTCTAAAATTAGTATTGCTTCTGGAACTAGGAAAGGTTACTTCACAAAGTTACCAAAAAGGAAGAAAAGGAATGAGCTTCGTATTCACTTAGTTTGTGTTTCCTCAGAGAGACGAAGACGTTGGTTGAGAGTATGGGCAGGAATACAGGGCGCAGGTAGTCCTTGCTCACCTAAAACTTTGGTGTAAGCCATAATTTGGTAAGTTTTATGTCTACGTTTTCCCACACTTTTTCTGTGAAATATGTGTATTTTTGTAGATACAGTCAGGAACCGGCTTCTGTGTATCATACCATGACCATTCATTTTGAATTAATTTTGTTATTCATCCAATTATTCCTCCTCCTCTCATTTTTATGGATAAGCTTCCAATATTTCTGCCTGAACCTGTTCAAGCTCTAAACAGTAAACCTTTTTCAGAGTAGAAAATACAGCTTTGTTGTGCTGGTTCACAGTCAAGCGTTTGTTCTGTCAATGAGCGTCGTATCACTCCTGAGCACAGGCCTATCTGTTGTTTATGCTGACAAGCTTCCAAGCTTCCAAGCCAGCCATCATCACGCTGGCCCTGGGCAGCTCAGACGGCTGTGCTCAGGCCTGGGGAGACGCTGGGTGAGGAGGTGCTCCAATTATTTTGTCCAATAGAATTAAGAGAAAGATTAACAACAGGGGACACAGAGAACTCAGAGCTCTCACTGGGTAGCTGCAAAAGCTAAAAGCTGGTGGGCCCTGGGCCAGGTTCACTGTTCAATAACCTAAGTCAAGCCTGTAAAAGGCCTAAAGGCTGACAAAACATCCAACTTTTGGATCGAATCCTATCACTGAATATAGAAACAAACCATGTGGTGAGCTCATGTTGATTTATATCTGTGACTGATCAGGGGGAAAAAAACGCAGTAATAAATAGCCTGGAAGGTAAAATATATCAAAACAGAAGTGTGTATGTAGAAGAAATAAAAGAAAATCTTTGTTATTAAAAGGTTGGGAATAGCTGTTCTATGACTATAATATTTACCTGGGATGTTAATATTATATAGTAATTAATATCTAAAGAGTACTTATTTTATACCAGGGACTGTGGTATTCTAACAGCCTGAAGGTCACTAACATATTTGAACTCAGGCAGATCTGGCTCCTAATTACGAGTCCATTCCACTACACACCATCCCAGAACAAGAATGGGGAAAGACATTTACGATTGTGAAAAGCCTGGGAGGAATGCATAAACTGATCAATTTAAAAGGGTTTGGTTAGTACAACTCCTACAGTGTTATGAAACTGTCCCAAATATTTAGGAGGAACTGGGTGTTTATAGACAGCAGAATTATGCTTTCAAACTATGCCAACAACATGCCCTTTAACATACAAATGTACAAAATTAAATTGTTCTGCCCTCAAAAACAAAAAAACAAAAACGACTTGATAGCTTGAGTGTTTTTTATCATCTTTATTAGCTGGGGCTGTGACACTTAACAGTAATGTTGCTAAAACATTTTCACTCACACTTTCCCTAGGGGGACGAGGATGCTGCCTGATTCGGCCAGGTTTTATTAATCACAAATGAGGTCAACAGCCCAATCTCAAAGGAAAGCACTATTAGTGACATGTTTCAAGGGCTGAGCTTTGGCAAGCTTTGGAAGTGAGGAGGGAGGTGAGGGCTAGCCAGCTGCACTTCCGTAACAGCCTTCTGAACTTGGGGTCCTGTACCTCACAAGCTTTCCAAACGCCCACACAAAGCAAACCAGGGTTTACTTTTACCACTGTTGATAGGATGGAAAGGAACATACCACTTTGGTGAACACAATTTTGATTCTGGAAGAAAAATGAGAAAAGAAAAAAGAAAAAGAAAAGCAATTTAAGAGGCCAAATGCAGAAACAAAAATCCTATTGAACAATGAGGATTTACTATAACGAGACATTATCTAGGCTTTATCTTTTCAGGGATGATGCTGCCACAGAAGGACTGGGGGAATGCGGGGAAAAACTCAAACCACCTGAGGAAATGTTTATTTCCTGCTTTACTCCAAAAATAGTAGCGTGTTAAGATTTAAAGCCAAGATACAATGAAGCAATTTAAAGAATCGATATTTTGTGAAATGTTTAATACTGAAATTCAGTCTTTTTAATTGTTAAAGATCTTTGTAACAAGCGTGCCAGCCGTTTTTACTTGGTATTTGCATAGTGAAAATTTGTTACATTCCGCCCTCACTTACCGATGATACAAAAGTGAAACAGTTACAGGCAAGGAAACATATTAGTCTTAAATGAGATTTAAAACCACGAGGAGCTAAAAAACAAATTAGTGTATCAACAAAAGCCATTAGACACACGAAAGGAAAAAGTTAGTGACTATAGTGTTTTCCTCAGACTTTTAAACATCAAGCTGAATATAAAAACTTATCAAAAACTTCATCCGGTTAAAAAAAAAAAAAAGCCTCCACAAATTTTAACAATTCCAAGGAAACTAGCATAAGAATTTTATCTAAAATGTGAAAATGTCTCCTGTCCATTACTTCATGTTGAATCAGGCTTTTAACAAATCCACTTTATACTGTTGACACTCGTCCCTCTAAAGCCATTAAGCTCCACCTATCTTTAGGGTCCAGATATACTTTTTCTCAAGTTAATAAGACTTTTGGATTCAGCATCGAAGAAGGGACTTATGTTTTGGAAAGAGTAGGAAAAAGGAGGAGCAGAGCAAGTAGCTGGGAAATGGAGGGCAGTCTACAGAGCCCCGGTTTTGTTCCTTCACGTGGAAGCCTTCGAACAAAGCAAGAAAAAGACCAGGCCTCCTACAAAGATGGCCTAAGTGTAGGGGGATCACCTGTGTTTCAGGTTAGAAACTTGCGTTCTTTTTTGGCACCCAAACAGGATAAGTACTGAACATTCTATTTCATGGAGGAAACTTTTTTAAAAAGTCCATTACCAGCAAAAGGCAAAATGTATTTGACACGCAGCTGACATTTCAGTGGTTCCCAGAACGTACCAATGGTGGCATTTTTCCTTGTTGAATTTTTGCAAATGGTACTATAATGACCTTTCAAAATGAAAGTAGCGAATTAAAGTGATTGTTTCCTAATAAATAAATAAATGTATTTGTGTTATGTAGACAAACTAGGGGAAGAACCCCCCGACTGCTGAGAGAAGATAAATGGAAATTTGTTGCATTATGGTACTACCTTATCTTAGTGGATACAGTACCCTTCTTGAAGGTCATAAATCATTTTTTTTTTGCAGTTCTATCATTTTATTCAACAATAAGCAGTTAGTTCCCATCCACGTTTGTATTCTTGAAAGTGGTGACAGATATATAGACAACCAACACACAGAGCTTGTTGGGTGCATCTTCACCCTCATTACGTTTTCGGGACAACCACACACGAACACAGTATGAGGTGTTCCTTAGTCCCTTGGCTGTTTTGTCGAGCCTGATCAGTGGGCACATCCGGAGTTCCCATCTCCTTCATGGCAGATTTCCAGATCTGAGTATCCAAAGGGCATGCTTCCTGAAAGCCACTCCAAGGATGTGCTTGCGAATGTTATATTCTTTTGTCACTACCTCATTGATGGCAGAATGGCCCTTCTTGCCACCCTCTGTTGTAGGAGCCGGGCCCACAGTACGAAGCAAAAGTCACTTTTAACTTCAGTCTCAACCCAAATCCCACTCCTACTTCTATGGAAAAAAAAGGCAGGCAAGGCTGTCAGTTTAGCAGTGGAGGATGGGCTCATCACAGTTCTACTAATCCAAAAAGCAGAAACAAGACAGTACTTTTTAGATCATTTCATTTTTCCTAAGAGTTATGGGGTACTGTAGTTAACACTCCCTCCCCACCCCCTATCTTATTCTGCTAACAACATAATAGCTAGCTTTCCTTATAGGGCTTTCAACCCAGAGTGCATGGAAAGAGCATCTGGGGATTAATTTAAAAAGATGTACTAGTTGGACCCAACCCCTTACTAAAGAAACCCAACTTTTTCGGTAAACTTTGCAGGTGATGCCAAGCGACAGCCTGGAAGTTTGGAAGGAATGAATTTCACTTGCAACTCATGGAGATTCATCATTAAATTTAAGATTTTAATTTCATCTCCCTGGCCATTGAGACTTGAGGAGACTGGCTGAGGGCTTCTGAGAAATTTTTTTCATTCTTCTGTGAAAACCGAAAATTCTTTTCTGGCTGGTGTGAAATGTATGTGAGGCCTGGAAGTGGCAACTGCCATTACCAAGAGAAGCAACCTAGAGCAAAGCCAGAACTCCGAAGCAGGGAGGAAAGGTTCTCAGCCCTCCATCCTTCATGACATCATGAACCTTACATCAAATTGATGTCTGTAACCAGAGCTCCACTGCTGATTAGTCACATTGTTTTGGCTCTCCTACCCTTCATTTGCAACCTAAGAGCTCCCAAAATTGGAAAGCGAAACATAGGTATGGTGAAGTAACGTAAAAGGTGGAATTTAATCTTTATTTACAGGACACTGTAAGATGTGAAATTCCACATAGAAATAAGAAATCCATTGAGAGGAGAGGTTTCATACAGTATGTACAGTTTGGAACTGTTCAAGTATAGTTTCATTGTAAAAAGTGCTACAATAACAAGCCACATTTAAAAAGTTCTCAGAGAAATAGTGAGACAAACTTATACCACTGTATACAACAAACAACACTTTATGACTCGGCTGTACAATCTAAAAGTTAAAGGTCCCAGGAGTGCCATCCTGAACTTGGAATGTATAGCCATCAGAGGTAGTTTCTGGCACAACATTTTGATCTTCCTCTTCCTGGAAATATTAAGAGAAAAAACAATATAATCCCACAAATAGGACATAATTCTAAAGCAGCAGCCTACCTAGAAGTCTGTATTCATTCTTATGGTCTTTATTTGCATATTTCACCCTTTAGTCCTGTTCCTTATTTGAAGAAGTGGAGGGAAGGAGAGGGCTGCCAAAGCTCGCCAGTTCGTTAGTACATGCAAAGGGAAGGTTCTTCTCCACCTCTCATTTTAATAGGCAAGGGAAAAACTGCTTATTAGGCCCTGAGAAGCTTATTCTCAAAATATTCTAATATTCTCAAGGCCATTCATTTCAAAGTAAATTGGTGATATTTTAAAACTATCTAAAAAGACTGTATTATCATCAAGCCAAACATTTGAGGAGCAAATGTAAAGTACATTACCTTATGTCTCACTCTGATATTTTTGCTATATTTAACAAGGGTACAGGGCTTATTTTAAAAGTATGAGGAGCTCTGCTGGTCTAGCTTAGTGGATTGAGTGCCAGCCTGCGAACCAAAAGATCCCCAGTTCAATTCCCAGTCAGGGCATGTGCCTGGGTTGCGGGCCAGGTCCCCAGCTAGGGACGTGTGAAACGCAATTGATAGATGTGTCTCTCCCTCTCTTTCTCCCTCCCTTCTCCTCTCTCTAGAAATAAATTTAAAAATTTTTTAAAAAGTATGAGGAAAAAAACCCAACTATCAACTTGACCTTAAATGTCTACTTTCCAAGTTCTTAATAACATAACATTACCATGTTACTCACCTCTACAGAGAAATACTTCTCAATCAAGTTCAATGAAGCTTTGTATACAGATTCATTTTCATGGTTTTGTAGAGCTTCAATTTTGTCCAAACCTCCACATTCTTCAATCATTATACTAAGTTTCTCAGTTTCACCTAGTTTCTCAGCAGCCTAAAAAAAATTCCAATCTATGTTTGAGTACTAATATTTACCAGACAGAAATAACACTTTACAGTTCCTTCAACAGCCCTATGAGATAAAAACTATCTCCATTTTACATTTTTTAAAAAATTCAAGGGCAGCCCTGACCACTGTGGCTCAGTTGGTTGGGTGTTGTCCCACAAAGCAAAGGTCACCAAGGTCACCAGTTGATTCCATCAGGACACATGCTTGGGCTGGGTATTCAGCCCCCAGTCGGGGCGCATACGAGAAGCAACGAATCAGTCTTGCTCTCACATTGATGTCTCCCTCTCTTTCTCTCTTCCTTCCCCCGTCTCTAAAAATACATAACTACTGTCTTAAGAGCAAACATGACCCACAGTATATAAAAACAAATTTCCCTGAGTCATTGTTGATATAAAAAAAGAATTTATTAGGTGTAAAAATATTGTGGTACGGCTTTTTAAAAGGCCTCAACTTTTAGGAGATATATATTTACAGATGAAATAATTAGTTTCAAAATAATTCAGGAGGCTTATGTAAGGGGAAGTTAAATAAGTCAAACGTTGACAAATATTTTTACTGCGTGAGGGATAAACCAGGGATCATTATTCTAAACTCAAACTGCCTTACTAAAATAAGACTTACCTGGAAGATATTTGAAATGGCATCCAGAATAACCAAAATAATTTTGGTATCTTTCACAGTTAAGAGGTTCACCAATGGTGTTATTATGCCGCAATGAACAAGGTAAACAATCTGTTCAACTGTTCCACCACTTGTATAGTTGGTCACAGCCCAAACAGCTTCCTTTTGTGTCTTAAAATCTGCCTAATAAACATAAGGAAACAGACTTCTTTCAGGAATGATTGTAAAAGTAAGACTCTTAAAAGTACTGTTTTAGAAAAACAGTGACTATAGAACCCTAAGTGAAAGAGATTATTTAGCAAAGGAATGCAAGCAGAACCCAACACTGATACATCAACAATCTTCTTCCCTGGTCAGGCAGCTCAGCTGGTCCGAGCGCCATTCTGACACACCACAGCTGCGGTTTCAATCCCCAGTCAGGGCCCATGTAAGAAGCAACCGATGAATGCACAAATAAGTAGAAATCGAATTAATGTTTTTCTATTTCATTCTCTCTCAAATCAATATTTTACAAAGTTTTAAGAAATGTTTAAAAAAATCTTATCGAGCATAGCTCTTTCAAATGCTTGTCCATAAACACCGAGAACCCTCAGACTGAGGCCTGAGGCTTCGCTACCTTGGAGAGAACGACGACGAGGAACGGGACCAGTCCGTGATTCACCACTTGCTGTATCTGGTCCTGGCGGCCAGCCGTGATGTTCGACATCGTCCACGCAGCTTCCTTCTGAATATTGGTCTTAGAGTTCATGAGCAGGTTGGGGAAGACAGCCAGCGCTCCTGCGTCTATCACAACCTGAGTCTGTTCGTCTGTCCCAGTGACAATATTTCCTATGGCCCTTAGTGCAGGCGTCTGAAAAGGAAAACAAAGAATGTCATGCCGACAGCTGCCTTTTATTTTTTTCTAATATTGCTCAAAAACTGTACACCCCAAAAAGTTTTGACAAGGATGGGCTCATCATAGCCTCAAACAGGCAAAGCATCAACATTAATATCAAATAATCACGTTCCTTAGACTTTATGTTCTCATCTGAATGTTAACCACTTACCACAATTGGCAGTTCAGTAGCTCCCAGGAGCTTCACAAGTTGGGGCACAACTCCTGTTTTCACAACCATTTCAATCCGTTCATTTGGACCGTCAGTAAGGTAGGAAATGGCCCAGCAGCTATCTGCTAATACTTCTGGGTCATCATGATGCAGGAGACGCACTAACGTAGGAAGAATCTGCTCAACAGCATCTAACGGGGGTGCAGGATTCTTGTTGCGACAAAGGTTTGAAAGCGTCCAGGTAAGATTACGTAAGTAACCACACTGAGGGAAAAGAAAAATGCAATGAAAGGTCCTGTTTGTTGAAGAGGTGGGAAAACTAAGACTCAACAAGTGAGTGCCTTGACTTTATGTCAGTAACTTACTGCGAGAGAGGACATATCAGGAATGGCGAGGAGAGCCAACAGCGGTTCAATGGCACCATACTTGATAACCAAGTCTCGGAAAACTGAACCATCGCCTGAAAAAAGGGCAAAGTTAATCCTATCGACTTTTCTAGCACCATCAATGTCCAGTGACCCAGTGCGCCAATGTCTTAAAACAAAGACAACACTTCTGGAAATTCCCTAACTTACTTAGGTGCCACTTTTATACCTAATAAGCACTGGAAGAAAATAAGTTCAAAACTTGACACAAAGGTCACTATTATTTATAACAAAGCGCTGCTCCCAACTTCAGCATGATTAGAGACCTTCTGTCAGAAGAATTTAAAATGCCAAGTACCTGCGATGTTCCCTAGAGCCCATACGGCTTGTTCACTGATGTGAGTGTGGGGAGATGCCAGCAGAGAAATGAATGCCGGGATAGCACCCCCATCTACGACAGCCTTCGTCTGTTCCGATGTCCCAGAAGCAATGTTAGTGAGGGCCCAGGCAGATTCAAACTGAATGGGACTACAATCAGTTCTGCCCAAGAAGGACACAAATTTTGGAATCAAACCAGCCCGGATTATGTTGTCTATGGGTGGCTGTTTTTCCCTAGAAAGCAGTTTCCTAAGGGTGAGCAAAAAGAGAAACACAAGTTTAAGGTGATTAACAAGTAAGTTTATGTGTAGAATCCAATTAAAAATGCAATTCAAGTAAGATTAGAACTTTAGACTGCATTTTACAGTAAGGCACTAAGCGCACAAATATCCTGGAGTTTAAAAGGAGCTGAACAGACTGGTTTCAACACCCTACTATGTGTGGTGTCTTTAAGTACCTTTTTTCCCAAAATCAAAATATTACCAATAATGTCCCTGGCCAGGTGGCTCCGTTGGTTGGAGCATCATTCCATACACCAAAACGGTCTTGGGTTCAATTCCCAGCCAGGGCACATACCAAGGCTGTGAGTTCAATCCCTGGGTGGGGCATGTAGAGGAGGTGACTGATCAATGTTTCTCTCTCTCTCTCACTCCCTCTCTAAAAATCAATAAACATATCCTTAGGTGAGATTTAGTATAAGAATACTTATTACCACTAATGTAGATTGCCCTCCTCTCTGAATTCCTACAGAAATCTACTTTAGATCTTGTTTTGTTTTCTTTAATTTTAAAAATATGTTTACTGCCCTGACCGGCATGGCTCAGTGGGTTGATTTGTCCCGCAAAGTAAAATGTCACTGGTTTGATTCTTGGTCAGGGCACATGCCTGGGTTTGGGGCCCAGTCCCAGTCCCCAGTTGGGGAGCACGCGCGAGGCAACAATTGATGCTTCCCTCACACATTGATATCTCTCCCTCTTTCTCCCTCCGTTCCCCCCTCTCGAAAAATAAATAACATCTTTAAAAAAAAAACCATATATATATGTATGTGTGTGTGTGTGTGTGTTTATTGATTTTAGAGAAAGGGGGAGAGGAAGAGAGGAAAAACACTGATCAGTTGCCTCCCATATGCACCCCGACTGGGGATGGAACCCCCTACCTTTTGGTGTAAGGCTTAACACTCCAACCAACTGAGCCACACCAGCCAGGGCTAGATCTTGTGTTCTTTAAAACTCTGACACCTGAAAGTTACACTCTCATTGTTAATTTAATTTGTGCTTCTCTAACAAAGTAAGGTTAAGTATCTTTTCCATGTCTGTCATTTAGATTTTTTTCCACACTGTTAAGCTACAGAAATTACTAATCCTTTCTGTGATGGGTGTCACAAGTATTTGTGTATTATAAGAGATGAGTCTAAATATATTCATTTTCTAAATGGATGGACAATTCTAAATGGATATGCCAATCCCACTTACAGAACAATTCCTCCTTTCCCTGACACTGACTTGAAATGCTACACTGACAAAAAAAATGTGTCATGTTCTTTAAAAGTACACCAAAGATTAATAGTGATGATCACTGGGTGTGGGTGGGACTTTAGGCATTATAGAAAATTATAGTTTTACCTAAGGGAAGACTCCACTGAAAATAAGTCTAAGGCTGGCTTAACTATTACCCATACCATCTAACTCTTTCCCACCAAAAAAATCTAAAAAGGCTAATTTCTAGGGTTACTCAAACTACAATAGACAAGACTTACCTTGCAGCCTGAGTAGCTTGGAGCTGGCTTTCCAAATTGTTGCTATGTATGCCTTTGACAATGTCCTCAACTGACCAATTTATAGTGCCCTACAAAAAGAGTAGAATTTTGCAAATTATCATTTTTTAGATTAACTACAAACTATAAAAGTCCCTTTTGCCATTGGGAAGACATTTTTAGGTTTATAATCAGTTACTACATATTAATTAGTCCTACATTTAATTTTGCCTATTAGTTAAATATTATGGTAGATGCAGAAAAGGTCTCAATCAAGTACAAAAAATAGAGAATACAAACACACACAAAAGGTAGAAATAGGCCAGAAAGTGATTGTTTCTGAACGCACATTCAATTGGTACTGGAATGGGCTAGGTCAAGTTGCTGAGCTGGCACCTGTAAAAGCAGGCACACCTGAAGGGAGAACGGAGCTAAAGACGACCTTGGATCAGCCTCAGTTGATTACGAAGAGTGGGCAGGAAACCCAGCAGAACGGCGGATTCAGAGCAGGAACAAAAGCCATCTTCACAGATTTCATTGTTAAAAAGTGTAAGGCTAGGAATGTTTTAAAATACTTCACTCCCGCACTGATGTCCAGGGTTTACCGTAATTCCTAAGCTCAAATATATTTACCTGGTTGTTGCGGTTTTCCTGCAGCGGAGAAGTAGCATCATCAGGAAACGAGCTTACGTTTCTCCTCTTCAGCATCTGTTCATCCTTCTTAGCTTTTCGCAGCTCCACGTTCACTTCTATTCGGCGACGCCTCATTTCCTTGGGAAGAGGTAACATATCATTTCATCCATCATTTTAGCTTTTGTTGCAAAGTGAGGGCATTTCTTTTACCCCCAAAATCCCGCAGAGTTTTGACCCCTTCCCCAGAACACCTTTCCCTTTAAACAATACCACATGAAAGCAACAGAAGGTACTCACTGTACTGTCTTTCCCCTTGTTCTTAAATCTGTTAAGGCGGGCAGCTGGTGAATTAGCATTCTCGTTGGTGGACATGCTTATGAAACAAAGGGAGAGAGCTGTAAGGTGGGGGAGAGGAAAGATTTTCCCTTTTATCATTTTGCTGTGTCTGTAGAAAGAACATTCACAGATATTTCACATTCTTTTTTCACACCAATTCTTTGAAATCCCGTGTGTACTGCAAGCTTACAGCACAGTTCAAAATTCGGACCTGCCACGAACAGTCATGTGGTAACTACCATATTGGACCGTGCAGCTCTAAACGACTGCGAACGGTCCATAAATAGTTAACTGAAGACAAAGTAGGAAACTCGGCTTACAATTAAAATCTCATGTCTTAGACACACTATATTCAGGTCCTCGGGTCTTTAAATAGCCCAAACAGGCACACTGTCCACATTTTTAAATTAAAGAAAAATTTCGCTCATTATTGCATTATTACTGTGCCTTCCAAAACCTTTTCTGGCAACACCGAAAATCTGCGACGCAGCTCTGCATCTTCAGTATCTCGCTCACACTTTCATTTCCAGGAATTCCGAGTGAGTGTGCTTCATTAGGCTGGTATTGGCTGACATCATTGGGAATCGGCTACTTAAGAGCAATCTCCAAAGGCTCCTTTCAATTTATCTTTATCCCATTATGTTAGCTTACGAAATTGGCACAGCCCACCCAGGGCCGACGTTCTAAGAGACAATTCTTACAGTTGCCACCCCCATCATCTCCAGTCCCTTTCCCTGTCCCCCCACCCCCTACGCCGGGAAGATGCTGCGGAGAAACCGCGGAGGAAGGGCCGGCGGCGCCGGGCCCCCTCCCGGGACTTAGGCCCTCCGGACCAAACTCTAATTTTCCGAATCGTGAAGAACCAAGGCTCCTGCTGAGATTCGCAGAGCCTCGGCGGCCTACAACCCGAGGACTCGCATAGTATAACAGCCCTCTCGCCAACGAAAGACGCCCGGGAGGCTTCGCCAACGAGGAAGGCCATAGCCAGGCCGGGCGTGTACCAGGGGCCTCCCCTCCCGCCAGGCGCAAGCAGAGCGCGGCCTGAAGGCCAGTCGTTACCTCTCTGGTCCGATCGGGGCCTGAGTTCGTACCTACACAGCCTGCTTAGGCTTTTCACAGGAGGCGGCGCAGGGCGGACAGGCTGCGGTTCGGTTGCTCTGAGAACGCCCAACACGGATGAGCACGAAGACCGTGTGGCTCGTGCAGCCGGCCGGCGCGATTTAAATTTCCCGGTGGCTCCGCGTTCTGATTGGCTGGTTTGAGCTTACGTTGTGCGTCTATTGGTGAATTTGAAAAACACGTTTGTTGGGGGTGGGGCCATAGGGCCTAGCCGGAAAAAGGATAGTATCGCGAGATGAGGGAGAGGCTGGCAATTCTTGAGCTCCCTGCAGTGTGGAATGAAAGACTCCAAATCCCGGCAGGGAGCGCAGAGGTTCGGTTCTCAGCCACGTCCCAGGCAGAGACTCAGGCCTTTGCTAAAGGGTTTACGTGTCCTTGTTAAGTTGCTGGTCTTTCCCCTCGGTGGCTGCCTTAACCAGGTACCACAAATGATTCCCAAAATCATTCTCTTTAAAAATGTTCATATAGAAACAAACTATGCGTATTTCACAGAAGGAACTTGGGAGAGGTTTCTGGCTATTACGGAGAGGAGGGACTAGGCAAATGTGTGTGGCTTTTTAAAAAACCTGCGTCATAAAAGACTGCATAGAAACCACAAATGTGGTAACAAAAGGTTTATTATGACTGTTTCTCTTGACACGTTTATTTCTGAATAATTTTAAATACAGAACTGCAAATCTTTACCCAGGTTTGCCCAATGTTAACATTTTGCCACATTTTACTCTCTCCCCCTCCGTCCCTCCCTCTCTATGTATACAGTGGTGACTACACAGTTTATTCTTGTGTTACTATTTATTAATTATTGTGTTACAGCTGTAGTCCTAAGTTTGCCCACCCCTGTATGTAGTCCGTGTTGAAGTTTTGCCAATCTTTCCAATATTCTATACTGTATTTTATCCGTTTGTGAATAAAATAATTTTTTTGCCATGTATATTTAATTCTTTTTTTAATAGAAAAAGAGATGATTTATTTATATTTAAACTTACAAACAAACAAACCAGCCAAACTGGTATTATGATACAGCAAAATACAAAATAACTTTTATAAATACTTAAGTAGTAAACAAATTAGGGGTTGTCCTAAAACAGCAAAAGGGACAGAGGAAATCAGTGAAACATATTATAGTTTAACCATTCACCTGAATTGAGGTTTTAATAATCTTTTATCACCCGTCTTTGTACTTTTACTTTCTATTCTTGAGGCTGAGATTCTAGATCCTAGAGTAATCCAAAATAGTATATCTAATTATCTATAGACAGAGACATCTTGTATATGTCTATAGCAGAAAGGCTACAGAAATCTCTGATTAGAGTCATCATACTTCACCCCTACCCCTCCAAATGGGCATAAAAAGAACAGTGAGAAGCAGCATATCAAGGTAGGGATACACAGAAAAATCATAGGGGGCGGGGGGGGGGGGGGGGACCTAGGATACAACTACTGCCCAAATTGAGATTGAATATACCTGTGATCACACTGAATGTTCATGGCTATCTATATGTTTGTGGAGTTAGGAGTCATGGAGTAATCTTGGAATAAATCCATGGTTTGCTGGGTACTGTAATACTTAAGGGTTTGCACTATTGCATCACAGCTTTCCCCAGCAGTTTCCAAGGTGGCCTCTAAATCACTGATGGGAGTTTGCTGAAACTGGATCTGGGCTGCAGGGATTCCTTTCCATAACTCTAGAACTGATTGTTCCAGCCCTGATTGTTCCAAGCCTGGTTATTCCAGGCTTGGGGACACCAGGTCTGACTATTCCAGGAATGGTAGTTCCAAGATGGGCTGCTCCAGGAATGGTTGCTGCAAGATAGGTTACTGCAGGTCTGATTGCTCCACATTGAAAGGTTCCCAGAAGCATTCACCAGACATCCCTGGTGACGATAGGAAGAGAGGCCCAGGTACTCTGTAGTTGCTGAACTTGTCTCAGTTACACAGTTGCTATTCTTTGGCCAGTTGTATTTCTGCCACCTCTTACATTTCATTCTCTGGTTCTGGAACCAGGTCTTAAGCTGTTTGTAGCTAAGGTTCAGGATGTTGGAAAGTTCTTGCATCTGCTGGAGGCCGAGATAGTTCTGTCTCTGAAATCGCTCATTGAGTACACAGAGCTGGGTCTGTGACAAGACGGTTCTGACCTTCTGTTTCTTGACCTGGCCTTTTTCCTCCTTCCCTGTACTGTTCTCTACAGAAGTGGGCAGTATGACGTTGGGACTAGTGGAAGAATCAGGGCTGTTCTGAATAAGCAAGTCCATGGAGGGAGGAAGAAGAGAAACAGTCTCTGTGTGGGGTGTCTCAGCAGACGACATTTGTAAGGATGTATAGTTTTCTTCAGGCTCATACATCTCAGGCACTGGTCAAGGTTCCCTAGAATTAGATGCTCCGGGGTAGGGCAAGCCTGGGGAGAAGCTGAATCCACACTCATGTTGCTTTGTAGTAACACGTGCCAACCAGCCCAATCTAGGAAAAAACTACATTTACTTCTGTAAGTCCCAACGATGGTTATCAGAGCACTGGAATTATGGGTCATTTTCTTTTCTTTCCGCATTTTTTTCTGTATTCTCTGAAGGGTATCTCTAGAAAAGTTATATTGGTTTTCTTTTTGCTGTAAATAATTCAAACACTGAATGTTGTCCATTCTTGCAGGCGTTTATGCCAAGTTCACTCACTGTGCAGCAGCCATGGGGTTCATAGGAGGTTGGGTCTACTCCTATCTAATCAATGAGCATAATCCCACCCACCAAGTGCAAAACTGGGAAAAGAATTCACCCCTAGACCAGTCACTGCAGGGCATTCTCTTGCTACTCTGAATGGTTCAGGGAAAGGCATGAGACCTAAATTCATCTTGTTGGGAAGGCTGTGCCTTTTGTTTAATGATTGGAGGTGGGAAAGGAGGCTGTGTTCTGAACGGAGGGATATGAGTCCTAGAAATGTGAATAGGACAATTGGAGAGAAAACAGGAAAACTAATGAACAGCCTGCCCTACCTCTGAAGGTTAGAATTATATAATTTTGCAATTAAGTCATGAAATACATCTCCTTTGTTGTTTAAGCTAGTTAAACCGGGTTTTCTTTTGCTTGAAAATATTAAGTACTATATGCCCAGAAGTGTTTTATATCTATTAAAACATTTAATCTTTTTTAAAAAATGTACCGGGGTGACATAGGTTCATAAGTTCCAAGTGTATGATTCTATCATACATCTGCATGTTGCACTGTGTACACAGTAATACATTTAATCTTCACAACTCTACGAGGCAGTAGTATTACCTATTCCATTTTATAGAACAGGAGACTGAAATCACTAGTGGTTTAAGTAACCTGTCCAGATTCACAGACCCAGGCTGTGTGGTTCCAGGACACATGCATGCTCTTAACCACTATTCAGGACTTGAACCTGAAAACAACCTGAAACAAAAGATACAAGATCAAAAGTAAAAGTTGCCTTCGAAAGATACAAGGTTGCCCTGGCTGGTGTGGCTCAGTGATTTGAGTGCAGTGAGCCGAAACGCTTGGGTTGCCGGCCAGGTCCCCAGCTGGGAGCAAGCGAGAGACAACCAATCGAGGTATCTCTCACACATCGATGTTTCTCTCCCTCTCTTTCTCCCTCCCTCCCTCTCTCTAAAATAAAGTCTTTTTTAAAAAAGGGAGCGGGGAGGGGAAGATACAAGGTTGCCCTGGGGAACCATGCATCCTCCACTCTTAGCTATTTAGTCGTTTGGAGAGACAGGAGAGGGCCTCTAGACTAAGCCAATCAGTACATTCCACCCCCCAGTGACAGGGATAGGTTTGGTGATGAAGATATAACATAGTGCAATGAATAAAGCGCTTATTGAGGCCTTTTTTTTTAAAAAAAGATTTTATTTATTTATTTATTTATTGAGACGGGAAGGGAGGGAGAGAGGGATGTGATCATTGATGTGAGCCTGTACACACCTTGCCTGGGGACTGAACCTGCAAACCCAGGAATGTGCCCTGACCAGGAACCGACAACCTTTCTCTTTGCAGGACAATGCCCAGTCAACTAAGGCACACCCGTCAGGGGCTGCTGAAGCTTTTAAAAAATTGTTTGAGAGAGAGAGGAAGGGAGAAAAACATCAATTTGTTGTTCCACTTATTCATGCATTAATTGGTTGCTCTTTGTATGTGCCCTGAGTGGGGATGGAACCCACAGTCTTAGGGTATTGGGATGATGCTCTAACCAACTGAGCTACCCAGCCAGGGTTTACTGAGGCCTTTGAGAGTGAGATACCCCATCTCTTTCACAGGACTATGTGCTGTGATGATGTGAGCCTGAGAATGGGGCTGCTCTGGAGAAGCAAACCAAGTATGCTCAAGTCTGAATAATCTTAGTTTGTTAATCATTCTTTCAACTAAAAACTGTGTTCCAGCGAAAAAGCAGCTAGTTTAGCCTGCAACTCAGACATCACACAAATGTTTTCCTCCAGAGACCATCATTGTACTTTGGTATGCAGAAGTGATTTATGCATACATTCCATGCCACACAAAATATTAAAAAGATGTGTACTCAGGCCAGTCAATCAGTATGTTTACCTGAAGGTGTTTCTGCAGAAATTTAGAGAAAGCCAGCAATAGTAAAGCCATGCTACAAGCCTTAAGGACATCGAGGTCATTAAGGTCTCTGAAAATGGCTATAAGGGAAAAAAAAAAAGTGTACTCAAGGATCGAGACTGAATACAATTAATAATTCTTACAGCATTGTCATTATCTGTCAATTATTACTAATAGTGTCTTAGATTTAATGGAAAGCATTTCCTGGATGACTCATGGATAAAGGTAATAAAACAATGACACATAAACAGGATTTAAAAAATACCAAAATGTTAATAGTGCTTAACTCTGAATGGTAGGATTATAGGCAATTTCAATTTTTTTGTTTTGCTTATTCATATTTTATAGGTTTACAATCAACAGGTATGTGTCCCAAAAAGAAAATGAAATTGTGTATTATTTAAAACCACAAAAGCATCATCTTTACATGCAAGAAGTATATTCAGCCTTGGCTGGTGTGGCTCAGTGGACTGAGTGCCAGACTGTGAGCCAAAAGGTCACTGGTTTGATTCCGGTCAGGGCAAATGTCTGAACTGCAAGCCAGATTGGGGATGTGTGAGAGACAACTCATTGTACATCAATGTTTTTCTCCCTCTCTTTCTTCCTCCCTTCCCCTTTCTAAAAATAAGTAAATAAAATCTCTCTTTTTAAAAAAAGCATAGATGTTTGTTGTGCAAGAAACCAGAAAGTCTCTAAATCTTCATCCACAGCCTGTCTTTAGCACTTTAAAAATATCCATATTATTTAGCATTTAGGAACCTTGTTATATCTATTTTCCTTTTATTTTTTAAATTCAAATCAGTTTTTAAAATTACACTTGACATATAATATTATTTAGGTCCCCCAGAGATTAGACATTATATTATTTACTAAGTGATCATCCCAATAAATCTCATACTCATGTGACACCATAGTTATTAGAATATTATTGACTATATTTCCTATTCTGTATTTTACATCCCGTGACTATTCTGTAACAACCAATTTGCACTTCTGAGTCCCTTCACCTTTTAATCCATTCCCCCAATCCCCCTCCCATCTGGCTACCATCACAGTGTTCTTTGTATCTATGAGTCTGTTTCTGTTCTGCTTGTTCATTTACTTTGTTTTTTAGATACAGTTGTTGATATGTATTTACTGCCATTTTACAGTTTATATATTTTATCTTTTTTTGCCTTCTTCTTCTTAAAGAAGATGCTTTAACATTTCACATAATACTGGTTTGGTGATAATGAATTCCTTTAGCTTTTTCTTGTCTGGGAAGCTCTTTATTTCTCCTTCCATTTTAAATGATAGCTTTGCTGGGTAGAGTAATCTTGATTACAGGTCCTTGTTTTCATCACTTTGAACATTTTTTGCCACTCCCTCCTGGCCTACGAAGTTTTTGTTGGGAAATCAGCTGACAGTCTTATTGAAACTCCCTTGTAGGCAACTAACTGCTTTTCTCTTGCTGCTAAAAGCAAGAGATTCTGTCTTTAACCTCTTGCATTTTAATTATTTTTCTTGGGCTGGGCCTCTTTCGATTTTTAATTTCTTGCTTTCTCTTCTCCTTCCAGCACCCTCATGATGTGAATGTTGGAACACTTGAAGTTGTCCCAGAGGCTCCTTATACTATCCTCACTCTTTTTGGAATCTTTTTGCTTTTTGCTTTTCTGATTGGGTGTTTTTTGCTTCCTCATTCCAAGTCACTGATTTGATTCTCAGCTTCATCTACTCTACTGTTGGTTTTCTGTAAATCATTCTTAATTTCAGTTAAGATATCCTTCATTTCTGACTGGTTCTTTATTATGCTGTTGAAGTTCTCTCTAAGCTCGTCGAACATCCCTATAATCAGTGTTTTGAACTCTGCATCTAGTGAACTGCTTGCTTCCATTTTGTTTATTTTTTTCTGGAGTCTTGTTCTGTTTTTCGTTTGGGCGATGTTTCTTTGTCTCCTCATCTTGGCAGCCTTCCTGTGTTTGTTTCTGTGCATTAGGTAGAGCTGCTGCATTTCCCAGGCTTGGTAGAGTGGCCTTATGTAATAGTTGTTCCGTCGGGTCCAGTGGCACAGCCTCCTTGATTACCCAAGCTGGCACTCAAGGTGTGCCCCTGGCATGAACTGTGTATACCTTCCTGTTGTAATTAAACTTTGATTGCTGTCGGCATGTCAATGGGAGGGATTTACCCCTAGGCCAATCAGCTGCAAGGACTGGCTGTGACCACTGACCACTGTGGTGGACCAGCTGTGCAGAGGCCCACCCCACAAGGTAAGACTTACTTCAGTGGGAATCAGGTGTCCACTGGGTCCACCCCTTGAGTGTGTCACTTATGGAGGTGCTTCAATGTTGTCTGAAGTGTCCACTAGGTGTGCTGGCTCTGGGGCCTCACAGGAGGCACAGGCCAACGTCAGCTGCTGCCTGTGTTCTGCACAGGGCCACGTGGCATGAGCTATAAAGCAATCTGCAGACAGCTGCTACTAGTGCTAGGCTTGGGGGTGCCCAGGAGAGACCAAGCTGTGAACCAAGGCCAATTGCTTCTAGTGCCAGGTCTAGAGCCACTCAGCAAGAAGTATGGGGCACGCTGACGCCAAATGCTGCTTGTTTGAGAGATTTTAGGAAAGTCTGAAGAATAGGCCAAGATAGGCATTCCTATGGAAAAGTCACTGGAAGCAGCTTGGGTTGAGCCCAAATGTTGGGTGAGGCTGGTTCTAAGGGAATCACCTGGACAGTATCCAGGCTGATGAAGACTCAGATATGGGACCCACCTGCTGGCTCTGTTGGGGGGCGGGGGGATCTCAGAAAAGAAACAATGGCTTCTGCCAGCAGTTCTGTCTGGCAGAAAGCTGCCCTTCCAGCTCTCTTTCTCTAATGCCAGATAATTCATTCCTCCCCATACACCCCTGGTGCCTTTCAAGCTGCTGTACCAGTGCTGGAGCACAGAGGGATGGAGTCTGAATAAGTCCGTGAGTCAGCCCTTTAAGAGGAACTGCCTGGAACTCCAGAAGCCAAAATTCCCACTGGTTTTTACAGCCAAAAGTTATGGGGGACTCCTCTGTCTGGCTCTGGAACATTGGGATGGGAAGGCCTGATGAAGGGCTGGGACCCTTACCTCCTCAGGGGGGCCCTCAGCAGCCAAGATGCCCCTCCCAACTTCTATCCACCACAGGAAGGTGTGGGACCAGCCCTTTCCACGTCTCCGCCCCTCCTACCAGTCTCCATGGGGCTTGTTCTTTAAACCCTTAGCTGTAGGACTTTTATTTAGCTAGATTTCAGGGTCCTCTGAATGATGGTTGTTCCGTAGTTTAGTCGTAATCCTGATGTGGTTGAGAGATGTTAAGTACCACATTTACCTAACTTGACATCTTGACCCGAAGCCTCTCGATTTTCCCTTTAATCTGGAAGAAAAGACAGGAGGAGGAAAACAGATGTAGGTGAGCTGGGCAGAAGGGCGAATTTGAAGAAAAGCCCGTTTCCCCTGGAATCCTGCAACAGTCCACAGCACATCCTGGGTTATCAAACGCATGTGCCGTGAATAAATGCGGGGAGAAGAAGGCAGGGACTGTAAGGGATGGGAAGGCTGACGAGCGGTGCAGAAGGACCTCACGCTCCGTGAATGGTTCTTAACGCCAGCGGCAGAGGGAGGCCCAGAGGAACTTTGTAAAATGCAGACGCCCGGGCCCGCCCAGGTAAACAGAACTACAATTGGGGGATCACGGCCAATGGAACTTTGTTGAAGTTTCCCCACCCGCGTGAAACACGCAGCCAGGGTAGAAAACCTTCCAAAAGAGGCCAGCAGGCATGAAGAGAAGGCCCGCAAGCGGACCGCGCACGCCCTGGCCCTGGGGAGCCGACAGTCCCGCGCAGGCGCACCGGTGTCGGCCTGAAGTCCAAGCCAAGGGTGCAGAAGGACGCAGGCGCACGCTGCCGCCGTAGGGGGCGGCTCCCAAAAAGCATACTCCACCGGACGCGAGCCCGCGGAGCGTAGGGGCGGGGCGCGATGATGACATCGCGTAAGAAGACGTTGTGAGAAACTTGTTCTCGTGGTGACCCAGTGGCCTAATGGATAAGGCATCAGCCTCCGGAGCTGGGGATTGTGGGTTCGAGTCCCATCTGGGTCGCACTTTGTTTATTTTGGTGCAGAGGATACGATTTCAAGGACATTGTCTTTACATGGTAAGAAGTTTATCTCCGCGTTTTGAAAACA